>NC_046212.1:300000-600000 GCF_011004875.1 Balearica regulorum gibbericeps
TTTAATATTTAAGGGACCAAATGTGGCCCCTCCAAGGTCTTCCCAGGGACTGGGGGGGGGCGGGGGGGGGGGGGAGCACGGCCCCCCCAGTCCCCCCGGCACCCAGCTCTGGGATGGAGTGTGGGGGTCTTGGGGTACTGGGGGGGCTGCAGAGGCCATGGGGAGACTGGTAGGTTGGGGGGGGTCTGGAGGTGGTGTGGGGGGGCCATGGGGGCCTATACGTACTGGGGGGACTATGGGAGACCACAGGGCAGTCTAAAGGATTGGGGGGGGCTGTACCCCATTGACACCCCGCTGCATGGGGGGGTCTTTGGGGTACATGGGAGGTTGTGGGGAACCCTGGGAGGGCGTAGGACTATGGGGGGGCTATGGGGTACCTGGGGGGGCTATAGGGGACCATGGGGTGGACTGGAGAAGCTTTTGGGGGGGGGGGAAGAGTCCCCCTGGGAGCTATGGGGGGCTGAGGGGTGCCTGGGGGAATGGGGGGCCATGGGGCAGGGGGGGCACGGAGGATGGGGGCAGCCTGGGGGGACTATAGGAGGTCTATGGCACCTGGGGGGGGATATAGGGGACTATAGGAGACCCGGGGGGGTACAGGGGGGCTGTGGGGAGTATGGGGGGTCTGTGGGACATGGCGGGGCTACAGGAGGTCATGAGGGACCTGGGAGGGCGGCTAGGGGGCCGTGGGGGGCAACAGGCAACCGGGGATGCTATGGGGGGCCTTGGGGGGCCTGGGGGGCTATAGGGGACCTGGGGGGGGGGCCCTGGGCCTGCCCCGGGCCCTCAGACCCTCCTCCCGCCATCCGGGCATTCACTCCCACCACGGCCTCAGAGCGCGCCGGGCGCATGCGGCTGCCCTTCCCAGCGGGCTCTTCCGCCCGCTTTTCCCAGCGCGCATGCGTAGACAAGGCCGGGGGGGCGGGGCGGGAAGGGAAGGAGGAGGAGGAGGAGGAGGAGGAGGAGGAGGAGGAGGAGGAGGAGGAGGGGCAGGCGGAGCCGGCGCAGGCGCACGGCGGTGGGCGGGGCGCGCAGGCGCAGTGCGGCGCTGGTCGCGGGGCCGGGATTTAAAGGGGCCGGAGCGGCCGGGGCTGAGCTGCCCCCCGACTCCCCGCCCCCTCCCCGGGACCCCCCCGGGACCCCCCGCCATGGTGTGCGGCGGCTTCGCCTGTTCCCGCAACGCCCTCTGCGCCCTCAACGTGGTCTATGTGGTGAGCGGGGCCGGGGGGGGCCGGGCAGGGCAGGGCCCGGGGGGGGGGCCCGATGGGGCCGGGGCCTGCAAGGGGCGCCCGCCCCCGGATTTGGGGCTGGAGGGGTCCCCTGTGGTGAGGGGGGGGTCCCCTGTGGTGTGTGTGGGGGTCCCCCTGTGGTGAGTCCCCTGTGGTGTGTGGGGGGGTCCCCCTGTGGTGAGGGGGGGTCCCCTGTGGTGGGGGGGGGGTCCCCCTGTGGTGAGTCCCCTGTGGTTTGGGGGGGTCCCCCTGTGGTGAGTCCCCTGTGGTGAGGGGGGGTCCCCCTGTGGTGTGGGGGGGGTCCCCTGCTGCTGGGACCCTCGGGGTGGGGGGGGGGCACACACACCATCCCCCCAAAGGGTGGGGCTGGGGGGGGCCGGGACCCCCCGGGGGGTGCCAGGCTCAGAGGTGGGGAGCGGGGTCAAAGGTCACCCCCCCACCCACCCCCCCAGTGTCCCTGTGCCAGCCCCGGCCTCCCCCCCCCCCCCCCCGGACCCCCGTGGGGTGGGGGGACCTCGGGCTCTGCCCCCCCCCCCATGGCCTTGGGGGGCCTCACCCCAACCGCGAGGACCCGGGGGGGGGGTGGTGACATCCCGGGGGGGGGGACACACACACGACACTGGGACCCCCCAACACCCCCCCCACGAGCCTCCAGTGAGCCCAGTTCCCCCACACCCAACTGGGGAAACTGAGGCAGGGTGACACCAGGCCCCCCCCCCCCATTACCCGAGGGGGGGGTCCCCAAGTGTCCCCCCCCCCCCCCCCAGCTGGTGGGGCTGCTGCTGATCGGGGTGGCCGCCTGGGGCAAAGGCTTCGGCATCGTCTCCAGCATCCACCTCATCGGCGGCGTCATCGCCGTCGGCGTCTTCCTCCTCCTCATCGCCATCGTGGGGCTGGTGGGGGCCGTCCACCACCACCAGGTCATGCTCTTCTTCGTATCCTTTCGTTTGGGGGGGGCATGGATGGCACCCCCCCCCGGTGTCCCCACCCCCCCCCCCCCCGGTGTCCCCAGCACCCCCCCGGTGTCCCCAACCCCATCATTTTGCCCCCCCATGGGATGTACCCTTTAATTGGGGGGGGGGGGGGCACCCCAGCACGGACCCAACCCTGGAAATATTGGGGGGGGCACAGATGACACGCCCCAACGTCCCCCCCCGTGTCCCCAACGTCCCCCCCGTGTCCCCAAACCCGTCAGTGTTGTGTCCCTCACCCCCCCCGCCATGGGACGTATCCTTTAATTTGGGGGGGGCAGACTGAGCACTCGGACATAGATTCAACCCTAGAAATATTTGGGGGGGGGGGGCACAGATGACACCCCCCCAGGTGTCCCCAACCCCGTCAGTGTGCCCCCCCCCCCCATGGGTTATATCCTGTAATTGGGGGGGGGGGGACACGGGACTGAGCACCCTGCCATGGACCCAACCCTGGGAATATTGGGGGGGGGGGGCTTGGTACCCCTGTTTTGGGGGGGGGGCAGTCCTGGGAGTGTCACCACCGGGGACCAGGGGCAGATGGGGGGCAGGGGGCTTTGTGGGGTGACAGAGCTGGGGGGGGGGGGCGCAGTCCTGTGTGTCCAGGCCCCCCCTTAACCCCCCCCCCCCCCAGTACATGATCATCCTGGGGCTCGTCTTCATCTTCCAGTTCGGCGTCTCCTGCTCCTGCCTGGCCATTAACAGGAGCAGGCAGGTGAGTCCTGCCCGCACCCCTGCCTGCACCACCACGGGGGGGGGGGCACACCCCCCACACCCCCCCAGCCCCATGCATGCCCTGGGGGGGGCCCCACAGCCCCCCAAAAGTGTGCAGAGGGGCGGGATGGCGACACCCCCTCCGCCCCTCGCCGCTGGCGGGGTTTTCCCTGTGTGTGGGGGGGTGGAAAATCACTGGCTGAATATTTTATTTTATTTTGGGGGGGGGGGGTCCCTGCCTGGTGCCCCCCCCCCCTTCTCCCCGGCACAGGAGGGGCTCTTCAGCTCCGCTTGGCCCATCCTGAGCAACGAGACGAAGACGGAGCTGGAGCGGCGGCTGGACTGCTGCGGGCTGCTCAACCGCAGCGCCGACCCCCCCGCCGCGCACGCCTTCCAGGCCGACTTCCACGTCTGCCCCGCCGTGAGTGGGCTTTTAGGATGGGGGGGGGGGGGGTCCCCAAAACCCTTCTGCCCCCCCCCCCACAACCGCTCACCTGATCTCTTTACCCCCCCACCCCACCCCGCAGAAGTGTAAGACCCTCCTGGGCAAAGACCCCCGCGCCAAGTGCCTGACCTGCGGCGAGAAGATGCTCCAGCACTCGGATGAAGCCCTGAAAATTTTGGGGGGGGTCGGGCTCTTCTTCAGCTTCACGGAGGTAAGGGGGGGGGGGGTGTGGGGGTGTCTTGGGTCTCACACAGTTTGGGGGGGGGGGGGGGGTCACTGCAGCCCCCCCCAAACCCCCCCACCTCTCTTGCAGATCCTGGGAGTGTGGCTGGCCATGCGCTACCGCAACCAGAAAGACCCCCGGGCCAACCCCAGCGCCTTCCTATAGCCCGGGGGGGACACGCGTCCCTGCCAGGGGGGTGTGGGACCCCCCCTCCCCGCCCCCCACGTCCCCCGGCCGCCGATCGGCCGCCCCCCGCGGCCACATGAAGCCTTGGGCACGTGTGTCCCCTGTCCCGCGTCCACCCCCAACCCAGGACAGCAACCCCGGGGGGGGCCCAGGGCCACCCACCCCCCCCTGCTGGGAGGGGACACCGTGCCAGGAGCCCCCCCCCCCCCCCCATCCCACTCTGGACCCCCCCAAACTGGTGCATACTGGTTATTTATACACCGGGAAGGGGACGAGCGGCCCCCAGCCCCCCCCCGCTGGGACACACACACACAGGGTGGCACGTCCCTTCCCCCCCCCCCCCCCCCCCCCCCCGCTGCCACCGCAGGGACGTCACCGTGTCCCCAATAAACACCCTCCAGCGACTCTGGCTCCGGCTCTCTGTGGGGCAGCGCGTCGGGTGTGTGTCCCCCCCCCTGCCCCCGCCATGGGGCACAGCCCCCCTGTGTCCTGTCACCCCCCTGCCATGGGGCAGAGCCCCCCCCGTGTCCTGTCCCCCCCCCCCCCCCGCCATGGGGCAGAGCCCCCCTGTGTCCTGTCACCCCCCCCCCCCCCGCCATGGGGCAGAGCCCCCCTGTGTCCTGTCACCCCCCCCCCCCCCCCGCCATGGGGCAGAGCCCCCCTGTGTCCTGTCACCCCCCCCCCCCCCGCCATGGGGCACAGCCCCCCTGTGTCCTGTCACCCCCCTGCCATGGGGCAGAGCCCCCCCCGTGTCCTGTCCCCCCCCCCCCCGCCATGGGGCACAGCCCCCCTGTGTCCCCCCCCCACCATGGGGCAGAGCCCCCCATGTCCTGTCCCATCCCCCCCCCGCCATGGGGCAGAGCCCCCCCGTGTCCTGTCCCCCCCCCCCCCCCGCCATGGGGCAGAGCCCCCCATGTCCTGTCCCCCCCCCCCGTGTCCTGTCCCCCCCCCGTGACACAGGCCAGGCGGGTGTGGAGGTGGGTGGGGGCCGGGGTGCTGCCCACCCCCCTTTATTAGCAGACAAGTGGGGTGCCCATCTCTGCCCCCCCCCCTTGCACGAGGGCTCCCCGATTCCCCCGGCTCCGTCGTGCGAGCGGAGCACCAGTGCAGAGAAGCGGCGCCTTCCCTTGCACACGGCTTGCACGAGGATGGGGGGGAGGGTGTCACGTCCTCCTACCTTGCACGAGGATGGGGGGGCACATCCTTCTCGCACGAGGACGGTGGGGCTCACGTCCCTCCAAGTTACGGGGGGGTGGGGGGGAGGTGGGTCCTTCTTGCACGAGGATTGGGGGGGGGGGGGGCAGGCACATCCTGCTTGCACAAGGGCCTCACGCTCCTCGTGCAAGGGGAGGGGGGGGGTGTCCAAGGCACTCAGCGGGAGCAAAACCCCGTGCGAGCCCCTCGCACGCCCCCCCCCCCGGGGCTGGGAACGGCTCCGCTCCCTGTGTCTGTAACCACGGGGGGGGCAGTGGGGCGCCCCCCCCCCCCCCCCCCCCCCAGGCAGCCGTTACCCCTCGCCCGCCCCCCGGTCCTGGAGGTAGAGGTGCTGCAGGGCGTCGTAGGCCGAGATCCGCTTGTAGGGGTTGAAGGTCAGCATCTCCTGGGGGGGGGGACACCAGGGAGGGGGGGGACACCAGGGAGGGGGGGTCACCAGGGAGGGGGGGACACCGGGGAGGGGGGGTCACCATCGTCACACCCCCCCCCCCCCCCGTGCACCCAAAGGGGGCTGCAGCGCTCAGGGCGAGCCGTGGCTCACATCGTTCCCCCCACCCCAGGTGCTTCGTGTCCCCTGTCCCCCCCGGGTGTCCCGTGCTGGGTGTGTCCCCCCCCCACCACCATGGGGTAGAGCCCCCCCGTGTCCTGTCCCCCCCCCCCCCCCAGCCATGGGGCAGAGCCCCCCATGTCCTGTAGCCCCCCATGTCCTGTCCCCCCCCCCAGCCATGGGCCAGAGCCCCCCGTGTCCTGTCCTGTCCCCCCCCCCAGCCATGGGGCAGAGCCCCCCCGTGTCCTGTCCCCCCCCCCCAGCCATGGGGCAGAGCCCCCCCGTGTCCTGTCCCCCCCCCAGCCATGGGGCAGAGCCCCCCCGTGTCCTGTCCCCCCCAGCCATGGGGCAGAGCCCCCCGTGTCCTGTCCCCCCCCCCCGTGACACAGGCCAGGCGGGTGGGGGCCCCCGGTGTCTCACCAGCAGCAGCTGGGTCCCCAGCGGCTCCATCTCGGGGACGAAGCCCTCCACGGGCTGGGGGGGCCGGGCGGTGAAGGCGCAGCGGGGCAGGGCCACGTCCAGGGGCCACTCGTCCTCCACGGGGAGCCCGATCATGCTGGGGGGGGGGGGGGGGCAGGGTGAGGGCTGGGGGACCCCCCCGGGCCCAGCCCAGACCCCCTGACACCCCCCACCCCCCCCCCCAGAACCCCAAAAACTTACTCAAAAATCTTGCCCAGCTGATCGGCCTCCGAGTTACCGCAGAAAAGTGGCCTGGGGGGGGGGATGGGACACACAGGGGTGTCACCAGCCTGGGGGGGGGGGACACAGGTGGGGGGGGGGTAACCTGACCGTCCCCCCCCCACCCAGCAGCACCCTGGGGACCCACGTGAGTGTTGTGTCCCCGTCCCGTGTTCCCCCCCCCCCCACCCCACTCACTTCCTCCGGAACATCTCGGCGAAGATGCAGCCCACGCTCCACATGTCCACGGGCGTCGCGTAGGTCGACTGCAGCAGCACCTCGGGCGCCCGGTACCACAGCGTCACCACCTGCCACGGCACCCGCTCAGCCGGCCCCACGGCCACCCGGCCCCACGGCCACCCGGCCCCACGGCATCCCAGCTTCGCGCCTACATCAGCCCCAGGCCACCCAGACCTGCGGGCACCCGGGATCCGCAGCTCCCAGGACCCACGGAACCCAGAGCTGCCCCTTCCTGGGACCCCCCCCCAGCTCTTCGGGTTCGTGGCCAACCCAATGCGTGGCCACCAGGAACCCAGAGCTGCCCCTACCTGGGACCCACAGCTCCTTGGGGTTCATGGCCAACCCAACCTGTGGCCACCAGGACCCACAGGAACCCAGAGCTGATCCTACCTGCAACCCACAGCTCCTTGGGGTTCATGGCCAACCCAAGCCATGGCCACCAGGACCCACGGCCACCCAGATCTGAACCCACCTGGGACCCACAGCTCCTTGGGGTTCGTGGCCAACCCAACCCATGGCCACCAGGACCCGTGGCCACCCAGATCTGAGCTCACCTGGGACCCACAGCTCCTTGGCTTCATGGCCAACATGACCCATAGCCACCAGGAGCCACAGGAACCCAGAGCTGACCCTACCTAAGACCCACAGCTCTTTGGGTTCATGGTCAGCCCAACCCATGGCCACCAGGACCCACGACCACCTAAGTCTGTGCCTATTTGGGACAACCACAGCTCCTGTAGACTTGTGGCCACCCAAATCCGTGGCCACCCAGCCCCAGGGCTCCCTGGATTCACAGCCAGACGCTAAAGCCACCTAGACCTGGGACCCACCGCTCCACCACGTTCCTGACCACCCAGACCTGTGGCACCCAATGCCAAGGCCACCTGGCTCTAGGGCCACCCAAGACCCACAGCTCCTTGGAGTTATAGCCCACCTGACCCATGGCCACAGGGACCCACGGCCACCCAGATGTGAGCCCACCTGGGACCCACAGCTCCTTGGGGTTCATGGCCAACCCAACCCATGGCCACCAGGACCCACAGCCACCCAGATCTGAGCCCACCTGGGACCCACAGCTCCTTGGGGTTCGTGGCCAACCCAACCCATGGCCACCAGGACCCATGGCCACCCAGATCTGAACCCACCTGGGACCCACAGCTCCTTGGGGTTCGTGGCCAACCCAACCCATGGCCACCAGGACCCACGGCCACCCAGATCTGAGCCCACCTGAGACCCACAGCTCCTTGGGGTTCGTGGCCAACCCAACCCATGGCCACCAGGACCCACGGCCACCCAGATCTGAGCCCGCCTGGGACCCACAGCTCCTTGGCTTCACGGCCAACCCAACCCATGGCCACCAAGACCCATGACCACCCACCTAGGCCCCATAGCTCCCTCCACCCAGCCCCACGGCCCCCGGGACCCACATCTCCCCCACAACCACGCACCACGGGGGTCAGGGCCATCTGGCAGCTGTAGATGCGGGCCAGGCCGAAGTCGGCCAGCTTGACCTGCCCGCTGCTGGTCACCAGGATGTTCTCGGGTTTGAGGTCCCGGTGCACGATGCAGTTTGAGTGGAGGAAGTCGAGGCCACAGAGGAACTGACGCATCAGGTCCTGGGTGGGTGGTGGGGGGGGTGACAGCGCCGGCGTGAGCGGCCACCCCCCGACACACTGGAGCGTCCCCCCAAAAAAAAAATTGTTCTCGGTCCCTTGACCCACCTTGATGGTGTCGAGGGGCAGCCCGGGCGCGGGCGCCTTGTCCAGGTAGGTCTTCAGGTCCTGGTCCACGTGCTCGAAGATCAACGTCACCTTGATCTCGTGCTCCGTGCGCGCGGTGGCACAGACGTCCATCAGCCTGGGGACAGCGGGGGGGGGGGGTGTCAGTGGGGTGACCTGGGACCCCCTCAGTGGGGTGACCGTCCCCCTGGGACCCCCCATCGCTGCTCCCTGTGTGTGTCATCCCCCCCCCCCCGGAGATACAAGGGTGGGAGGTGGTCCCCCACCTCCTGTCCCCCCACCCCACGGCACGACGTGGCGTCTGTCCCTTGTCCCCCACCCCATGGCCGTGGGGCAGGACCACGGGGTGAAGCCGAGGGGCGGGAAATGGCTCCCGTCGTGTGTGTGTGTGTGTGTGTGTGTGTGTGTGTGTCCCCAGCCCCACGGCGGTGGGGCAGGAGCCGTCCCGTGTCCCCCACCCCACGACCTCGGGACGAGACCGCGGGGCGGGTGCGCGACGACGCAAACCCCCTCCACGCGCGACGGCGGGCAGCGATGTGGGGTGGCGATGTGGGGCGGTGCCGTGGGGCGGCGCCGTGGGGCAGCACCGTGGGGCGGCACTGTGGGGCAGCGCTGTGGGGCAGCGATGTGGGGCGGCGATGTGGGGCGGCGCTGTGGGGTGGCGCTGTGGGGCGGCGATGTGGGGCGGCGATGTGGGGCGGCGATGTGGGGCGGCGATGTGGGGCGGCGCTGTGGGGTGGCGCTGTGGGGCGGCGATGTGGGGCGGCGATGTGGGGCGGCGATGTGGGGCGGTGATGTGGGGCGGCGATGTGGGGCGGCGATGTGGGGCGGTGATGTGGGGCGGCGCCGTGGGGCAGCACCGTGAGGCGGTGATGTGGGGCGGCGATGTGGGGCGGTGATGTGGGGCGGCGATGTGGGGCAGCGATGTGGGGCGGCGCCGTGGGGCAGCGCCGTGGGGCTCACTGGACGATGTTGGGGTGGTCGAAGTGCTCGAGGCGCTTGAGCAGGGCCACCTCGCGGACGGTGCTGAGGGGGAGCCCGTTCTCCGTCATCTGCACCCGCACGTTCTTCAGGGCCACGAACTTGCCGCTCTGCAGGTCCCGCGCCTTGTAGACGGTGCCGTAGGCGCCCACGCCGATCTCCGCCACCGGCTCGTACTGCGCCCGCCCCTCCTGCGCCATCCTGCCCGCGCCCGCAGCGAGACCCCCGGCACCCTGCAGAGACACCCCCAGCACCCCCCGGCACTCAGCACCCCCCCGGCACCCAGCACCGAGACCCCCAGCACCCTGCAGAGACACCCCCAGCACCCCCCGGCACTCAGCACCCCACTGGCACCCAGCACCAAGACCCCCGGCACCCTGCAGAGACACCCCCAGCACCCCCCGGCACTCAGCACCCCCCCGGCACCCAGCACCGAGACCCCCAGCACCCTGCAGAGACACCCCCAGCACCCCCCGGCACTCAGCACCCCCCCGGCACCCAGCACCGAGACCCCCGGCACCCTGCAGAGACACCCCTGGCACCCCCCCTGCACCCCAGCACCCCTGGCACCCCTCTGTCACCCTGCACCCCGCAGCGAGACCCCCCCCCCCAGCACCCTGCAGAGACGCCCCTGGCACCCCCCCTGCACCCCAGCACCAAGCACCCCTCTCTGTGACCCAGCACCCCACAGAGAGACCCCCGGCACCCCCCGGACGCTGGCACCCAGCACCCCACACCCTCAGCACCCCTCTGTCACCCAGCACCCCGCAGCGAGACCCCCGGCACCCTACAGGGACACCCCCAGCACCCTGCGGCCCCCGGCACTCAGCACCCAGCACCCCTCTGTGACCCAGCACCCTACAGGGAGACCCCCCAGCACCCCACAGCCCCCGGCACCCAGCACCCCTCTGTGACCCAGCACCCTACAGGGACACCCCCCAGCACCCCACAGCCCCCGGCACCCAGCACCCCTCTGTGACCCAGCACCCTACAGAGAGACCCCCCAGCACCCCACAGCCCCCGGCACCCAGCACCCCTCTGTGACCCAGCACCCCACAGCCGCCGGCACCCAGCACCCTACAGGGAGACCCCCCCAGCACCCCAGAGCACCCAGCACCCCCCCTGTCACCCAGCACCCCGCAGCGAGCGAGACCCCCCCCAGCACCCGCCATTCTCCTGGCACCCAGCACCCATCCCCCGGTGACCCCCCGGCACCCCCCGACCCCCCACCCAGCACCCAGCCCCCCCCCCAGCACCCACTGCCCAGCCCCCCCGCCCCCCCCCCAGTCCCCGGCCACTGCCCCTCCCCCACTGACACGCGTGGAAGGGGGCAGGGACCCCAACCCCCACGGGGGGGGGAGGGGCACCCACGTGGCCGGGGTTCGCGCGTGGGGGGTGCCACGTGCGGGGGGGGGGGGCGGGGGGGGCCGGGACTCACCGGGCGGCGGCGCGCGGGACTCGGCGGCGCGAGCCGGGCGGGGGGGGGGGGGGGGGCGGGGGAGGGGGCGGGGCTGGAGGACCGGAACCACCGAGACGGGGCGGCCGGAAGGGCCGGGGAGGGGGCTAGAGGGGACCCCTGGGGGGGGAGGGGAGGGGGGGAGGGGAGGGGGGGGCAGCCCCGCACGCGGGGGGTCCCGGGGGGGGGGGGAGGGGCGCTGGGACACCTGGGGTCCTGCCGGGGGGTGGGGGAGGGGCCGGGGCCCTGCTGGGGGGAGGGGCCGGGGTGGGGGAGGGGCGGGGGGCGGAGCGTCCCCGGGCGGACTCGAACCCGCGGCGCCCCCTGGCGGCTGCGGCGGGAACTCCGGGAGGGACACGCGGGACAGCGGGACACGGGGGGGGGGGGGGGGGGCGGGACGGTGCACGTGGAAGGGGGGACAGCGGGACACGCGTGGCTTCGGGGGGGGGTGCCGTGGGGGGAGGGGTGTCTGTGGGACAGGCTGGGACACGCGTGTGCACGGACGGGACCCACGCGCGCGGACACGCGCCGTGTACACACACCCACGCACACGCCCCCGCCCCCCCCCAGCCCCACTCCAACACCCCACGCTCCGTGCGCGCCCCCCCGTGCCCGAGCTGCTGTCCCGCGTGGGGGGGGGGACACACACACGGGGGGGGGGGGAGGGACACGGCACTGCGTGGGGACCGGGGCACGGGGGGGGCCGGGGGGGGGTCCCACGGGGGACCGGGGAACACGGCACCCACGGGAGGACCCGGGGGGGGGGGGGGGGGGCCGGGCTCTGTCCGTGGTGCTGAACCGGCCCCACGGCGGCAGCGGGACACGGGTGGGGGGGGGGGCTGTGATGGAGCCCACGGGGACACCTGGGTCCATGGCGGGGGGGGGGGGCACTCCCACGCGTGCAGCCCCCTCGTGCATGCGTGGGCAGGACGGGGGGGGGGGGGGTGTCCCACGGGTGCCCCCGGTCAGCGCCGCGCCCCCCCCCCCCCCCCCCCGCCGCTGTCACCACGCTCGGCTGCCCCAGGGTCCCCACGAGGGTCCAGAGTCCCCAGCGCTGACGTCAGCCCTGTCCCCACGTGGGACATTGACCCCCCCCCCCCGTGTTTAACCCCCCCGTGGCCGGCGTGGGGCGGGGCTCGCTGCCCCCCCCCCCGTGGGTCTGGGACCCCCCCCCGGCAGTGGGGTGCTGGGGGGGGGGGGGGGTGTCCCCCACGCTCTGCCCCCACCCTGTGCCGCGCCCGGCGGCTGCGGGGCCACGTCACCCCTGGGTGCTGCCGGCACGTCGGGACAGGCACCCACCCACCCACCCACCGACACCCCACGGCGCACGGGGGGGGCACGGGGGGGGCACGGCGGGTGCTGAGTCACCCTGAAAAGCCATCGGGGGGGGGGGCAGGGAGCACCCCAGCACCAAGGGGCCCCCGAATCCCCTTTATTATAAATAAATAAACCTTTAAATTACCCGGCGGAGCCATAAATAGCGCCGGGGGGCGGGAAATTGGGTGGGGGGCACCGCCGGGGTCAAGGTCACCACCGGGGTCAAGGTCACCCACGGGGTCAAGGCCATCGCTGAGGTGAGGGACACCGACGGGGTCAAGGTCACCGCCGGGGGGGACCGCTGAGGTCAAGGCCACTGCTGGGGTCAAGGTCACCCACGGGGGTCAAGGCCAGCGATGGGGGGGGCACCGCTGAGGTCAAGGCCACCGCCAGGGTCAAGGTCACCCATGGGGTCAAGGCCATCGCTGAGGTGAGGGGCACCGACGGGGTCAAGGCCACCGCCAGGGTCAAGGTCACCGACGGGGTCAAGGCCAGCGATGGGGTCAAGGTCACTGCCGGGGTCAAGGCTGTCACTGAGATCAGGGAGGTCAAGGTCACCCACGGGGTCAAGGCCACTGCTGGGGTCAAGGTCACCGCCGGGGTCAAGTCCACCCACAGGTCCCTCGCCGGTTCCTGCTCATCGGCTGAGGAACTGGAGGTTGATGGTGGCCTCGGGGACGAGCAGGGTGCGCGTCATGGGACGGACGCGGCCGCCGCCGGGCTCCGGCCGCACCTCAAAGCGCAGCAGGATCTGCCGAAAGCCGGGAGGAGGGGTGAGGGTCGCCGGGGACGGGGACGGGGACACGGCGGGGCCGGGGGGGGGCCGGGTCTCACCTGCGCCAGCGCCAGGTGGATCTCCAGCTCGGCGAGGCGGCGGCCGACGCAGCTGCGTTTGCCGACGCCGAAGGGCAGGGAGGCGAAGGGGTGGTGGGCGGCGTCCCGGCGCAGCCAGCGCTCCGGGCGGAAGGAGTCGGGAGCCGGGAAGAGGCGGCCGTCCCGGGAGGTGGCGTAGTGGCAGAGGGTGATGAGGGTCTGGAGGGGGGGGGGACACACACGGGGACACACGGGGGTGAGAGGGGACGCGGGGACCCACCGGCGACGGCGGGAGGCCCGGCCCGCGGCTCACCTTGCGGGGCACCAGGTAGTCGCCCACGCGGATGTCGCGGTCGGGGACGACGCGGGCGTTGGCGGGGATGACGGGGTAGAGCCTGGGGGGGGGACGGGGGGTGCTGTCACCATCCCCGTCCTCGTCCCCATCCCTGGCTTCATCTTCATCCCCGTCCTCGTCCCCATCCCCGGCTTCATCTTCATCCCCATCCTCGTCCCCATCCCCATCCCTGTCCTCGTCCCCATCTCCGTCCTCGTCCTCGTCCCCATCCCCATCCCCGTCCTCGTCCCCATCCCCGTCTCCATCCCCATCCTCGTCCCCATCCCCATCCCCATCCTCGTCCCCATCCCCATCCCCATCCTCGTCCCCATCCCCGTCCTCGTCCCCATCCCCATCCCCATCCTCGTCCCCATCCCCACCCATCTTCATCCCAGCCACCACCCTCATCCCTCGTCCCCAACCGTCCTCATCCCGTCCCCATCTCCGTCCCTGTCCCTACCCTTGTCCCCATCCCCGTCCTCATCCTCGTCTCCATTCCTGTCCCGTCTTCGTCCCAGCCGCCATCCCCACCATCCCCGTCCCCCCGTCCCCACCTCAGGGTCTCCTTCACCACGGCCCTCAGCAGGGGCACCCTGCCCAGCGCGGTGACCGAGGGGCCGCAGCCGGTGCCCAGCGCCGCCGCCAGCTCCCGGTGCAGCTCCGCCTGCACCCCGGGGTGCCGCGCCAGCTCGTACAGGCTCCACGACAGGGTGCTGGAGATCTGCGGTGGACGGGACGGGGCGGGGAGGAGGAGGGTGAAAAACGGCGTCAGCGGGACCCCAGGGGAGGGGGGGGACGCCGCCCCACGTCCCCTCCTCACCGTGTCCACCCCGGCCAGCAGCAGCTCGGTGACGTTGCCGTAGATGATCTTCATGGGGACCTTCTCCCGGGCCAGGTGGTCGGTGAGACACGTCTTCTCCGCCGGTCCACCCCGCTCGGCCGCCTCGGCCACGCGTCGGTCGATGTGACCTTTGGCTGGAGAGGACGAAAACCCCGCGAGCGTCACGACGGCCGAGGGATGTCGGGTGTCCCCGTGTCCCCCCCCCGCCCCCTGTGTCCCTTCGACGTCCCCTCACCGAAGGCGAACATGTAGTCCCAGGCCTCGCAGAAGGTCTGCCAGGGTTTGGGGAAGAGGCGGTGGAGGATTTTGGGCATGGCCATGGTGAGCAGCGTCATGACGAACATGGTGTTGACGGAGCGGATGAAGGTCTCCGTGTCCCGCGGCACCTCCTGCTCCAGGCAGCCCAGGCGGGAGGCGAAGAGGACGGAGGAGATTCCTGGGGTGGGTGGGGGGGGAAAGGGGGTGAGCCAGGGGACGAGGGGACCCCTGGGGACGTGGGGAACGTGAGAAGCACCTCGGGGAAGACGGGGAGCCCTTGGGGCTGCTGGAGCGTCCTTGGGGATGGGGTGGGGACAAGGGGCACCCCAGGGAGCCCTGGGGGACATGGGAGTCTGGGGTGGGGACAAGGGGCACCCCGGGGACATGGAGCACCTCGGGGAAGACGGGGAGCACCTCGGGGGACACCAGGAGCTTTGGGGGACACTGGAGTCCTTGGGGAGGTGGTTGGGATGTGGTGGGGACGAGGGATGCCCTGGGGACACGGGGAGGTCCTGGGGGACGTGGGAGACTCCAGGGGACACGGGGAGACCTGGGGAGGGGGGCACAGAAGTCATGGGGAGACCCTGGAGGATCCAGGAACCAGGGGGACACGGGGACACGGCAGGTCCTGGGGGACACCGGGAGCCCCAGGGGGACACGAGGAGACTCGGGGGGACACGAAAGTCCTGGGGACACGGGGCGGGGGGGGGGGGGGGGAACCCTGGAGGATCCAGGAACCACGGGGAAGCCCTTGGGGAGGGGCGGTGGGGGTGTCCCCCCTCACCTTCCAAACCGAACTTGTAGAACTCGGCGGCGAGGTCGGGGACGAGGTGCTGGGGGTGACGGTCGCGCTGGCGCTGCAGCCGTCGCAGCAGGTCGCCCACCACGCCGGCCACCGGCCCCGCGTAGCCCTCGGCCGCCCGCGGCCGCAGCAGCAGCCGCCCCAGGAGCCTGCGCAGCCGCTGCCACTCCTCGCCCTCCCTGCGGGACCGGGGACGCGGGTGACGCGGGGGGACACACGGAGGGACGGGGACACGGGGGATGCCACCCCCCCACCCCCCCCTCCCGTGCACCCCGAAGGAAGAGGCTGGCACGCCCCGGGTGTGAGCGTGGGCACCCGCGTGTGCCAACGGGCCCGTGCACGTCCCCGGTGCCCACGGGTGGGTGCCCACGGGGGGGTGGGGGGTGGGGGGGGGTGTACGTGGAGTTGGGGGGCTGAGCACGGGGTTGGGGGGCTGCACACGGGGTCGGGGGGCTGAGCACGGGGGCAGGGGGCTGCACAGGGGGTCGGGGGGCTGAGTGTGGGGCTGAAGGACCCTGCATGGAGTTGGGGGGCTGCACAAGGGGTCGGGGGGCTGAGTGTGGGGCTGAAGGACCCTGCATGGGGTTGGGGGGCTGCACACGGAGTTGGGGGGCTGCACATGGGGTCGGGGGGCTGAGCATGGGGGCAGGGGGGGCTTTGCGTGGAGCTGAAGGACCCTGCACAGGGTCGGGGGGCTGCACACAGAGTCGGGGGGCTGTACAAGGGGTCGGGGGGCTGTGCACAGAGTTGGGGGGCTGCACATGGGGTCGGGGGGCTGCACACGGGGTCGGGGGGCTGCGCACAGGGTTGGGGGGCTGCACACGGGGTCAGGGGGCTGCGCACAGGGATTCGGGGATACCGGGCTCGTCCCCCCGTGCCCACGCAGGGGCCGTGGCGCTCCCCCGGCAGTTACTCACATCCTGCGGGAAAGGGGGGGCCGGGGGGAGCCGGGGGGGGCCCGAGGGGAGCCGGGAGCGGCTGGGGAAGGGGGGGGGTGGGCAGTGGGGGGGCCGGGGGGGCCTGAATCACGTCTGAGTCACCCCGGGCTCGTCGGGCCCTTCCCGCACCCGCCCCGCCGGCTGCGGCCCCACGGGACGCCCTTCCTGGAATGGGTGCGTGGGCACGGGGGGGGGGGGGGGGCTGGGAGCCCCTCGGGGCACAGACACCCCAAAGACCCCCGGGGAGGGCAGGGAGACACCCCACAGCCCCCGGGGGAACCCCCGGCCCCACGCGCAGCCCCAGGGCTCCGTGTACAGCCCCCCGACCCCCCGTGCGGCCCCCCCGACCCCCCGTGCGACCCCCCCGAACCCCCTCTGCAGCTCCCGACCCCTCGTGCGACCCCCCCGAACCCCGCGTGCAGCCCCCTGTGTGTCGCCCCCAATCCCATGCGCAGCCCCCCCAGACCCCACGGGGAGCCCCTGGACCCCCCCGGACCCGTATGCAGCCCCCAGCCCCCCCTGCACAGCCCCCAGCCCCCCATGTACAGCCCCCAGCCCCCACAAGCAGACCCCGGACCCCCAGACAGGGACCCCAGACCCCCGTACAGAGACCCCAGACCCCCGGGTGCAGCCCCCAGACCCCCTCTGTGCAGCCCCCAGACCTCACGCACAACCCCTGATCCCTATGTGCAGCCCCCAGCCCCCCACAAACAGCCCCCAGCCCCCCATGGGCCCCCCCAGCCCCCCACAAACAGCCCCCAGCCCCCACAAAGAGCCCCCAGCCCCCCGTGGGCAGCCCCCAGCGCCCCATGGGCCCCCCCAGCCCCCACGAACAGCCCCCAGCCCCCCGTGGACACCCCCCAGCGCCCCGTGGACACCCCCCAGCCCCCCGTGAACAGCCCCCAGCCCCCCGTGAACAGCCCCCAGCCCCCCGTGGACACCCCCCAGCGCCCTGTGGACACCCCCAGCGCCCCACGAACAGCCTCCAGCGCCCCGTGGACACCCCCCAGTGCCCCACGAACAGCCCCCAGCACCCCGTGGACACCCCCCAGCGCCCCGTGGACACCCCCCAGCGCCCCATGGACACCCCCCAGCGCCCCATGGACACCCCCCAGCCCCACTCACGCGGTGAGCAGCCCGCAGGCGTGCCCGCGGCACACCCGGTAATCCTTCCAGGAGGAAAGGTGGGAGCGGACGGGGAAGTCGCCCTCCTGTCGCAGCACTTGTTCGATCAGCCCGGCCTCCGCCACGTGCACCGTCAGGATGGGCCCGAAGCTCGCCTTCCACACCGGGCCGTACCGGGCACGGCCCTCCACCTGCGGGGACACGGGGACGTGGCACCGGGGTGACACCGGGGAAGGGACCCGGAGCCTCGGGGAGATGCTGGATGGGAGAGGACTGGCCGTGACACCGGGGTTGGTGGTCCTGGTGTCCCGGGGCGGGGGGGGGGGGGGTGTCTCAGTCCCGCTGTGCCCACCCGTGGGTGGCCCCGGGGCCCCGTCCTGGGTGCTGCTGCTGCCCACCCGCCCCGGGAGCCCGGCCGGGGCACAGTGCGCACGGTGAGGGGTTAACCATTAGCAGCCACGGCTCCGTGAGAGCCCGGGGCTGATCCCTGTCCCCGCCAAACCCCAGGGATCGAGACCGGGGGTCCCCTTGTCCCCTCCGAGTCCCAAGGATTGAGACCGGGGTTCCCCCCGGCCCCTCCAAGCCCCAGGGTGGTGGCACCCAGGTCCCCACCGTCCTCTCCAAGCCTCATGCATTGAGATCAGGTTCCCTCTGTCCCCTCCAAGCCCCAAAGGGGTCAGACCAGGGGCCCCCCTGTCCCTGCCAAACCCCAGGGATTGAGACCGGGGCTCCCTTTGTCCCCTCCGAGTCCCAAGGATTGAGACCGGGGGCCCCCCTGTCCCCTCCAAACCCCAGGACAGTGTGACCGGGACCCCCCCCCGGCCCCCCTGAGCCCTGGAGCCCTCAGGCTGCTGCTCCCTCGGCCCCTCCAAGCCGCGGGACGGGGAGATCGGAGTTCTGCTGTCCCCACCAAGCCCGGGCTGGCCAGACCAAGATCCCCCCCCCCCCCATCTCCTCCATGTCCCAGGCTGGAAGGAACGGGGTCCCCCCTGTCCCCTCCAAGCCCCAGGGAGGTGGGACCAGGGTCCCGCTGGCCCCGCCAAGCCCAAGGTGTTGGGACTGGGCTCCTCTCCAGCCCCTCCAAGCCCCAGAGCGGTGGGAACGGGGTCCCTCTGTCCTCGCCAAGCCCCGGCGTGGCGGGACCGGGGTCCCCCTTGTCCCTTCCAAGCCGCAGGGGAGCGAGACCCGGGTCCCCCGAGCCACCCCACACCCCCCCCCCCCCCGCCATTACCTGCAGCTCGTGGAGCCTCCGCAGACCCCCACGGCAGAGGAGGTCATAGAGGAAGGTGACGGGGCTGGGGCCCGGCATCTCGGCCAGGCTCCGGGGACCCCGGTTGGCGGCGGGGGGAACCGGGGGACGTCGGGGGACCCCCAGCTCGGGCAGGCAACGGGACAGCAGAGCTGCCCGGGCGGGCAGGCGCAGGCTCTGAGGCATGGCGGGGACGTGGGTGGAACGGCCCTGGGGACACGGGTGGTGTGGGGACCGTGGGGACACGGGGGGACACGGGGGGACACGGGGGGACACGGGGGGACACGGGGGGACGCGCCTCGACTGAGCCGCTGGCATCGGCCGGGACCTTTATAAGGGCCCACGTGGAGCCGGGCGAGCCCCGCCCCCTTCTGCGCATGGCCACGCCCCCTTCTGCGCATGGCCACGCCCACTTCTGCGCATGGCCACGCCCCCTGCGGGGCCAAACCCCGCCCCCTCCTGGCTGCAAACCCCGCCCCACCCTCCCGCGGAGACATTTGCATAAAAGCTCCCCCCGGGCCAATCAGGGCGCGGGAGGGGTTGGGGCGGTCACGTGGGGTGGGCTCCTCTTCCCGCGGGGCGCGCACACGCGTGGGCACGATCACACACCCCCCCCCCCCCCCCACGTGGGCACCCCCCCCCTCCACGGACACACGCGTGTGTACACCCACCTGGGCACCCCCACGTGTGTCCCCCCCCCCACGGTGTGCACCCCCCCACGCGTGCACACCCCCACGTGTGTCCCCCCCCACGCGTGCACCCCCCCCACGCGTGCACACACCCCCCACCCCCCCCCCCAAGTCACTCTGCAGCCTGGTGAGCTCTCCCACCCCCCCCCCTCCCAGTTCAACCAGTGCCCCCAGTCCCGTGGGACGCCTGGGGGAGGGGTTATGCTGACACACATCACCCCCCCGTGGGGGGGGGACACGAGGGGGCGGCCCCCCCCCCCCCCCCCCGCAGGATTCTCGGGAATTACCGGCTTGCGACACCGGAAACGCCGGGCTGTGCCAGTGGAAACCCCCCGCAGGGGATGGGATGGGGGGGGGGGGGGAAGTGGGGGCCCCCACACCCTGCGGGGGGGGTGGGCAGCGCCTGTGTCCCCCCCCCACGGGAGTTTCCTTCCCCACGCTGAGATCACGCCCTGGGGAAACTGAGGCAGGAACCAGTTGGGCCCCACCCCCCCCCATTACCCCCGGGGGGGGCAATTCCTGACACCCCCCCCCCCCCGTGGGGTGCAGGGGGCAGGAGTGGGACCAGCCCCGTGGGGTGGGGGGGTTTGGGGGGGGCTGCGGTGACAGCGCGGCCAGGAGGGGACGAGACTCGGGGAGACGCTGGTGGCTTTATTGTGAAATTGGGGGGGGGGGGGGGGGGGGGTGTCAGCTGAGACCTGTCCCACTCGTGTCCCCTCAGGCGTCCCCCCCCGCGGCCGGATCCTGGAGGCGGCGGAAGATGGCGGGGAAGATCGGGCGGCCGCCGCGCTGAACCTTCCGTCCCTCCTCCGTGGACGTGCCCAGCCGGGCCACGATGGGGTCGGCAGCCTGGGGGGGGGGGTGTGGGGGGGCCCAGTCAGCTCCCAGTCAGCTCCCAGTCGGCTCCCAGTCGGCTCCCAGTGCCCCCCCCCCCCCCCAACTCACCAGCTGGGCCAGCGGCACCTCCTCGAAGAGCGGGTGCTCCCCGAAATGCTTCACCATCCACTCGTGGACCTCCGCCACGTCCGTCACCGTGTACACCAGGCCCTGGGGACAACCCGCGGGGTCACCAAAATGGGGGGGGGGGGATCCCCAACTCCCCCCTTACCGGGGCTGGATCCTTTCCCCCCCCCCCCCAAAATCCCTGGGGAATCAGCCCCGGGGGGGGGAAATTTGGGGGGGTGGGGGGGAGGGATGGGGGGTATGGGGGGGGGTTGGGAGCATGGGGGGACACGGGGGGGGTCATGGGGACATGGGGGGGGTCATGGGGACACGGGGGGGTCATGGGGACATGGGGGGGGTCATGGGGTCACGGGGGTCATGGGGACACGGGGGGGGGTCATGGGGACACGGGGGGGCCCGGCGCTCACCCCGGGGCGCAGGACGTAGCCGTACTCCGCCAGCAGCGTGGGGCTGATGATTCGCCACTTGTGCTTGGGCCGTTTGAAGTGGGGGTCGGGGAAGAGGAAGAACATCTTGCTGAGCTGGGGGGGGGGGGGGAAAATTGGGGGGGGGGGTGTCCAGGGGATGGGGGGGCAGCACCCCGCTTGGCACCGACCCCCCCGCCCCACCTGGAGGGGATAATGGGTGCTGGGGGGTAGGGGGGCACCCCGAGGGGGCTGGGGACCACCTGGGGTGTTGGGGAGGGGTTTTTGGGGGGGGGGGTGGGTGTTATTTGGGGGGGGGGGTGCCCCCACCTGGGCTCTGCGGAAGAAGTGGGGCAGGTGTTTCATGGCGTTGGCGCGCACGCACGCCACGTTGCCGAATCGGCCGGGCTGGGCCGCCCGCAGCGCCCGGATCCGCTCCCCGGCGAAGGCGGCCACCTTCACCCGCAGCTCCAGCCCCAGCATCAGCGTGCGGGGGAAGAGGGGGGACAGCTCCACTGCGGGGGGGGTCAGTGGGTGCCCCCGGGCACCCCCAACCCCACCGACCCCCCCCGGTGTCCCCAGACACCCCCCCCCGTGTCCCCGTACCCCCCCCGGTGCCCCCAGACCCTCCCCCCCGCTGTCCCTGTACCCCCCAGTGTCCCCGTACTCCCGCCCCCGTGTCCCCATCATCCCCCCCCCGGTGTCCCTGTACCCCCCCAGTGTCCCCAGACACCCCCGGTGCCCCCATCCCCCCCCCCGGTGTCCCCATCATCCCCCCCTGGTGTCCCTGTACCCCCCCCCGGTGTCCCTGCACCCCCCCAGTGTCTCCAGACCCCCCTACAGTGTCCCCATCCCCCCCCTCGGGGTCCCCAGTCCCCCCTCCCCCGATGTCCCCATCGTCCCCCAGTGTCCCCAGACCTCCCCCCATGTCCCCATCGTCCCCCCGGTGTCCCTGTATCCCCCCCCGGTGTACCCCATCGTCCCCCCCCGGTGTCCCCATCGTCCCCCCCCGGTGTCCCCGTACCCCCCCCCCCGGTGTCCCCATCGTCCCCCCGGTGTCCCCATACCCCCCCCGGTGTCCCCGTACCCCCCCCCCGGTGTCCCCGTCGTCCCCCCCGTGTCCCCATCATCCCCCCCTGGTGTCCCTGTACCCCCCAGTGTCCCCGTCGTCCCCCCCCGGTGTCCCCGTACCCCCCCCCGGTGTCCCTGTACCTCCCCAGTGTCTCCAGACCCCCCTACAGTGTCCCCATCCCTCCCCCCCGGGGTCCCCAGTCCCCCCTCCCCCGATGTCCCCATTGTCCCCCAGTGTCCCCAGATGCCCCCCGTGTCCCCATCATCCCCCCCCGGTGTCCCTGTACCCCCCCCCGGTGTCCCTGTACCCCCCAGTGTCCCCATCGTTCCCCCGGTGTCCCCATCATCCCCCCCCGGTGTCCCCATCGTCCCCCCGGTGTCCCCGTACCCCCCCCGGTGTCCCCATCATCCCCCCCCGGTGTCCCTGTCGTCCCCCCCCCCGGTGTCCCCGTACCCCCCCCGGTGTCCCCGTCGTCCCCCCAGTGTCCCCATCATCCCCCCCCTGGTGTCCCCGTACCCCCCTGGTGTCCCTGTACCCCCCCCCCCCCCGGTGTCCCTGTACCCCCCAGTGTCCCCATCCCCCCCCGGTGTCCCCATCATCCCCCCCCGGTGTCCCCGTACCCCCCCCCGGTGTCCCTGTGCCCCCCGGTGTCCCCGCCGTCCCCCCCCCGCTCACCCAGCAGCCCCCCGTAGCCGCAACCCACGTCGGCGAATTCCACGCGGGGGGGCGGCTGCCCGGGGGAGGCGGCGGGAGGGAAGAAAGCCGGGAAAAGCGGAGCCCAGTCCATGTCCTGCGGCCTGGCGGGGCTGGGGAACGGCGTCACGCGTGGGGGGGGGGGGGCACAACGGGACCGTGGGAACGCGGGGTGTCACGGTGGTACCGGGGAGGGCGCGGCCGTGGCTGGGAGGGGGAAACCCGCGAGTGACCGGGGGGGGGGGTGGGGGGGGTTCCGGGGTGCCGCACGGGGCCGTTCGGGGGGGCCCGGGCCGGGTGGTACCGGGGGGATCCCGGGGGGGTCCCGGGGGGCGCAGGCCGAGCTGTGAGGGGGGCTCGGGCCGGGTGGTACCGGGGGGGTGGGGGGGGTTCCGGGGCTGCCGGACCCGGCCGGGGCGGGGGGGGGGTGTGGGGGGTCCCGGGGGGGCGCAGGCCGAGCTCTGAGGGGGCCCCGGGCCGGGTGGTACCGGGGGGATCCCGGGGGCGCAGACCGAGCTGTGAGGGGGGCCGGGCCGGGTGTTACCGGGGGGGTGTGGGGGGGTCCCGGGGGGGCGCAGGCCGAGCTGTGAGGGGGACCCCGGGCCGGGTGGTACCGGGGGGATCCCGGGGGGGTCCCGGGGGGCGCAGGCCGAGCTGTGAGGGGCCCCGGGCCGGGTGTTACCGGGGGGATCCCGGGGGCGCAGGCCGAGCTGTGAGGGGGGGCCGGGCCGGGTATTACCGGGGGGGTCCCGGGGGGGCGCAGGCCGAGCTGTGAGGGGGGCCCGGGCCGGGTGGTACCGGGGATCCCGGGGGGGTCCCGGCCCGGCCGCGGGGGGGGTCCCGGGGGTCCCGGCCGCACTCACTAGCGCAGCGTGTGGTCGGCCAGCGGGTTGGCGTGTGCCCGCTGCCGGTAAAAGCGCTTCTGCGGCGGCGCCGCCTCCTCCCGCTCCTCCATGGCGGCTGAGGGGCGGGCGCAGGGCAGAGACGTCACCGCGCGGCGCCGCTGAGCTACGTCACGGCGGCACGTGCCGTCAGGGGCGGGGTCTGGGCAAGCTCCGCCCCCTCCCAGCGCCCGCCCAGTCTGCCCAGTCTGCCCAGTCTGAGCAGTGACCCCCCGCGCCCGGCCCGGCCACCCCGGGCCCTCTCTGCAGTGACGGTCAGTGCCCCCAGTGCTCCCAGTGCTCCCAGTTCCCCCCAGTGCTCCCAGTGCTCCCAGTGCTCCCAGTGCTCCCAGTACAGCCCCCAGTGCCCCCAGTGCTCCCAGTGCTCCCAGTGCCCCCAGTGCTCCCAGTGCTCCCAGTTCCCCCCAGTGCTCCCAGTGCTCCCAGTGCTCCCAGTTCCCCCCAGTGTTCCCCAGTGCCCCCAGTGTTCCCAGTTCCCCCCAGTGCTCCCAGTGCTCCCAGTTCCCCCCAGTGCTCCCCAGTGTTCCCAGTGCTCCCAGTTCCCCCCAGTGTTCCCCAGTGCCCCCAGTGTTCCCAGTTCCCCCCAGTGCTCCCAGTTCCCCCCAGTGCTCCCAGTGCTCCCAGTGCCCCCAGTGCTCCCAGTTCCCCCCAGTGCTCCCAGTGCCCCCAGTGCTCCCAGTTCCCCCCAGTGCTCCCCAGTGCTCCCCAGTGTTCCCAGTGCTCCCCAGTGTTCCCAGTGCTCCCCAGTGTTCCCAGCCCTTTCCAGTGCTCCCAGTTTTCCCAGTGCTCCCAGTTCCCCCCAGTGCCACCCAGTGCTCCCAGTTCCCCTCAGTGCTCCCAGTGCCCCCCAGTGCTCCCCAGCCCTTCCCAGTGCTCCCAGTGTTCCCAGGGCCCCCCCAGCCCTTCCCAGTGCTTCCCAGTGCTCCCAGTGCCCCCCAATGCCCCCCAGTACCCCCCCAGTGCCTCCCAGTGCCCCACAACGCCCTCCCAGTCCCCCCCCAGCACCCCCCAGCGCCTCCCAATCCCCCCTCCCAGTGGCTCCCAGTGCCCCCAGTGTTCCCAGTGCCCCCCAATGCCCCCCAGTACCCCCCCAGTGCCTCCCAGTGCCCCACAACGCCCCCCCAGTCCCCCCCCAGCACCCCCCAGCGCCTCCCAATCCCCCCTCCCAGCGGCTCCCAGTGCCTCCCAGCGGCTCCCAGTGCCTCTCAGTGCCCCCAGTGGCTCCCAGTGCCCCCAGCGGCTCCCAGTGCCCCCAGTGCCTCCCAGTGCCCCCAGCGGCTCCCAGCGCCCCCAGTGGCTCCCAGTGCCCCCAGTGGCTCCCAGTGCCCCCAGCGGCTCCCAGCGCCCCCAGTGCCTCCCAGTGCCCCCAGTGCCTCCCAGTGCCCCCAGTGCTCCCAGTGCTCCCAGTGCCCCCAGCGGCTCCCAGTGCCCCCAGTGCTCCCAGTGCCCCCTCCCAGTGGCTCCCAGTGCCCCCTCCCAGCGGCTCCCAGTGCCCCCAGCGGCTCCCAGTGCCCCCTCCCAGTGGCTCCCAGTGCCCCCTCCCAGCGGCTCCCAGTGCCCCCAGCGGCTCCCAGTGCCCCCTCCCAGTGCCTCCCAGTGCCCCCTCCCAGCGGCTCCCAGTGCCCCCAGTGCTCCCAGTGCCCCCAGCGGCTCCCAGTGCCCCCAGTGCCTCCCAGTGCCCCCTCCCAGCGGCTCCCAGTGCCCCCAGTGCTCCCAGTGCCCCCAGTGGCTCCCAGTGCCCCCAGTGCTCCCAGTGCCCCCAGTGCCTCCCAGTGCCCCCAGTGGCTCCCAGCGCGGGCCCTTCCCGGCACGGGGGCGGTTGGGGAATTCGGGCCGCGGTGACGCCGGGGGCGAGTTCTGAGAAAACCCCGGGGGGGGGCCGGGGGGGGCCGGGGGGGGTTGAGCAACGCGGGGCTGGATCCGGCCGCCCTTCCAGGAACGGCACCCACCGGTGACGGGTGACGGGTGACGGGGGGGTCACGGGGCTGCACGGGGGGTGGGGGGGGGGACACACACACACACGGGGATCAGCCCCCCCCCGGGTCCCCTGGGGACACCGTGGGGGGGGGGGGGGTGGGGGGGTGTCCCCGCTGCCGCAAGCGTGAAGCCGGTGACGTGCGGCGGTGACGCAGGCGGCCCGGGGGGTCCCGGGGGGGTGGCCTGGGGGGGTGGCCCGGGGGGGTGGCCCGGGGGGGGTGGCCCGGGGGGGGTTGTTCATTGGCCCCGTGGGACCCCCCGGGGGTCACACACACCCCCCCCCTCCCCCCCCGGTTACTGGGCAGCGCTCGGGGGCTGGGACCGGCCCCCCCTGTGTCCCCTCGGTGGGGGTCTCGTGGTGCTGGGACACCGGGGACGGGGACACCGGGGACACCAGGGAGACACCAGGGACAGGGACACCAGGACACCGGGGACAGGGACACAGAGACACCAGGGACACCAGGAACACCGGGAACACAGGGACAGGGACACCGGGGACACCAGGGACACCAGGGACGGGGATAGGGACACCGGGGACACAGGGACACAGGGACAGGGACACCAGGAACACCGGGGACACCAGGGACAGGGACAC
The DNA here is from genome assembly GCF_011004875.1 of Balearica regulorum gibbericeps. NCBI lineage: Eukaryota > Metazoa > Chordata > Aves > Gruiformes > Gruidae > Balearica > Balearica regulorum. The sequence goes on from NC_046212.1 coordinate 325,594, forward strand.
GGGGACACCAGGGATGGGGACATCAAGGACACCAGGGACAGGGACAGGGACACCGGGGACACGGGGACACAGGGACAGGGACACCAGGGACATCGGGGATGACAGGGACACAGAGACACTGGGGACAGGGACACCAGGACACCGGGGACACCAGGGACAGGGACACCAGGGACAGGGACACAGAGACACCGGGGACACCAGGGACAGGGACACCAGGGACACCGGGGACACCAGGGACAGGGGTGCCATGGCCAGGGACACCAGGTCCAAGGACACCTGGGTAAGGGACACCAGGGGACAGGGACACCATGACCAAGGCCACCATGATCAGGGACAACAAGGTCAGGGACGCTGGGACCAAGGACGTCAGGGTCAGGGTCACCAAGGCCACCACCATCAGTGACACCATGACCAGAGACACTGGGGTCAGGGACAGGGACTGGGGACACCGGGGCTGGGGACACCAGGGCTGGGGACACCACTGGGGCTGGGGACATCGGGGCTGGGGACACCAGGGCTGGGGACACTGGGGCTGGGGACACCACTGGGGCTGGGGACACTGGGGCTGGGGACACCGGGGCTGGGGACACCACTGGGGCTGGGGACATCGGGGCTGGGGACACTGGGGCTGGGGACACCACTGGGGCTGGGGACATCGGGGCTGGGGACACTGGGGCTGGGGACACTGGGGCTGGGGACACCACTGGGGCTGGGGACATCGGGGCTGGGGACACTGGGGCTGGGGACACCACTGGGGCTGGGGACACTGGGGCTGGGGACACCATCGGGGCTGGGGACACCAGGGCTGGGGACACCAGGGCTGGGCTCAAGGCCCTTCCCAGGGGCCAGCGCTGTGGTGGCACTGGTGGTGATGGGACAGGGACAGGAGCAGGAGGGGACCAAGGATGTCACCAGGATGAAACCCCAGGACTGGGACCGGTGGGGTCTGACTGGGAAGGGAACAGGGACGGGACGGAGCAGGGTGACACCGAGGACACGACCGGGGAGGGATGGGGACAGGGACAGGACGGGGCGGGAAAGGGGCTGGGACTGGCAGGGTGGCACTGGGACCTGTCTGGGGACACTGGGCTGGGGCTGGGGCCACCGGGGAGGAGGCAGGGGACACTGGGACCGGGCAGGGGACGTTGGGATGGGGACACTGAGGAGGAGGCAGGGGACAGCAGAGGTGGAGCAGGGGACAGCAGGGGACACCGGGACATTGGAGAAGAGGCAGGGGACACCGGGACAGGGACATTGGGACAGGGACATGGGGATGGGGACATGGGGATGGGGCAGGGGACTCCGGGACGAGGATGGGGACACCGGGGAGGAGGCAGGGGACACCAGGATGGGGACATGGGGATGGAGACGGGGACACCAGGACGGGGACAAGGACACTGGGCAGGAGGCAGGGGACAGCAGGGATGGAGCAGGGGACACCGGGGGACACCGGGACGGGGCAGGAGACACCAAGGGGACACTGGGGAGGAGGCAGGGGACACCGGGATGGGGACACCGGGATGGGGCAGGGGACACCAAGGGGACACTGGGGAGGAGGCAGGGGACACTGGGACGGGGCAGGGGAGATTGGGATGGAGCAGGGGACATCGGGATGGGGACACTGGGACGGGGCAGGGGACACCAGGGGACTCCAGGACGAGGATGGGGACACCAAGGAGGCAGGGGACACCGGGACAGGGACACGGGGATGGGGCAGGGGACACTGGGATGGACCAGGGAACACCGGGACGGGGACACGGGGACGGGGTAGGGGACACCAAGGGGACACCGGGGAGGAGGCAGGGGACACCGGGATGGGGACACCGGGATGGGGACACCGGGATGGGGACATGGGGACGGGGTAGGGGACACGGGGACGGGTAGGAGGACACTGGGCAGGAGGCAGGGGACAGCAGAGGTGGGGCCGGGGACACCGGGGGACACCGGGACCAGCCTGGGGACACCGGGCCGGGCCGGGGCAGCGGCGCGGGTTGAGCTCCTGGCCCCGCCCCTCCGCAGGGGGCGGTGCCCGCTCTGACCAATCACGAGGGGAGGCCGCTGGTTGGCCCCGCCCCTCCGCCAACATGGCTGCGCCCAGCTGCCACGTGGGGGCCGGGACCCGGCGGGAAGCGGCGGCGGCGACCGGGGGGGAGGAGGAAGAGGAAGAGGAAGAGGAAGGGGAAGCGGAAGAGGAAACGGAAACGGAAACGGAAGGGGAGGAGCCCGGGGTCGGGGCGCTGCGGTCCGTTTTCCCCCGCGACCCCGCGCTCTTCGCCGACGTTTTCCCGGTAGAGCGCCGGTACCGGCTCTGCGGGCGCGTCCTCCGCATCGCGCAGCACCACGGGCCGCGGCTGGGGCTGGCGGCCTCCGTCTGGGAGGCGGTGCGTGGGGGGGGGGGGGGGGCCCTGGGGGGCACCGGGAGTGACGGGGGGGGGGGGCACCGGGAGTGGGGGGGGGCACCGGGAGTGGGGGGGGGCACCGGGAGTGAAGGGGGGGGGAGCCCGGGAGTGGGGGGGGGGGGAGCCCGGGAGTACCGGGAGCGCCGGGTGGTGGGGGGAGAGGAAGAGGAGGGGGGGTACCGGGGAGGGGGGGCGGCCCTGGGAGTATTGGGGGGTCGGGGGATCCCGGGGGGGCCACCGGGAGATGGGGGGGGGGGTTGGGGGAAGGATCGCTTGGGGGAGGAGCGATCCCGGGGGAGGGGGGAGACCGGGGCGGGGGGGCACCGGCGCGGTGGGGGGATCCCTAAGGCAATTGGGGGGGGGGGGGGGGCGGCTCTCTGGGCCCCACGCCCCCCCCCCCATGTCCTGTGTCCCCCCCCCCCCCCAGGCCCTGTCCCTGTGCCGGTACTTGGAGGAGCAGCGCTTCGATTTCCGGGGCCGGACGGTGATCGAGCTGGGAGCCGGCACCGGAATCGTCGGGATCCTCGCTGCCTTGCTGGGTGCGCACCGGGGCTGGGGGGGACACACAATCCCCCCGGGGCTGGGGGGGACACACACCCCCCCGGGGTTAGGGACACACCCCCCCGGGGTTAGGGACACACACCCCCGGGGTTAGGGACACACACCCCTGGGGTTAGGGACACACACACACCCCCCCGGGGCTGAGGGGGGGGGACACCCCCGTGGGGTTGGGGCTGGGGGGGGGGGGGGGGCACTGACCCCCCCCCCCAACACCCCCCAATCCTCCCCGGTAAGAAACTGGAAACCCGGCAAACTGGTGCAAACGTCCGCGGTGTTTATTGGGGTCTGGGGGATTTTGGGGGGACCCGGAGGGGTTTGGGGAGGGGTGCAGGGTGGTGACACCCCCCCCCGTCCCGTCCCCCCCCCTGCTTTTAGGAGGGGACGTCACCATCACGGACCAACCGGCGGCGTTAGAACAAATCCGAGAAAACGTCCGGCTGAATTTCCCGCCGTCGGCGACGGTTCGGCCCCAGGTGCGATCCCTCGTGTGGGGCCGGGACGAAGGCTCCTTCCCTCGGGAATACGAGGTGGTTTTGGGGTCGGACATCGTGTACCACCCCCCCTCCTTCCCCCCCCTCCTGGGGACCCTGCGGCACCTCTGCGGCCCCCGCTCCCTCGCCCTCCTCTGCGCCAAGGCGCGGGGGGGGGACGGCGGCTCCCGTCATTTCTTCCGACGGATGTTACCTCCGTATTTTCGGGTCCGGCTGTTGCGGCGGGAGCCGGAGGAGGAGATCGAGATCTATGGGGTGACCTGCAGGGCTGGGGGTGACCCTAGAGAAGAGGGGGGGGTGGTGGGGGGGGCGCATCCCGCCGCGGTGTCGCTCGGGGAGGGGCTGGCCCCGGGCTGGGGGTGCCCTGACGGGGATTAAACGGTCACCAGGGGCCTCGGCTCCCCCGGCTGGGTCTGATTTGGGGGGGGGGGGGGGGGGGGGGCAAGGCTGGGGGGGGCTGTAAGGGACTGGGGGGGCTGGTTAGTGCTGGGGGGGGCTGGTTAGTGCTGGGGGGCTCTTTCAGGGGCTGCCGTGCTCTATAGGGGTCCGGGGGCTCTATAGGGATCCAGGAGGCTTCATAGGGATGGGGGGGGGGCTCTATAGGGATGGGGGGGGGCTCTATAGGGGTCCAGGGGGGCTCTATAGGGGTCCGGGGGGGCTCTATAAGGGTCCGGGTGGGCTCTATAGGGATCCAGGAGGCTCTATAGGGGTCCGGGGGGGCTCCATAGGGATCGGGGGGGGGCTCTATAGGGCTGAAGGGGGCTCTATAAGGGTCCAGGGGGGCTCTATAGGGGTCCGGGAGGCTCTATAGGGATGGGGGGGGGGCTCTATAGGGATGGGGGGGGCTCTATAGGGGGCCGGGGGGGCTCCATAGGGGTCCAAGGGGGGCTCTATAGGGATGGGGGGGGCTCTATAGGGGGCCGGGGGGGGCTCTATAGGGATGGGGGGGGCTCTATAGGGGGCCGGGGGGGGCTCTATAGGGATGGGGGGGGCTCTATAGGGGTCCAAGGGGGGCTCTATAGGGGGCCGGGGGGGGGGGGGGGCCTCGTCTCCTCCCCAGCCAATGGCGGCGCGGTCGCGCCCGGAGTGACGTTCGCGCGGCCAGTAGCCAATCCGCGGGCGGAATCCGGCCAGGCGCATGCGCGCTGAGCAAGCCCCGCCCCCGCGCCGCTCTGACTCCCGGCCGTGCCCGTAGAGCGGCGCCGTGACGTCACCGGTGTGCGCCGCGGGCTCTGGCCGGGATGCAGCGGGCGGCGCTGAGCGCGATCTGCGGGGCGGCGCGGGTGAGCGGCGGGAACCGGCCCGGGACCCCCCGGGACCCCCCCCGGGACACCCCCCGGCCCCGGGACACCCCCCCCGCCAACCGGGGCCCTCCCGGCGCCCCCTCCGCGACCGTCCCGGGTCTCCTTCCCGCACACCGGGGCCCTCCCGGGGCTCCCCCCCCCGCTCCCCGGAGCCCTCCCGGCGTTTCCCCCCCCCCCCCCAAGCAGGGCCGTCCCGGGACCCCTCCCTCCGCACCGGGACTCCTCTTTGCCCCCCCCGGGCCCCTTCCCCCGACACCGGGCCCTCCCCCGGGACCCCTCCGCCACCACCCCGCGTCCCCCGGTCCCTTCCCCGGACTCCCTGGTCCCCTCCGCGGGGGGGGGCGGGTGTCCCGGTGCTGACTCCCGCCCCTTCTCCCCCCCCCCACCCCCGGCAGGTCCCCCCGTCCCGGTTCTTCCGCATTTTCCCCCCGGTGGCGGCGGCGGCGGTGGCGGACAAGGAGGCGCTGCTGGAGCTGCGGCGGCGGACGGGGCTGCCGTTCGTGCAATGCCGGGAGGCGCTGCGCCGCTGCGGGGGGGAGCTGGGGCAGGTGGGCGGGGAGGGGGGCACGGGGATACCGGGGGCAGGGACCCGGGGGGGGCACAGGGGACCGGGGGGGACCGGGGGAGGGATGGAGGGGACACAGGACCCGGGGGGGACATGGGGGACCTGGGGGGGGACCAGGAGAGACCCCGGGGGGGGACACCAGGAGGAGGGATGGGGAGCTGGGGGGGGACATGGGGGACATGGGGGGGGGGACACCAGGAGGAGGGATGGGGAGCAGAGTGCGGGGACCCGGGGGGACACCTTGGGGTGACCACGGGGAGCCAAGAGGGGACAAGGAGGGGGGGGATGGTGGGAGGAAATGGGGGGGGGCAGACACTGGGGACCCCCGCGGTGACCCCCCCCTTGCCCCCCCGCAGGCGGAGGCCTGGCTGCAGGAGCAGGCGCAGCGGCAGGGCTGGAGCGAAGCCACCCGAGTGCGGGGCCGTCAGACGCGGGAGGGGCTGGTGGGGCTGCTGCGGGAGGGGCCGGCAGCCGTCATGGTGGAGGTGGGTGACACGGAGGGGATGGGACACCCCCCCCCCCGGGACACCCACCCCCCCCCGGGCCCCTCGGCGTCACTGTCACCCTCGTAGGTGAACTGCGAGACGGATTTTGTAGCCAGAAACGCCGAATTCCAGCGAGTGGTGGAGCAGGCGGCGCTGGGCACCATGGCGCATTGCCGGGCCGCCGCCGCGCCGGCCGCCTCCTGCACCAAGGTGAGGGGGGGCTGGGGGGGGGGGGGCATCGGGACGGTGGGGTAACCCACACACCCCCCCCCAGCACCCCAAAAACACCCCCACACACCCCCCCTCCCCGTTCTCTCCCAGCACCTGCTGCAGGCGGATGAACTGGCCCAGCTCCGCACGGGGCCCGAGGGGGCTCTGCTCAGCGACCGCCTGGCGCTGGCCATAGGTGAGTGCTGGGGGTCCCCCAAAAACCCCCCGGGGGGGGGCAGAAACCCGGGGGGGGGGTGAGAAACCCTCGGGGGGGTGACCGGAGCCACATCCTTTCCCTGGGGACATGTACAGGTCCGTGGCTCAGGAAGGAGTTTGGGAACGGGAAGGGTGGGGGGTGCTTTGGTTGGACCCCCCCCCCACCCCGGGGTTCCATCCCGCCAACCCCAACCCCGTTTTTTTGGGGGGTTTTTTTAGGGAAATTAGGTGAAAACGTGACCCTGCGCCGCGCCGCCTGGCTGAGGGTGCCGGAGGAAGACGGCTACATCTCCGCCTACGCCCACGGGTGGCTGCCGGCGACGGCGCCCGTGGCCATGGGGACGTACGGGGCGCTGGTGGCTTTTCAAGTGACCGAGCCGAATCCCGCGGTTACGACTTTGGAAGAGGTGGGACGGAAAGTGGCTCAGCACGTGGTGGGGATGGCACCCACCGCCGTGGGGACCCCCCAGGATCAGCCCCGGGGGGAGGACGAGACGCGGCTGCTGGCGCAGAGTTTCCTGCTGGACCCGGAGCTCACCCTGGGGCAGTTCCTGGGGGCGCGGGGGGCGATGGCCGTGCGGGATTTCCTCCGCTTCCGCTGCGGAGAGGAGATTCGCGCCGGGCCGACGGAGCCGGGATAGTGGCGGGAGCGAGGGGAAGGTTCAGCCCCACACTTGGGTCAGGATCGGGCCCACGGTCCCGGGTCAGGATCGGGGCGTCGGGGAAGCCCCAGCAGCAGGATTTTGGGGGGTTGGGGGGGCGGTGTGAGCCTCTCCCAGTGTCTCGGGGGGGGACACACGAGGCAGAATAAAGCCGTGGAGGAACCAGCCCCCGGTGTTTTGTGGGGTGGGAATGCGGCGGGGGCCCCCCAACATCCCTCTGGCCCCCCGAAACCCCCACAGGAGCCGTCACGTTCCTACTGTTTTGGGTTTTTTTAATGGTAAATCAGTACAAAAGGTCCAAAGACTGGAGGGGGGGGGGGTCTGCGGCCAGGACCCCCCCCGAAGGCGGGGGGGACACTGGGGCTGGTTTTGGGGGACACTTTCTGGCTCCCCTTGGGCTGAGCAGGGGCTGCCGGTTGCCTTTGGGGGTGCCACCAAGGTGGGGGGGGGTCCTGTGGCACCCTGTGCTGGTGGGGGCTGAGCCCCTGGCCATGGGGGGGGGGACACACATGACAGTGGTGGCCCCTGCCAGGGTGTCACCCCCCCCCCCCCAGCCAAGGCACAACCAGTTCAACCCAGTCCCGGCCCCTCTGGGAACTGGTGGCAGAGTTTGGGGGGTGCGGGGGCCCCCCCGGCCTGGCCCTGCTCCCCTTGGCCGGGGCACAGGGGACGTGGGGGGGGGACGGGGACACGACACACAAGGGACGGTGGCAGCAGGGGACGGGGGATGTCGGTGGCCGGGACACGGGACAGGGGTCTGCACCCCCCACCCCCCCCCCAGCCCATGGTCCCTCAGGGCTGTCACCCCCCCCCCGTGTCACCCCCCCCCCCCGTGTCACCCCCCCCGTGTCACACCCCCCCCCCCGTGTCGTCACCGGCCGCCTCCCAGGACAAGTAACCGGGAACAGGCCGGGCTGGAACAGCCTATCCTGGATTACTTGAACCGGGCCGCGGCCGCCGCTCCGCTGCGCCCCCCCGGTGTCCCGTGTCCCCCCGTGTCCCGTGTCCCCCCGTGTCCCCCCGTGTCCCGTGTCCCCCCCCCGTGTCCCGTGTCCCCCCGTGTCCCCCCCCCGTGTCCCGTGTCCCCCCCCCCGCTCCCTCCGCGTCGCCCGGCAGGTTCCTGGGGGGGGTGGGGGGTCCCGTGTGTGTCGTGTCCCCCCCCCCCCCCCCCCCCCCGGTCACGGCGTCCCTGGTGGGGGGTGACACGGGGCCGGGAATTGGGGACACCCCTCCCCCCATAACCCCACGGCGGGGTGACAGGCCCGGGGGGGGGGGAGGGGGGTGACGGGGGGGAGTGACAGGCCCGGGGGGGGGAGGGGAGACACTGGGGGGGGGGGCGGGGGGCACTGACGGACACACACACACGCACGCGACGTCCGGCCCCGCCCCTCCCCCGCCCCGCGCTGCCCCGCGCCGCCACCGGGGGGCTCCGACCCCCCCCCCCCCCGGTACCTGCCGCCGCCGTCGAGCCCGGAGGGGGGGAGGGGGAGGGGGGGGAGGGGGGACCCCGCACCGGGGGGGGGAGGGGCCCGCGCCACCCCGCACGCGCCCGCCGGAGGAAACGGGGCCGCGGCGGTTTCCAGGCCCCCCCCAGGCCCGGGATAGGGGCGGGGTCACGCGGGGGGGGCGGGGCGGCCGCGTCCGGCGCTTTGTTATTTTGTTATCGACGGGCGTGAGGGGGGGGGGAAGGGGGGGAGCCTTGAAACGGCCGCCGAGCGCTGATTGGTCAAGCGATGGGCGGAGGCGGAGCCGAGGCGCGGGGATTGGCCGGGAGTACGTTCAGGGGCGGGGCCCGGCGGTGTTTACCTCGCAAACATTCCTGGCGGCGGGGGCGGGGCGTCCCGCGGAGGACACGCCCCTTCCTCACCAGGGGGCGGGGCTGGGGGCGGGGCTTCGGGCTGGGGGCGGGGCTTGGGGCGGGGCTTGGGGGGTCCCCGGGCTCTGCCCCCCCCCCCGTCCCCAGGGACCGGCCCGGCCGAGGGGGGTCACTGGGATTTCAGCCCCTTTTCTGCTTTACACTGAAGCGGTGCCTCGTTACGTTTGTTCCGTGAGGACAATCACCCGGTTTGCCCGTTTATTTATTAGGGGAAAAGCGACCGGGGCTGGGGGGGGGGGGGGGGGCGGCAATCCCTGAAAATAAATTTAATTTAAACTAATTCCTCCTGTTTCACCCCAAAAAAACCACCCCACCCAGGCAGAGCGGTGGCTGTGGGAGGCCGATGAGCCCCCAGCAGCAGCGAGCGGTCATGGGGGGTATTTTGGGGGACACTCCCCCCCCCCCAGCCCAGAATAAGGATACCTTCACCCCCTAAAATAACACCCAAACCCCTCTCTCCATCCTCCTCCCTCCCTTTATCCCTTCCTCCCTCCATCCATCCCTCCTTCCCTCCCTCTATCCCTTCATCCCTTCCTCCCTCCTTCCCTCCCTCCATCCCTCCCTCCCCTTATCCCTTCCTCCCTCCATCCATCCCTCCATCCTTTCTTCCCTCCATCCTTCCATCCCTCCCTCCATCCATTCCTCCCTCCATCCCTCCCTCCCTTTATCCCTCCCTCCATCCCTCCTTCCCTCCATCCCTTTATCCCTTTCTCCCTCCATCCATTCCTCCCTCCATCCCTCCCTCCCTTTATCCCTTCCTCCCTCCATCCATTCCTCCATCTTTCCTTCCCTCCATCCCTTTATCCCTTTCTCCCTCCATCCAGTCCTCCCTCCTTCCCTCCCTCCCCTTATCCCTTCCTCCCTCCATCCCTCCATCCCTTTATCCCTCCCTCCATCCCTCCTTCCCTCCCTCCCTTTATCCCTTCCTCCCTCCATTCCTCCCTCCCTCCACCCCTTCATCCCTCCTTCCCTCCCTCCCTTTATCCCTTCCTCCCTCCATCCATTCCTCCATCCTTCCTTCCCTCCATCCCTTTATCCCTTCCTTCCTCTCTCCATCCTCCTCCCTCCCTTTATTCCTCCTTCCCTCCCTCCATCCCTTTATCCCTTCCTCCATCCATCCCTCCATCCATCCCTCCGTCCTCCTCTCCATCCCTCCCTTTATCCCTCCCTCCCTCCCTCCGACTCGGCTCCACTTCTCCACCCGCCCTTCACCCAGAGCAGAATAAACCCCATGGCCCCATCCAACCCTCCCCCACATAAATACCCCACATTTTGGGGATAATTACCCCGGAATTGGGGTTTTCATGATGCCAGATACTGCTCCTGCCTATTTTTGAGGGATTTTTTTTTTTTTTTTTACGTAAAAGCATCAGCCGCAGCGACGGTTCCCTCATCTGGGGACTTCACGGAGTGAAAAGCCGCTTGTAATTGCTGGGAAAAAGATAAAAAAATCATCAATAATGAGTTTAAACTTTTTTTTTTCCATCTGGATGCTGCAGAGAGGTGAGAAATTGGGGATGGTCTTCAGTGGTCCAGCCATAGAAAACCCCAAATCCCGCAATAAATTATCAAATCTCCAATAAAGTGAATATTTCTGCATTTTAGGGGCAGTTTGCTGCCTGCTTGAGCTGAGTTATAAATGAGAAGCCATCGCGATGCTTCTGTCTAGGAAAATCTGGGGGGGGAAAATGGTAAAATGGTTTTTTTTTTAAAAAAGTTGTTGGAATAAAGGAGGGAAAAACTGTGGTTTGTGGGTCTGTGAGGGGTCCCTGGGGACGGGATCAGAGTGAGGAAATCTCCCGCAGCCCCCCCAAAATGCCACGTTGCAGAGGGCTCGTCCCCAAAATCCCCATGGAGAATCCCCAGATTGGTGGGATGAGGACGTCAGTCCCGCCAGGGACCGGGATGCTCACGGGATGCTCGCGGAGGGATGGATCCGTGCGGATGCTCCGGCCTTGCTCCAGCCCAGAGGTTCGTTCCTGGCACCGTCGGGAGCCACTTTCCCACAGTCCCCTGGGGATTTCCCGGTTCTTTCCGGAGCCGACACCCCACGGGCGGTTTGCTCCGCATCCCACCACATCCCTGCGACGGGTTCCCGGACACCCGGACGTGCGGACGCCGACGTCGCGACACGCCGAATCCCTCGAGATTTGCAGCAAAGTCCTGGGGGAAAATTGAATTCCTCCTAAATTAAGCGCCAAAACTCATCCACGGGAGTGGCACCGACCGCGTTTTCCAGGAATAAATGGGACAAAATGGGATTTATCCGCCCCGAAACGAGGAGTCGGGGTTGTCGGACGCGCTCGGTTGTGGCATTTCCCGGCAGCGGGAGAAGGGACGGGGGCTGGTTCTGGGGTGAGGGGGGGGGAAGGTGAAAGAGATGCTGGAAAAAATGATGGGGAGGCTGAAAAAATAATAAGGAAAAGTTTAGCAGAGTTAGGCGCGGCTTAGCAAAAAGTTAAGCGCGGCTTAGCAAAGCTCAGCTTAGTTGAGCGCGGCTCAGCAAAGCTCGGATCGGCTAAGCGCGGCTCGGCAGAGACCGATGGCGTTTGCTGCGGCGCCCTCAGCCGCCGCCGGGAATTAATTAACGCGCCGCGAGTGACGAAAGAGACGGGGGAGCCACGTCAGCATCCGGCTGGCTCCAATCACCGCCCCGCCCATCCCCTTCTCCCTCCCTATTGGCTGTTCGCTGCGTGACGCCAGAGAGGGGCGGGGCCTGGGGGGGCAGCGATGGGGGGGTGGGAGGAAATGGGGGACCCCCCCTCCCCCCCCAAGGGGCTTCCAGCCCCCCCCCCCCAATTCTCCCCCCCCCCAGGGCCCCCCCAGCCCAGCGGGGACAGAGGGGACCCCCCAGCGCGTCCCTCCCGGGGAGGGGGGGGGACACCCACGGCCCCTCTGCCCCCCCTGACCCCCCCCCCCAACCCCGTGACACCCCAAAACCCAGGCAGCTTTAGGTCACCACGATCCAAATTAACCCCCGGCTTAGTTAAGCCCAGCTCAAGCTCCAGCTGGAGCCACGCTCATTAAACGATGCTGCTAATTGAACGAAACTTCGTTTACGCTCAAAGCGAATTCCCTGAAATCCCCGTGGATCGAATCTTCCCGTAAATCCGAGACCGGATCCCGGCATCTCCGAGCATCCGCGGGGTATTTGGGACTTACCCGTACATCCCATATTCACTTACCTTAAATACAGCAGCTACGCCATCGAACGCCACCGGGGCAATTTAAATATGGAAAAATTGGGAATAGAATTAATTCCTCCGGGAAAAAGGACGGGGAAACATCAGTTTTATTTCTAAAACGGGCTGAAAGCTGAACAGAAAAGGTTAAATCGAATTTTTTTTACCGGAAAATTCTGGCCCTCCGTCGCATCCTTCACGAGCCGCGGCGTGGTCGGTGCCTGGGATAAAGTTGGTGCCAAGTGCACAGAAACAAATCAACCAAAATAAACCAGAGAGGAGCCGGGGGATATCAAAGAACGCGTGACCTTGAACTTCGTCTCAGGGTCGGTTTTGGGCTCCGGGAAGTTCCTGGCAGCATCCGAAATTGCTCGAAATGTCCAGAAAATGGGTCCGTCCCGCCGCGTGCAAACCCTGCCCGGCTTTTACTGGCCGAAAGGTCGTTACGGGGCGGAGCCTGGCAGGGAAATTCGCCTTTTTAATTGAAATTTTGAAATTAGCAGCTTCCCTGCTGCCTGCGCAGAGGTAGATACCGGCTCCGAATCGGGGAAAAAAACGCCCGTGGGAAGGAGAAGCAGCCGTCGTCTCGGAGCGGGAGATCTTCGCGCGGAGGAGGTCGGATCGGCCACGTTTTACGGCAAAACCGGCCGTAATTCCCTGGAGGGGCCGGGGGATCGTCCCGCTGGCCGCGAAACCCGGGTTTCTCGATGGCTTCTCACCGCGGTTGCTCTCGTTCCTTCTAATTTGAGCTCACCCCCTCTATAAAATCACTACTAATAAAACAGTTTCCCAAGTTTTTTACCCCCAAATTAGGGAAGAAAATAATAATAGATGGATTAATGTCACACCAGTTCTACCAACCAGGCAGGAGAAATTTGAATTGAAATCAGGAAAGAAAAATAAAAATCAACGAATCGCAGCCTTGATCAGATCAACTATTTGGGGCGGGGGGAAGGAAGGGGAGGGAAAAACTTTTGAGGTACCTAAAAGCAAGTCCCCAAGATCGGCGATGTCGTGGTTTGGACCCGGGATCTTCCCCCGTGGCCGATGCCGAGACGCCGGCTCCGCAGTTCTTCTCGCCGCTGACGGGACGGTCCGATCCCGTCATCCTCCCCGGAATAAATCCCGGTCTCCGTTCACAACTCCCAACCGCGTGCCTGGTTTTGTGCTAAACTCGAGCGATGGAGAAGAGTTTTCTGCGGCACAAGAAGGGTTTTCCGTTAAAACCGGTTCTATCCTTACGACCGCGGCGGTTCGAATCATCTGGTGACGAGCGTGTCCGCGTCGACGTTGTTGAGGAGGAAGAGTTCGGGGTGAGCGGCGAATCCCAGGTGACGCTGGAAGAGGTGAAGGACAAGAGTTAGAGCTGGGAACAGCCTGAGTTGGGCAGGGTTTAACAAAGCCCGAGTTGAGCTCCCTGATCCCGTCCCGCTCGCCGGCACATTTCCACCTGCAGGATCCAAAGTTTTGGACTTTCTGGGTTTCCGTTCTCAGGCAGGCAAACCCAAGCGGCGTTAAAGCAGCTTTTTCACGCGACAGTAAAATAAATCGATATTTGAGCTCTTTCCGAAACGTGGCCAGGCGCTTAACGAACGACGGTAGGTAATCGCAAGCGCTTAATTAATCTGCGAGGAGCGCGGTGGGAATCGCCAAGGCCGTGTGCGGCTGAGAACGTCCCTCGGCTGTTGCAAATCGAGGCGGCGAGCGCAAGGGTTTAACAAAGCCGGACTTACCGCCAGCGTTCCTTCCCGGGTAGAAACAAACCCCAAAGGGCTTTTGTTCTCCCAGAGCACCGCGGCAGCTGACGGATTAATAAAATAAGAATAAAATACCCCGAGAAACACAAAGTTCGCTCTCTTGGGGGAGGACAGACCCGCTCACGGGGGTGCCAGGAGGAAATACGGAGGTTGGAGGGTTTGGGTTTTCCCCGCGGGGACGGGGGGAACGTGCCGGCGGGGGGCATCGGAGCCCTCGGGGGTCTCCTTGTTACAGCCGGGGATCGCTGGCGATTCAGAGCAACCCCCCCCCCCCCCCCCAAAAAAAAAATAAGACCCAAGAAGCCAAGTTGAAAAAGTCTCTGTCTTTTAATTGCAAAGGGAGTTTGTACAAACCGGTTCAAAGGCAGATACGGGGAGGGGGGGGGAATAAAATAAAATCAGTTTCACGGGGAGAAGCCGAAAGTGAGAACTCGATCTGGAGGCTCCGCCGCAGATTTACAGTCTGAAAGTTCTTATTTCAGCAGAGCAGGGAGGGGAGGACCTCCTCCGACGCCTTACGGATCAAAAAAAATCCCAAATACAGGAAAAATCGGAGGGATCGATACGTCGGGATTGCGGAGCCATTCCCTGGCCGCAAACACAACTCCACCCCCCCTCAATTCCCACCTACAACGCGCACAGCAGCTCCTTGGTTGTGAAAATAGGTGTAAAACCCACAAGTGTTACAATACGGGGGTTAAATCCGGAATTTTTGAACTAATAATTTGAAAATGAGAAATTTATTGTGTTTTAATGCTTGCTCAGGGGGGGAGCAAGCGAAGTTCAGCTGGTTTGGTAAAGGGTAGGAAGAGCATAAACGATCCTGCATGTAATTAAAATGGAGTTTTCACGCCATGCTTTGAGTTTTGTCACCTGCGTCTAAGAACCGTGTCATCGGGATCCTGAAATTCCCCGAAACCTCGGGCAGCGACGGCTAAAACACTCCGGAGAGCCCAAACCGTGAGCGTGCTGCCTCCGACCGTGCCGTTCGCCTCCGGCTCGCCGTCGGACGAGCGAGCGGGGCGGCACGTCTGGCATTTGCTCGCGCGGGAAAAGAAATCGCCGTTCAAACCAAACCCCAAACCGCGCGTGCCTGTGGTCCTGATCAAACCCTCCAAAATAAACCACTGCAGGGGAAAAAAAAACAAAACAAACCAACAAAAAAAACCCCCCCCAAACCAAACCGCGTTCGCTGCTCCAGAGGGGGAAGGTTGTAAAGCGCCAGTGCGGGCAGAGCCCCGGTCCTGAGCCCTCACCGCGGGCACCGAATCAACCGGGGCTCGGTTCGTCTACAAGCAGAGGTTGGTTGTGTCACACCAAACCATCCACATTCGGTCTTTCGGATCCACAAAAAAGCATTTTGGTACCTAAAAAAAACCTTTCGTGGAGCTGTGCCTTAACCGTGGCAGCCAGTCGTGGCTTTTGGATGGTCAGAGAAGAGAAAACTCGCTAAATAAACCCAATTTACGGCTTCCGACACCGGATTTTCCGTGACGAAGCCATCTAAAAGCGCCCGGCCTCGCGGGACGTAACCTCGTAATTCATCTGACGCCGGGAGAAACGATGGACGACCTCTTCTAACGGCAGAAGCAGAGCGTACCGTTCTCTCTATCATAATTCGTTTCTCCCGGAAAGGTAACTGAAACTCATTAAATGCTAACGAGAAGGGTAACGAGAAAGGGTTTGTAGTGAATTTACAGCAGGATCGGCAAATAAAAACCTGAAGTCGTGTTACAGTGATAACGCCCCTGGAGAAGGCGATGGGTGTACTCTGCAACGTGACGGTTTTGAGCCGTAAACCAGGGGGTTTTGAGAACTCTGTGTTTCCGTTAATCACATACACAGGGAATAAACTCACAAACCCATCAAGAACCACAAACGTTAAAACTCGTTTCCTTTGCTGACCGCCAAAAATCACACGCCAGGCGAGTCAAATCGTAAATAAACGTCATTCCGCGTCGCGGAAACTGCGCGTCGCCTTCAGCCCCGCTCGGAATGAAAAGTGTTTTCAAGTGAAAAGAAAAATAAAAATAAAATCCAGTCAGATCGTGAACGGCAGCCACGATCTGACCGCAGAGGTAGACTCTGGACGCAGCGTCGCACTTTGCTTAGTGTCAGCGGCCGGAGCATCCTTCAAACGTCACCCAAAAAGGTGCATTTTCTATTTCCTAGCTTATTTTTCTAGATTCTCCAGTTCAGTGCAGAAGAAATAATTACCTGGAGCTTCAGTGTTTCTGCTACGTGGATTAAAATGCGAAGGGATGAGAAAATGTGCCGGTTTTAATGCAAAAATACGAAGAGAGAACAGGCAGCCCCTGTATTGCACATCGCTTCTTACGGGCGTGATTAGAGGCATTCAGCAAAGAAAACATCCACCCTTTAACTATTTCAGCAGCAACGCGTTTTCCGATACGCACATCTGATTATTAAGTTTTTTGGGGATTTTTTTTTTTCTTTTTTGGTTGGTTTTTTTCCCATGAACGCGCGTTATTTCCCTGTGCAAACCGCACATACGTTTGTATACGTTCACACAGTAAACCATAGAAACGCACTGGCTCTGATGGCTACTCGCTGCGTACGGACACTGCGTCTATTTAGCGGAGTGAGGAGGTGACTCTTCCGTGAGAAGTGTCCTGGTGACGCTTACCGTTTTCCCACAGGCCAGGAAGGAGACTCCCAGAGCGATCAGACACAGCCAGCTCTGTAATTAAGAGATATCGGTGATTAGAAACGCCACGGAATATTAGACAGACTCAGATTTTGCCCGTTTCGGCGTTATCGCGTGCGTCGCGGTGAATAAATTGGCACCAGAAGTCATACGGGTGCGGGTTGGGGGTGGACGAGAGCTGATGGACGCCGAGGGTGGAGCACGACGGCACGACCGGCTGGGTGGACGAGGGCAGGGCGGGGGATGTTGTCCACCTCAACTTCGGCAAGGCTTTTCGCACCGTAACGCCCTCACAAAGAAGCTTAGGAGGCGTGGGGTGGAGGGGCGGACAGCGAGGCGGGTTGAGAACCGGCTGCACGGCAGAGCGCGGAGGGTCGCGATCAGCGGCACGGGGCCGAGTCGGAGGCCTGTGGCTGGTGGTGTGCCCCGAGGGTCAGTGCTGGGTCTGGTCTTGATCAAGAAAATCATCAAAGACCTGGACTGGGGACAGGGCGTACCCTCAGCGAGATCTGGACAGGCTGGAACGTTGGGCGGAGAGGAACCCAATGAAGTTCAACAAGGGCCAGGGTAGGGTCCTGCACCCAGGGAGGAATAACCCCGGCACCAGGACAGGGTGGGGGTGACCTGCTGGGAAGCAGCGCTGCGGAGAAGGGCCTGGACGTCCTGGTGGACAACAAGCTCTCCATGGCCAGCAGCGTGCCCGCGTGGCCAAGGCGGCCAACGGTGTCCTGGGGTGCGTTAAGAAGAGCGTGGCCAGCAGGTCCAGGGAGGTTCTCCTCCCCCTCTGCTCTGCCCTGCTGAGGCCACATCTGGAGTTGTGTGTCCAGGTCTGGGCTCCCCAGTTCCAGACAGACAGGGAACTACTGGGGAGAGTCCAGCCGAGGGCTGGAGGATGATGAGGGGACTGGAGCATCTCTGGTGTGAGGAAAGGCTGCGAGAGCTGGGGCTGGTTAGCCTGGAGAAGAGAAGCCTGAGAGGGGATCTCATCAACACTTATCAATATCTGAAGGGTGGGTGTCTAGAGGAAGGGGCCAAACTCTTCTCAGTGGTGCCCAGCGACAGGACAAGGGGCAACGGGCACAAACTGGAACACGGGAAGTTCCACCTGAGCATGAGGAAAAACTTCTTCCCTCTGCGGGTGACCGAGCCCTGGGACAGGCTGCCCAGAGAGGTTGTGGAGTCTCCTTCTCTGGAGAGATTCCAAACCCGCCTGGACGCCATCCTGTGCCACCTGCTCTGGGTGATCCTGCTCTGGCAGGGGGTTGGACCAGATGATCTCCAGAGGTTCCTGCCAACCCTGACCAGTCTGGGATTCTGTGACCACTGGTGGATAAGGAATTGGGTGGATGGTGGCACTCAAAGAGCTGCGGTCAACGGCTGCGGAGACCGGGGATGGGCGGGGTCCTGCAGGGTCCGTACTGGGACCAGTAGCATTGAACATCTTTGCTGGGAACATGGACAGTGGGACTAAGTTTGGGGATGACACCGAGGTGAGTGGAGCGGTGATACTCCAGAGGGAAGGGATCGATCCAGAGGGGCCGTGACCGCAGAGGGGAGCTGATGTGAACCTCGTGAACTTCAGCAAGGCCAAGCGCAAGGTCCTGCAGCTGGGTCGGGGCAGCCCCGAACGTGGATACAGGCTGGGGGACGAGCGGATGGAGAGCAGCCCTGCCGAGGAGGACTTGGGGGGTATGAAAAACTCAATATGAGCCAGCCACACGTGCTCGCAGCCCAGAAAAGCTGATTGTATCCTGGGCTGCACCAAAGCAGCGTGGCCAGGAGGTCGAGGGAGGGGATTCTGCCCCTCTGCTCCGCTCTGCTGAGACCCCCCTGCAGTGCTGCGTCCAGCTCGGGGGGCCCCAGGACAAGAAGGACACGGAGCTGTTGGAGAGAGTCCAGAGGAGGCCACGGAGATGATCCGAGGGCTGGAGCACCTCTGAGAGTTGGGATGTTCAGCCTGGAGAAGAGAAGGCTGCGGGGAGACCTTCGAGCCCCTTCCAGCCCCTGCAGGGGCTCCAGGAAAGCTGGAGAGGGGCTGGTGCCAAGGGCAGGGAGGGACAGGCCAAGGGGAATGGCCTGAAGCTGCAGGAGGGGAGATGGAGATGGGATGGGAAGCAGAAATCCTTCCCTGTGAGGGTGCTGAGGCCCTGGCACAGGGTGCCCAGAGAAGCTGTGGCTGCCCCTGGATCCCTGGCAGTGTTCAAGGCCAGGTTGGATGGGGCTTTGGGCAACCTGGGCTAGTGGAGGGTGTCCCTGCCCATGGCAGGGGTGGCACTGGGTGGGCTGGGAGGTCCCTTCAACCCAAACCAGGCTGGGGTTCTCTGATCACTCATGATCTTACACCTCTGGCAATATACAGACTCGTCCAGAGGAACCGTGCCTCGTTATAAAGTCTCCACCAACCTTTCACCTGCTGCGGCATTAAATCGAGGCCGTTTTGGGAGCAGCAAACATGTGAACGGCTAAAGAGATGGTTGAAAAAGCAGAGGAAAGGCCGTGTGGGTTAGGAGGCGCAGCGCAGAACGGATTCCCAAGCAAATCTGGCCGCAAAAGCCTCAACTTCCCCATCGGTCCCAACCCTGTGGCCGACTTCAATGCCCGTAAAAAGTGATAATATTAATCTCATGGTGAGAAAAGAAATCCATCGGCTTATCCCACCTACAAGGAGTCTCAGCTTGAACCAGGCTTACCAAATACGCCACAAAGGACAGGTAGATCACGCTGAGAATCGCAGCCCCGATGTACAAAGCCATGTGGTTCAGGGACATGACGTAGGCCACCACGAAGTACATGTTAATGCTGCAGATCAGGAGGATCAGCACGCCACCAGCGATCTTCCAGAACCTGTGAGCAAAACCGGAGCAAAACGAGGTGAGGCGGAGGGCCCACACTTACGTTTCGGAGGAGATGCTCTAGGCCACGAGGCGAGGAGAGGAATGAAACGCGTGCCTGAGATGAGCAACACGTCGTCTCCCGCTCGGGGGCGATTCCCTTCGTACTTACAATCCATTGGCAAAATCGTTCATGACACTGGGCAGGCTGGTGAAGGTCAGGACGGGGATCAAAGCGAACGGAAGCTGGAATAAGCAAGAAAATAGGGAAGAATAAAGAGTGGAAATTGTTCAGATTATCTCAGCATGGACAAACATCCAAGGCTGGCTCGTTTCTGACAGCATTTCCCCAAAGCTATTGTTAAGTGACTCAAAGGGACTTCCCCTGGCTGGAAGAAGGAAATAATTTCAGACCCTGGCTGATCCTCTCTACCTCCCCCCAGCAGACCAACATCTCGCTCTGCTCAGCTGCTCCTGCAAACCCTTAGGCACCAGAAGCCAAAATATTCAGTGCTAGATGTTTTTTTCCGAGACCCGACCCCCAAATCAGGTGTCTGCTGCTCACCTGGAGGCTCATCAGAACATTTAAGAAGTCGTTCATGCCAGTCAGATGTTCGACGTCCTGAAAGATGGCGACGAAGAGGGTGGGGGTGATGGCAATCGAGCGGGTCAGCAGCACCCGGGCGAAACGGGACCACCGCAGGTTCAGGAAGCCCTACGGAAAAAACCACAACAGAGCAGCTGCTGGGTGAGAACAGTAAGGAGACTTCAAGCGCGGCAGGAAGAGGGGGGGCGCGGGGCAGGATTAAAAGCCGATTTGTTTGAAAAGCACATCAGGGTGTTTTTACGGAGCTTCCAGCAAGAGCTGTGTGTCCAAGGAAGGCAAAATCATCAATATCAGCTTTAAAGGCTCGGGAATAGAGAGAATGGGGACGCGGGCAGACACCAAGAGCGTTAATTACCTCCATGACGAACTGCCCGGAGTATGTCCCCGTCATCGTTGAGCTCTGGCCGGCAGCGAGGATCCCGATCGCCCAGATATAGAGAGCAGCAGGGCCGAAGTAACAGCCCAGAACGACACCCTGGAACAGAGATTTGCAGCCTCACGTCAGTTCAGTCCCACATCTGAGAGCGGGAAGGAGAAAAAGCAGGCGAATTCCCTTATGACCAGATGAAAGAGAAGGAATAATTTGTAGGAGAGTGTGCTGGTTTGGGCTGGGATGGAGTTAATTTTCTTCACAGTAGCTAGCAGGGGCTGTATTCTGGATTTGTGCCGAAAACAGCATTGATTTTTACTCCTCCAATTCTCTGGGGCTGAGCTGCTGGCCGGGGTTAAACCACGACAGAGAGGGAAAAGCATTCTCCACGTCGGCAGCGGATAAGGCAACACCTCACGGGCTGCAGCTTTAACAACGTGGATTCAGGATGGATGCAAGGAAAAACTTTGGCATGGCCAAGCTGCAGCCCAATTAGCAAAGGGAGAGATAATTTTGCTTGGTCGAAGGGCTCAAGGATCCCCAGGGGTCTCCTTCAGCTCTGTTTTTGTCAATTCTTCTACAGGTCCTGGCCTTCAACGCTCCCCGTTTACCCAAAAGCAACCAGAGAAGGACGCCAGGCTGCCGGAGACGAGGCCGTCCCGCTCTGCGGGTCACTCACCCCTTTGTAGATGTCCACTTCCAGCGTCTGGTTGTTGTTTGGGAAGAGCGAGGAGTGCGGGCTGCTGGCATTCGTGCAGACGTTGTTCTGCAACGACATGAAGGAACAGGTTGGGTTTGCTCAGCGAGAGAGAAGCGAGGGCGAGCAGAAAAGGCTGCACGCGAAGACCAGTGGGTGCTGGAGGTCCCAAAATGCTGGGTGCCTCTTCGGACTGGTTTAAATGGAAATAATCAGCACCCCTGTTCTTTTTTCCCCCCCTTCTTTACACGCAGAATACATGGGCTTTGCTTGACCCAGGGGCTCGGAGCTGCCCTTCTGCCCCCCGTTACTGCTCTAACGGCTCCACGGTTCCGTCCCGAGCAAAGGCCCAGCCCCAACTCACCACATCCGCGTTCGTCTTTTCAAAGAAAGCCTCAGCGAAGACGGTCACGACAAAGATGTTAATGATGAAGGAGACAAAGAGAGCGATGCAGGACTCGATGAAGAAATACTTATTAGCTTCTCGTACTTCCCTCTTGTTTGCACGGTTCACTTGCCGGGACTGAAAAGGAGACGGTGACAACAGCAGGCTTGAGAAACAGGAACGTGCTATTATATTACTTACATCTGTAATTATACCATTTTAGACAGTGGGACACGGGTCACTGGATGGGAAAAGAACAGGCTGGAGGGAAAACAAAGCCAACCTCAACGTTTGCAGAACAAGCAATGGCCAGGTCTGCCAGCGAGGCTGCGCTAGCCAAGTGACGCGCGCTCCTGCTCCCACACCCACACGTAGAGGACGCGCGTCCCGAAGCTCTGACGGCTTTCCCCGTGCCCACCCAGCCTCCTTCGGGGGTTTGCTACGTCCCCACCGAAGTAAATGCTCGAAGCGGAGTCCCAGAGGCTGCGGCCGCTCAGGTGTCCCAGCGCGCCATCCCCGTACACGTTAAGCGGCGCAGCCGCTCACCTTGACCAAGGCGGAGTGCAGGTACATGTTGTGCGGCATGATAACGGCGCCCACGATGCCCACGGCTTGCTCCAGCTGGGGCGTGCCGCAGTTCTGGCAGTACGGGATGAACAGCCCTTTTAGCAGCTTCCCCTGGTCGGGTTTTACTGTGATATACTGGGCAGAGAGAGAAAAAAAAAAGAGCTTCAAATATCCTTAATTTGAAGTGTTCACCCCTCTGTTTTGATACGGGGGCGAGAGGGAAGGCGTCACTCTGGTGGAAACGCAGAGAGAGACGGTGAAGATACCTCGTATCCAAACGTTAGAGCCATGATGGTAATGAGAAAACCAAAGAACGCTTCCAGTTTTCGCAAGCCTGTCACAAGAAAAAGGATCATCAGCAAATTGAGAAAAGCTGAATCTCAGATTTAGCTTCCAGAATTCAGAAGGAGAAATTACCGTATTTATCCAGGAAGAGAAACACGAATGTGTCAGCAATGGTGATGAGCACGCCACCCCACAGCGGGATCCTGCGAGAGACGGGCACGAGCGGACATCAGCTTACAGAACGCTTCGACCTCATCCGCCAGCCACTATACCACTTCAGAGTCCAAAAATCTCTTTTTATTTAGGGCACTTGTTTGGGGATGGAACCACATTGTCCAAGGGTTTGTTTGCAGCCTGGCAAGAGGTTCAGCTGCACGGGGCAAGGGACCGTAGGTGTGTTTTCTGCACTAAAAGCTCAGATAAGAGCTCTCTCCCCGAATCTTGAGAGCAAATCCCACGTCCGCATCAAGAACGACAGGAGCGAGAAAGACTTTAAATAGCTAATTAGTACAAAATTGTAGCTTCCTGTTACGTTTGTATTTCCAAACTCCCTGGCCGAAGAGGACGTCTTTCTGGTACTCCTTTATTAGGAATATAAAATTCGCCAGGAAAGCTGCAGCCCAATTTTGGCGTATAGCAGTTATAGCTAAAATAAAACCCAGAACCTACAGTTCTCCTTGTAGCCAAAAGAAAAAAAAAAAAAAAAATAGCACCAAAGGCTGAGTCATCTAAGAGCGCTAGCACAGCTCTGATGAATCACCCTCTACAAAGAGCTTATTTTGGAAGATTTATAGGAAATAAATGAGTCTTTTGGCACACATGGTGTCACTTTCTTAACCCTAGAGGGGACCATTCATTTCCTCCTGCCCTCTGACGACAAACCCAACTTACTTCCCCACAGACAGGAGGTTAATAGCAATCGCTGAGCCGATGACTTCTTGCATATCGGAGCCAATAATAGCGAGTTCAACCATCAGCCATAGGATAATCCGAGGAACCTAGAGGTAAAAATACCCAACGTCATTAAAAAGAGAGAAAGCACCTTCTCCCTTCAATTTCCTAGATGAGCACGGGGCTGTGGCGATCAGGAATGGTCTCCTTTCCCTGCCCATGGCACGGAAAACATGTTGACGGTTGCCACTTCATAGCTGGTCCGGAGCAGAAATCCAGGTTACCTGTGGCAATCACGGGAGGAGGTTCCCGGGTCACTTATATAATCTAAATTACTCGCCTCAATACATTTCGCTCGTTGCGAGAGCAAAACCGGATGTTTTATGTGCGCCGAGGCACTGGAAACGAGGATCGGAAGATGTTTCACGTGGTCAGGGCAATGACAAAGTCTCAGGTGTTGGATGAGAAACATCAAACCGCACAGAGTTGGGGACATCACCGACTTCTCGCCAGCCCCTTCCTGAAGGACAGCCTCACTCATCTCCAGCTGAACGAGACGCAGAGCCCTTTCTTGCACAAGCCGTGAAGATTTCTTAAGCAGGGAAATTTAGCAGCCACGGAACGGTCTTGTTCTAAAGGGCCATTTCTCTCCTCATGATTCCTTGAGCTTATTTAAGTGATGAGTATTTCAACTTGGGGAGGCAGCAGTCCAAACAGAAAAGCTGAAATCCTGGGTTTTACTCCTGACTCTGTGATTCAGTGGCAGATGCCAGGACCTTCACCCCACCTCCCTCCTTGCGCTTTCCTTTTTCCAAGACGGGGAAGACAGCTGAAGCGTCCCCCATCTGCTCTCCCAACAGCCCAGGTTCTTAACGAACCCTTCACTCATGCTACATTAGGGCTACAATTAAAATCTTCCTCCAAACCTGCCTTTCTGTGAGCCAAAACAGAAATCAACTTAACCCCCCTCCAGCTTCTTGGGCAATAAAGCAAAATGCAACCATGAAAATGTATTTTAGCAACCCGAACACTTTGTCCTGAGGAGGATTTGGCACATAAGACTTTGAGACCCGCCAGCCCCAGGTGAAAGAACCTCACTGACACGGGGACTATCGGAAGAGCTTCTCTGAGGTCACCCACCTTCTGGTACTGCCGGTTACACACTTCGGCGAGGTGCAGCCCCGTCACCACCCCCAGCCTGGCGGCCAGCCGCTGCAGGAGCAGCCCGATGATCGTCGCCAGCATCAGGACCCACAGCAGCTGAGGGAGACACAAAGGCAGGAGTGGGTGAGCTGGGGCAGCAAGAAACGACAGTCCCAGGTTCCCTAGGACGCCTGTGTCCCACATATACCTTTAGGAACCAATAATACACCTTACTGAGTGTCTTAGTCCCCCCTTCTCCTTCTCTGGGGTGTTCTCAGCTCAGCAGCATGTTCGGTACTCCTGCCCTAAACCACCGACGCGTACGTGGGTTGCGCAACTTACAGCGTTTAATCTGTAGGTTTCTGTACTGACCTTAAATCCTGCGACAGCCCCAGACTGTAAATCCGACTCGATGTTGCCCGGATCCAGGTAGGCAATGCTCATCAGAAAGCCCGGCCCCGTGAAAGCCCAGAGTTTGCGGAAACTAAAGCACGAGTGCTGTTGAAGGGGAGAGAGGATGGAGATCTCAGAAGCGAGCCCTGCAGCGGAGCCCTCTCCTCACGCAGGGGACGCATCGTCCCCACAAACCGCCCCAACTATCAGGCATAAAGAATGGCAAGAAACAGGGTTTGATCTTAATTTCCTTCACTGCCACAACAGAAAGCGCTGCTGTAGGATCAGTCTGTTCTTTAATCTGACCCTAAACTCTCCAGCAATCTCCAGTCCTCCTCTGAGGAGTTTAGGACCGGGCTCTGGGACAGCCAAGGACACACTCACGTAAATCTGGGTGGGAGATGAATTCTCCTGTGCCTGTAGCCGAAAATGCTGCCTTGTTGCTTAATCCAAAGCAAAGAGGGCAGCTGTACCCCCCTGCAAAGGGGACAATGCTGTTCCAAAGGCCAGCCAAGCACTACGGCTCCCTTCCCTTGATAAGGGAACAAAGAACCAAGGTCCCCTCTCCCCTAGAGCTACAAACCAGACACTTCTCTGCTCTTTAGCACATCTTGCTGCTTGGAGTTTTGCAGGAGACAAATCCTGAGTGATGAATCATTAACTCCACAGCAAGCACGGGAGATCCCGCACCCTCTTCTCCCCCAGATCCCCATCCAGCAGCCCGGCTCCCCTTCCCAGTCTAGGCAAAAAGGGGAACTGGCCCCAAGGGAATGGCTCACAGGGCTACCAAGCCTTCGCAGATTTTTCCCGATGGGATTTTCCTATCGGAGCGAGTGGAGGAGGGTCCGGCTGCACTCACCGTTTCATCTTCGGGAATCGGGATCTTGCTGTCGAAGTAGGTGGTAAAAGGTTCCTCCGAGGAGGCGTCCGGTGGCTGCAGAGGGTTCATGCTGCTGGAAATTGTGCTGATGATGTCCCCGTGCTCCCCAGAGGCATCTTCCGCAGGGGTGAAAGAGAAGCAGAAAAGGAAGGAGTGAGTGAGGTCCCTGAAAACAGAGAAAAACCTGCCAAGACCCTCAGGCAGAGAAAAGGAGCTGCCCTCACAGCTAACGCTAATTATTAAGAGACAATCAATCTAGTGAAAATAACCTGTACTGCTGTAAATCCACCCTAGGAGAGCACACCGCCTTGCCCGAACTCTCCCTCTGCCAGGCGGTGAGAGGAGGCCAGCGAGCCGGGCAGTTTATTTATTCAGATTAATTTAAAAGAAAAAAAGCCGTCACGGGGCACTGTGCGATGTAATGGCAGCCCTGGAGAATTACCGTAATGATTAACCTGCACAAACCAGAGCTAAGAGAAACCCGTGGCTATTTTTGCACCGTTACAGAGAACGATACCCCAAACTCTCCTGGCTGAACAGACCCTCTGTGAGAAGTTCAGCCCTGGAAGGACCCCGCTGCCCTGCAGAATCCTGTTGCTATCCAAGGAACACACAATGTGTTGCTATCCAGGGAACACACAATGCAGCATTTGTTCGGAAGCAAGGGACAGTCAGCAGCCCGCCGGACAATTTTCACTTCTCCTAAAGCACGAGAGGCAGGCGGGAGAGCCAGCCCTGATGAATTTTCAGGACAGTTTCTAAATTCAAACTTGCGAGGAAGGCGTGCAGGGTTACTCCAGCAATGAAAACGCACGTTCCCACAGATTACGTGTTAAGACTTGTAAAACCACCCGATTCCTCCCCTCCCCGCTTTCAGCAATCAGCCCTTTCTCCCGAACGGAGCCACTACTCACTTTTACGCTCCCTACGTGGCATTTTGCTCTAAGAGCTGAAGAGCAGCATGCGTCCTGAGCGCCCAGCCTTCTTAAGAGGAGGACTAAAACCCCAGACTGGCTCTTTTACCAAGTTGCCTATTGCATCATCAGAGTAAACTCAAGTTGATTGCTCCTCCTTTTTTTTTCCCTGCCTCCCAAATACCTGGCAGAGCTGCCTGCCCTGCCTGCAAATCCATTTACATAATGGACTCAGAGCAACCTGGGTATGTGTGTGCGGGCAGGAGAGAGATCCAGTCTGCACAAGACGGGCTCGTTCGTCTAGTTAAACAAGGCTGAGTGAGCCCTGAGAACTGTAAATCTCCTGCTGGGGTCATCTCAAAGGCGTGAGGGTTTGTGTCCGCTACGATAATCAGGTGTACGGGGCGATAAAGGGGCACACTGAATCCTTGGGGTGGCTTTTTTTGCAGGACAAAGGAATGAATTCGATTAAAGGTCGATGTATGAGAGCAAATCGGCTGTGTGAGCCTTACCGTAGGATGCCTTCTGGTCTGTGTCGGAGTTCCCCATGGTGCAAACCTTCCAGTGGTCTGGAAACTGGTTTAGATTGGCCACGTTGGCTGCAAAGCAGAGCGGGGGGAAGAAAAAAAAACCTGTCAAGAAGGAGAATAAAAACCCACAAGAGAGCCAACAGCTCCTGGCAGGGACAGATTTACTTCCTCGGCCCTTTTCAGCTTTGAAGAACCTTGCAGGGCCAGGAGGGGAACGTTTTGCCCCGGTCCTGCTTGGAAACTCCTGTTGCAACAACCCGAAGGAGGGGGTGAGGGGACCACAGAAAGGTTTGCAAGCAGCCAGGCTTAGGACGGTGCCTGTTGTGAAACTCCAGCTAAGGAAACAAGAGTGGAATTTCCTTTATGTGTAAAAATTACATACCATCCCTCCCCTTCCAGGCATGATGATTACATCAACACTGCTCCCTTTACAAGGCATCTGAAGTTTCTTTTAAAGGCACGACGTAACTCTTTCATCACGGCGTATTTTTAAATCTAACCCACGCAACCAGGATCTGGAACAGGACTTTGGATGAAGCTGGCGTCCTCCGGGCTTTAAAAGGTCGAACCCCACCCAAACCCCTCAAGGACAAGTTAAAGTACCAACAGTATATACGTTTGGTATGTAAAGCACTTAATCTCCCTCAAATCCCGTTGTATATTAACGGGAGATTTCCTTATAACAAGGCAATATTGGTTCAGCGAACACATAAAAGGGAAACATTAGCCAGGAATTCATTTTAAGCGATTTGAACCCATTTTACGTTTTCAAATATTAATTCCCCTGTTCCATAACCAGCTCCAAAGGTGGTTTGTAATCCAGCCAGGCGCGCTAAAATAATCCAGAGAGAGTTGCTTCACGCAGGGCTAGAGTGATGCCATTTCTTGTAGGCAGGGCCACAATTATTATTTATCTATCCAAATATACTCAAGATTTTACACGGTTGACTCTAGGGCAACAAGATGAATAAAGGACGCTCCAGGAGACCTGAACTCTGCACAACTCGCCGCTCGCGCCCGTCAACGAACCCATCAAATAACCTCGAGCATTTGCTCTGGACGAGCACGTAGGAGAATTCATCCGTGCCGGTGCGGAGCGAGGCGATGAGGTTTCACCAAACCGTAAGATTTCTCATCCCACTTTTGGGTTTTGTTTTTTTTTTTTGGCTGCACGTCAGCCAGCTCTGCCTCTCCTGCAGAGCACAAACCCGGCGTTCCACGAGCGCGACTTGGAAGGAAGCGAGATTCTCCGATGCCACCACGATCTTAAAACACATCGAGGCCCTGGACAGCCCCTGCCCCTTCCCGGTTTTAATTGTCACTAAACCGTTAGTCACCTTGTCACCTCTCCAGCCCCCGCAGCCCCCCGAGACTTCTCCCTCCGGCAGCTCCCGCTTGGACGGGCACACCCTCAAGGCTGGAGCAAAACTTTTATCTGTCGCACACGCTTACACTATTTTCTTTCTTTACCGGCTCCTTTTTAAAGCACTAAGCTTTTTAATGAAAGACCTTATGCTAAATTTTAGCAATAAGCCATCTCTTCCCCAAAATCTAATTCCTTCAGGAGGAACAGTGCTTACCCTGGCAGCGAGTCCCACGAAACTCTCACTTCGTTAATAAAGGCGAAGAGGAAGAAGATCACACGGCGAATATTCGTTACAGTGCGAGACTGACCTAAATATCTCCTTGCAAAACACATCCCAGCTTGGGCGGGAGCAAAATTGGTTCCCCTATCTCCGCCGACAGCTGCCGAGCTCGTGATGTGCTCATTCACGACCCGACGCAGGGAAAGCTTTCCCACGTGTGCCGGGTTGGAAATGCTCCCTGTGGTTCCTTCTCCCATGGAGCTCCCACAAAAGCAGCCGCCAGCTGTAGCCAGATGTGAATATTCCACGTGTTTCCAGCCCAGTTGGGAAATGGAGAGTTGGTAAGAGAAAAGATGGTGAAAACACACCTGTGGGATGGGTTTTGCCCGCTCTGTCTCCACGTCTGGGTGCTTTTCTAAAAGAACGGCTCTAGTGACCCCCTGCTGCTGCTCTGAACGCGGATGAAATTAGAGGATAAAGAAATTACAGGATAAAAAAGGTTGGGATTTATCGCTCCTTCTACCCGTAACCTCTGTGAACACCTTCAAGCGATTCCTCAATGCCAGACATAGGCTTGCCAGGCCACATTCTGACTCCTGGAGGTCGTAACCGTCGGCGGTTTGACTTTATACACCACATTCCCACTCGGGCAAGGCAGTCGCCTTCCCAGGAGGAATATTCCTTGGAATAAGGCAAAAAAACCCAACCAACCAAGAGCGGAGTATCACGAGGTTGCTCTAATCAAAAGAGCAAAGACACTAGCGCTGTTGTCTAGACCTTCAATACCCGCAGGGCGAACAACGGATCATTCTTCCACGCACGCTGATGAAACTACGAGCCTCGGGCCAACGGGTCTTTTCTTCTCAACAGCCAAAAAAAAGCAGCAAAGCCACGGGGAAAGGCGAGGAGCCGACGGCCGCTCGCTCATCCTCACCGTGGAGACACGGGGGTTTGTTGGATGAGTCTTGTCTCAGGCCGGGAGCAGTTCCTGCGATTGAGATTTCTGCATTTGATGTCAGGCTTTGAACTTGGCCGGTTCCTGCGGGGCACGTCACCATCGTTAACTCTTTTAGAGAGGTTTTGGAGCCGACGTCTCGTTATTTTCTTCATACGCAGGCACTCTCGCGGGCTGGCCGCACCGAGCGGCCCTTTACACGGTCACACCAAAAACCTGATCTGTTCCTTCCAGCTCACGTTATACAAATCACACAGGGGCAGCCCTGAGCGCAACACACCTACCAAAACCGGAGCAGACAATCCGGTTATTCGCTCGCTTCTTGACCGTACAACCTGGTCACCCCCTTGCCCGCTTTCCGGACACCCACGCCGCTCTGCCGGCCCAGCACCGCCAGGTCCCAGCCCTGGAAAAAACTTCTCCTCCGCACCGACCCGGTGCAGAGTCACCTGGAGCGGCAGCACCGCAGGTTTGTCCCTGCAGAATTCCTCCTCGCTCTCTCGCCCACGCTCCTGCGATGCCCAGAGATGATAAAAGCAGGCTGTGACACCAGCTTGGCTCCCATCGCTGAGGTCCCTGCTCACCTGGTTGACTCCTAAATGGGTTGGACGAGCTCGTTCCCTGCTAATTGTTCACCCCGTACCACGCTCCTGAGCTGAGAGGTGCCCTGGATGCAGGAGGGCACCGAGGCGTGGGGGGATAAACCCGCCCTGCTTACCTAAGCCTACTCTCCCAGAAAAACACAGCGTGACGGATTTATTTCTACGGAAGGAGAACAACCCCTAGGAAAAAACAACCTGGAAGCAAGGAGCAGCTCTCCTCCCCAGCCTGCTCAATCTGAAGGCTCCTGGATTTAGAAGCGAGCCCCTGCAGCTGCTCCCCACTGCTCTCCTCTGTTTTTTGTAAGCATGGAAAGGTGGGGGGACTGACAGACACCTGAGATTTCAAGTATTTTCACAACATGTAATTAATCAAATTGATTGCAAAGCTCTGTTTTAGCAGCAGCCTCAAGGCTCAGGGATTTAAAATGCCCTCAAAAAACACAAGGCAGTGCTTGAGGCTGTGGGAATTTTGGTTCAGAAGTGCTGTAAAGTGGGGAAAAAAGAGATGAGCAGCGAGGCTGAGCCGTGGGAACATCACGCAGGGTGCTGCAGCGGGGCTGGGGGTCTTCATATCGCCCTGGATGCCCCAAATCGAACACAGAACCGTTATCTCATCGCTGACCGCAGCATCCCGCTCTCCCAACAAACCCCTGTGCTCAAGAGCTCGTTTGACGGTTCCCCCTGCCCATTTAACGAGCTGCGTTCACCGCAGGAGAGATCACATCCCCCCTCTGAGGAAACCGAGGGTTTGCAATCACACGTGGACTTTGGTCGGGGACTGCACCTCCGGAGGGTGAGGCTGAGAGCGGGTAGGTGAAGCCCTGCCAGGGTCACACTGACCTTCGCTGAGCTCGGCCTGGCATCACACCGCTGGCAGAACCGCACCGGGAACCAGCCTCATCCTCCCCATCCCAATAACCAGAGGAACGCGACGGAGTTTGGACCCCGGGGACGCTCGACGGTGGCTCTGCAGCAATAACAGGACACGGAATGCGTGTCCCGGAACGCTCAGCCCGTGCAGGCAGAGCTCCACGGGGCGGCTGCCGAGCGAGCCGAGGCTTTAAGAGCCGTTCCCTCGTTGTACCCCCAAACCCTGCCATGAAGTTCATAGAGAAACAGCGTCGAGCCCTTGGACGCGCGAGGGACGAGGTTAGGGCTCCGCGGGACGGTTTCATTCTAAACCCCGAGGGGAGGGTACCGCGCCGGAGGATTCATGTCTGACCAGCCCTCGGGGAGGAAGGCAGAGGAGGAGGCTCGGGGGCATCTGGCCAGCCAAGCCACGGCCGCCGGCGTGTGCCATCAGCGGTTTCTGTGGGGCGAGGAGCGCCTGTCCTCAGAGACACCCCCCCCCCCCCAGCTCCGGGGGCCAGGGGACACCCCAAGGTCACAGAGCGCCCAGGGAGCCCAGGCTCACAGGGCTCCCCGAGCCCCAGCGATGGGGGGGTGCAGTGCCCGGGGTGCTGGGGGCCAGCGGCTCCATGGCACCCCCCGGCAGAGCTGACCCGGGGATGCTGCAGCACCCCCAGGGATCACCCGAGGGGGCATCAACCCCCCCCCCAGCACACACAAAGGACCCCCCAGGGATCACCCGAGGGGGCATCAACCCCCCCCCCAGCACACCCAGTGATCACTCAATGCGGGGGGATCCCCCCCACAAACCCAGAGGACCCCCCCAGGGGGGATCCCCCCCCATTCCCCCCCCAAGCCCCCGCCGCTCACCACCTCAGCCACCCCCGGTTGCCCTCGCCGCCGCCGCCATGCCCCGGCCCCGTACTCCTGCGGCCGCCGCCAGCCCGGCTTCGCTCAGCAGGGCTCGGCCCGCCCCGTGACGCTGCTCCGTGCGACCGGGGACGCGGGACACGGTGCGGGGGGACGCGGGGAACGGAGCAGGGGACAGGGCCCCGGTGCAGGTGCCAACACGGGGGGCGAGGGGGAACACGGGCCCAGCGTGGGGGGTCTGAGCCCCAACCGCAGCCCAGGCCGAACCCCGTTCCTGCTCTGAGGTTTTTCCAACGGCGGCTTATTCCGCCCCAAAACACAGATCCGTCAGGAGCCAGCCAGGGCCGCCAGGACCTCGCCAGCGCTTTTCATGGCAAAACCCCAAATTTCTAGATTTTTGGCCGGCAGCAAAAGGCTGCAGACACATTTAGGTGTTAATTATTTCCGAATGCAGCTGTATCACATCACAAGTGATGCCCATCACAAAGAATACTCTGTATTTTGGGGGAGAAGAGTCTTGATTTGGGTTTTGTTTGGGGTTTTTTGTCTTTTTTTCCACAGAGAAACACCGCTCTTTCACAGAATTCCTCTTACTCTGCACATTCCCTTGAAAACTTAGATTTTTTTTTGTTTGTTTTTTTGTTTTTTAAAGCGACCCCTTCCTGAGAACTAAACCAACAGATTTAATTGGTGAGACACACAAGAAACCTGCCAGCCCAGGGAAATAGCACGTGGCAGCAGCACACGGGTGTTCTTATCTCCACCAGCCCGATTAATTCCTCGGCAGATCACCAGGAACGTTCGTTTGGAAGCACGACCTGACCGAGAACGGACGGGAAAGCGTGCGGGGATCCGGGCTAACGGAACGGGACACCCCGACCTGCACGGGAGAAGCCGCTTGTTAAAAATCAGAACCCTTCGTGGAGCAAAGCTGCCGGCAGCGGGGAAGGCAGCTCCTTCCTTACCCAAACGTGGAGGTTTTGCAACCACGTTCATTATTGTTTAAACACAAAAGGAAAAATCACAAGATGTTGCTGAAATGACCGAATCCTGGAAAAATAAGAGGAGCAATGCGGGAGATGGGAGACACTGCCATCGCGGATTTAACTTTACCTCTGACGACAGCGCGGGCGCTGGGAGAGGGAAATTAAAACCAAACTGCAGCGTCGCTGCCGCATGGGAAGGCGAGTGCGGCACCCAGCCTCGCCAAAAGCACCTAGAGGTGCGAGAAACCTCGCGGGAGCTGGTTTACCAACAGCTTTTGGCCCGAAGCTGGTAAATTTACATTATTCTCCAAATCCCAGGATATTTTGGGATTAGAGTGATGCCTCCCATTGGCAAGACCACCCCGTAGGGACGGCGAGCTCGCCGGTATCGGCGTTTTGTGGTACTCACCCAATTCGCAGCTGGGGGAGCTCGGTTTGAGGGCGTATTTTTTGGGCATGGTGTTGGCGCTCCTCTCCCTCGACGGTTTCTGGGAGCAGACAGCCCGGTCAGCGTTCCTCTCTCTATATAAAGAGGTGTCCCCACCCTTCCCCGCTGGCTCCCCTCCCTCTCTCCTCCGCCCGCAGCACCCGCACCGATCCGGCGGTGCAGAGTTCCCCGAGGGGAGATCAGGAGACAATTCAAAGTCTCCCGAAAACAACCGCATCCGCTTCAACCTTATCGTTTATTAAATAACTATAAAAAATAAACCACCCACAAACGAGTTAAGGGGGGGTTAATAGGACAGCCGAATGCTTTGATGTGGAAACTCGGCCCCGTGGCGAGCGGCAGCGTTGGGCTTGGGGGGGAAAGGTGGGTTACGTGCCGGCCGGGGCATATTATCAACCCAGGAGCTCAATTAAAAGGCTGTTTGGTTCGAGCATCAGATGTGCTCCGGTAATCAGAACATGAAACAGCCTGGACTCTGCTCCACCAGAGTTATTTGACAGATTAGAGCCCAAACTGGCATTTACAGGGCATTTTCCAGCTGCCGGTACGTGCAGTGCTGATAAGCCGCGATCCCTTCCCAGTTCGGATCAATACAATCTATTATCAGCGATCCCCGCTGGTCCGAAACCCGCAGAGGCAGAGCGATAACCCCGGCTTTGTCGGGCGTTTTTTTTTCTCTTTTTGTCTCTGTAAAAAGGGCCCTTGGTGCCTTTTTCTGATAAGCAACAGCTGAATGCGCAACACTTCAAGACTCACCAGGCAGAAGGGCAAAGACACGGGCGTACATGACCGGCACCACACATTCCAGCTTCCCGGGGCTGCTGGGGGGGGAGCAGGGGGGTTCTGGGGTCCGTTTGGAGGAATGAGAGGGGTCTGGACCGCAAAAAGCATCCCCAAGGACTCACAGAAGATGGAGGAGCTGCCAGAGACCTGGAAAGAGGCAACATAGCGCCTGGTTTTAGTGATGTCTGGGGGAAAAGGAGATGACAGACCTCACAGGTGGGGTAGGGGCAGCGGTTGTTTCCCAAAAGGCCTTCGACACCGTTTCTTACGGCACTTGGAATCGAGAAAACAAACGTGACCCATACGAAACTACCCCGGGGCAGCTGCAGAACTGGTTCAGTCGCTCAGTGCCTGCCGGACAGGCGGAGGTGTCCTGCGCAGCTCCGGTGCGTGCCAGGGAAGCTGAGGCAGAGCATGGGGACCCACCCGCGGTGGGGACCGTGGGGCTTGGGGGGGGAACCAGGGCCCCTCCGCCGCCACGCCGTCCCTCGCAGGGGCCGGGCAGCTGCAGCTGAGGGTGACTTACAGCCCCACCATGGGCAGGGGCAGCCCTCAAGGGGCTGGGGAAGGGGTTTAAGCCCCAGCTCTGGGGCTCCACAGGCCGGGGAAGGGGTTTAAGCCCCGGCTCTGGGGCTCCACAGGCCGGGGAAGGGGTTTAAGCCCCGGCTCCAGTGCCAACCACCCGCTGTGGCAGGTAAAGGGGGAGAGGGGGCCCAGCTCACCTCGCCTGCATTCACCAACTACCCTAAACGTGACACCGCCCGGCGCGCCGGGAAGCCAAAGGCCCGGGGAGGGAACGGGCAACCCGGGATTAAGGCCGCGGCCCACCCGGGCTCCCCCGGCGCTGCTCCGTGGGCCTTAAAACAGCGCTGGGGACGGACTCCGAGGGGGGGGGACGGACTCCGTGGGTGCCCAGCCCCGGGCTGCGGGGGGCTCGGGGGGTGCCCGGTCCCCAGGGCCCGTAACGGCGACCGGAGGGGCCCGGCCCGGCCCAGGCCCCGCTTCGCGCCCCGGCGGCCCTGAGAGACTACTTCCGCCTTTGGTCACATGACCGGGCGAGCGCCGGCGCGTCAGCCAATCAGCGCTCAGCTCCTCGCGCGCGCTCTCTGTCTCTCCCCCCCCACCCTCCGCCCTCGGTGACCTTCGCCCTTTGACCCCCCCGCCCCGTGACCCGCCAAGATGGCGCTGTCCAGGGCCGGCTGCTGCGGGGCCTTCTGGCGCCTCGGGCCTGGGCCCGGCTCCGCCACCGGCCTGAGCCGCGCCCGGGGGCTGCTGGAGCCGCGTCCCGCCCGGGGGGCGCCGAGGTGAGCGGGGACCGATCCACCCCCACCTTCCCCCCCCGGCCCCGGTACCAGACATCGCCCCCAGGCACCGGCTGTGACCCCCCCCCCCCCCCCGCCACAGCCCCGACCCCCCCAAATACCGGCCGTGGCCCCCGACACCCCCCCGGTACTGGCCGCAGTCGTGTGTGTGTGTGTGTGTCCCTGAGTTCCAGGCTTTGGCCTCCCCCCGGTGCACCCTCCGGTCCTGGCCATACCCCCCCCCGCCGGTCCCCAGCCCCCCCCGTTACTTACCGTGGTGTCGTTACCCCCCCCCCCCATTACCGACCCTGCCCTCCCTCCCCGCCTGTGCCACCGTGACCCCCCCAGCGCCAAGCACGCCCCCCGCCCAGGCCTTGGGGCACCCCCCAAACCCCCCCCTCCCCCCCAGGCCCTGGGGGACCCCCCAACCCCCCCCCAGGCCATGGGGGACCCCCCAAACCCCCCCCTTCCCCCCAGGTCCTGGGGAACCCCCAAACCCCCCCAGGCCCTGGGGGACCCCCCAACCCCCCCTCCCCCCCAGGCCCTGGTGCTGTTCCCCCCCCCCGGGTTGCCATTGGGGGGGTCCCAGCACCCCGTTTCCTCTCTGGGGGCTTCGGGGGTCCCACAGCCCAAAGTCCCCCCTCCCTCGGAGCCAACCCCCGCTTTCCTCGGAGCCTTTTCCACAATAAACCGACAGAACTAACGGGGGGGGGGGGGGGGGTGCCCGGGGGGGGGTTTTGGCTGCAGGTCCCCGGCGTTTCGCCTCTCCACGGGCTCCAGGTCCGTCCTCGCCGCCCTGGCGTCGAAAGTGAAACGCATCAACGGGAGATACGAGAGGTTTTTGGAAAGGACCTTCCCCCGTTTCTACGTGCTGTACGCGACTTTCACCAAAGGTGGGTTCCAACGAGGAGGGAACGTTTCCGCTTCTCCGGGGAAAAAGCTGCCTGGTCCCTTCCCGGGGTTAAAAACCCCATCGCCGGAGGCGTTTGCCCAGGAATCGGGACCTGAAGGTGCTCTCTGTTTCGGCAGGAATCCAAGCGCTCTTCCTGGAAGTCAAAGAAATAAGAAAAATCAAATCTAAAATGGCCCATCAGAGACTGAGCGTTCAGCAACTTCCCTACCGGGAGATGGAGAGGCTGCGGCAGGTACGGCGCGGCGCTCGGGGAAACGCGTTTCGGTGCCGCGACGCCCGGCTCTGCCTTCCCTGCTGAGGGAATTTTGCGAATTTGGTGTCGGATCCTGATTCTCTCTTCTAATTTCGGAGGCAGTTTCGCAGGGACGTGATCAAGGCCATTCCCATCGGAATTATCGCCATCCCGCCCTTCGCCAACTTCTTGGTCATCGTCCTGATGTGAGTACCGGCAGCGCGGTGACGCTGCGGCCCCTATCTTTGGGCTCCTTGACTGCAATATTTTAAATTTAATGGAATTGCGGGGTTTTTTTGAGAGTCATAAATCCAACCAGCCGGTCTCCCTTCCTCCCTCTGCCTCTTGCCGTAATAAAAAAATACCCGTAGCCTGCTGAGCCCAGCGATCGTTTCGCAATACGGGCTCCTGCGTGCCAACAACCTGCCCGGCTCCCTCTTTCTAACGCGCAGAAATAATCCCCGGCACGCAGGGAACAGCCCCATGCGTGCTTGGCCGGAGAAACCTCGCACGATTCCTTCCCAGCTGTCTGCGGAGCGCTTCGGGTGTCCCTCTCCCTGCCAGCTGTCCTGCCGCCGGAGCTAAATCCGGGTTAAATCCGTGAATTTTTCAATTCTGTTCCCTGACTTTTGTGTCCTGCGGGTGAGTGAGAGGTCTCTGTGTTGTGCTGAAGCTCCAGCCGGTTTGGTGATCTCAAGGCTCTTTTCCATCCTCATCGATTCCGGGATTTCCGAGCTCGCCCCGTCGGAGGAGCGAACGTCCGCAGTTCCTACGGGGCGAGATGAGCCGTCTCGGAGCAGGACGCTGCTTGTGCCTATTTCCAGCAGCACGAACTCCGACCGCCCCGGCTGGCCCGTTTGCTTTTCCTCCCTGAATCCCTCCCTCCTCTTCTCCCCAAGGTATTTCTTCCCACGCCAGCTCCTCATCCGTTACTTCTGGACCCCCAACCAGCAGATTGAGTTCCTGGACGCCTATGACGCCATCCGGCGAGACTTGTATCCGGATGTAGTGAAGAGTTTAGCCCTGGCAGCGCGTTCCCTGCCCGAGCCGCAGCTCCAGAAACGCCTGCAGGAGCTCTGCGCCGAGGTACGTCAACACCGCGGCCGGTATTGCCCGTCCTGCCGCCGCCTCGGCCCTGCCCGGTGGTGATGAACGCCCGTGGGAGGTGTCGGTAACGCGCGCCGTGGTTCTTTCAGGTGCAGCGAGGTTCCCAGCCACGCGTGGCCGAGCTCTACGCCGTGAGACGTTTGTTTTCGGGATCTCCGTTGGGTCTGAACAAGCTCCAGGTCTCTCACGTGGTGAGTGCGGCTTTTCTCCTGTCGCCAGCTCAGAGCTGCCTCTTCCCGAAGAGCGCGGAGGTGCCCGTCCGCTCGGTTGTGCCCCAAACAGGGCGTTGTGCCCTAAAACCACTCCGGTTGTGGATGTAAAGCTGGATGTGAGCTGGCAATCTGTGCTCGCAGCCCAGAAAAGCCGATTGTATCCTGGGCTGCACCAAAGCAGCGTGGCCAGCAGGTCGAGGGAGGGGATTCTGCCCCTCTGCTCCGCTCTGCTGAGACCCCCCTGCAGTGCTGCGTCCAGCTCGGGGGGCCCCAGGACAAGAAGGACATGGAGCTGTTGGAGCGAGTCCAGAGGAGGCCACGGAGATGATCCGAGGGCTGGAGCACCTCTGAGAGTTGGGATGTTCAGCCTGGAGAAGAGAAGGCTGCGGGGAGACCTTCGAGCCC
Organism: Balearica regulorum gibbericeps; assembly: GCF_011004875.1. NCBI lineage: Eukaryota > Metazoa > Chordata > Aves > Gruiformes > Gruidae > Balearica > Balearica regulorum. The sequence continues at coordinate 363,712 of NC_046212.1, forward strand.
CTTCCAGTCCCTGAAGGGGCTCCAGGAAAGCTGGAGAGGGGCTGGTGACAAGGGCAGGGAGGGACAGGCCAAGGGGAATGGCCTGAAGCTGCAGGAGGGGAGATGGAGATGAGATGTGAGGCAGAAATCCTTCCCTGTGAGGGTGCTGAGGCCCTGGCACAGGGTGCCCAGAGAAGCTGTGGCTGCCCCTGGCTCCCTGGCAGTGGTCAAGGCCAGGTTGGATGGGGCTTTGGGCAACCTGGGCTAGTGGAGGGTGTCCCTGCCCATGGCAGGGGTGGCACTGGGTGGGCTGGGAGGTCCCTTCAACCCAATTCCGTGAAAACAGCCCCAGAACGAGACCGTTTGTCCGTCCTTGCTGTAGCTCCCTGCCTCGGCGGGACGGTTCCACACCTGAGCCGTCCCACGCAGCTGAACTCGCCCCAGACGCCCGTGTCCGGCCCCGGGCAGCGCTCGTGTCTCTGCACACCCGCTCCCTGCCCCGCTCGCTGGGCCGGGCGGCCGAGCTGGGCGTCACGAGAACTGCCGGGGGCAGATGATTAAAGGGAAACAAAACACGGGGCACGTCTGGAACGGGAGAGGTTTTGTCTGGTTAAAGTTGTGCCTGAACGGGTCAGACAGCCGTTTTTGGAGGGGTCGGACGGGTGACTCGTCCCCTTTTCCTCCTCAGAAAGCCCTGAGCCAGGTCCTGTTTCTGACCCCTCACTTGCCGGCCTTTTTCCTGAGGCGTCGCCTGCGGAGCCACGTCTTGGAGATCCGGCACCTGGACCGCGCCATGCTGCGCCTGGGCTTGGGCCAGCTGTCCGAGGAGGAGCTGAAAGCGGTGAGGACGCCTCCTCCAGCCCCACGCCGCCCGCTTTACCCCGGGCTTGCCTCATCCCGGCCCTCCCCGCTCGTTGGCAGAGCCGTGGCGAGGCACAGCACGTTCCTCCGGACCCACCGCGAGGCCGATTGCGGCCGCTTTCCTCCGGGAAGGCGTTTTCTGAGCCCGCTCTCCGTGCCGGGGCACGGTTCACCATTACTCAGCCCCGAGAAGGGATCATGGCGTGACCCCCGGTATTTTGTGTGACCGGGAATGCCCGTGTCTGACCGTTTCCTTATTTTTTTTTTCCCCTCTTCTCTGCTCCGCAGGCTTGTTACCTCCGTGGCCTGAACTCCACTCACCTCGGCATGTCCGAGTGCCGAGCGTGGCTGGAGCAGTGGCTGGGGCTCTCCTGTAAGCTGCAAGGTAACGGTGGCCGAGGGGCAGCTCCTGCCTGGTGGGGCAGGGAGGATCTGGGACCCTCTGGGGTTTCTCTGGGCACAGGGAGCATCGGCTCCGGGGAAATTCGGGGTAAATGGTGGTTTTAATTCCCCTCTGGGCTGCCCCTCCGATCTCCCGGGGCCTCATCCCGGAGAGGAGGACGTGGCGGAGCAGCACGCTGGCTCTCTCTGTGTGGAATATGCCCAAGGGACAACCTGTGCCTGGGTGTCCCTGTCCCACAGAGACCTCGTGGCGGCAGATTTGAGCCCCGCAGCAGCACCTGGGGAAACAAAACGGGAGCGGGAGGGAAATGGGTGATCCAGAGCAGAGCAGAAAGCCCCTGGAGAGAGGGGCCGGGGGTGAGGGGCAGCCCCTGGCACCGCACGGGCAGCCTGGGATGAGCACGTTTGGAGCAGCGAGGCCGCGCCAGCACCGCTCTGACCCCCGCTCTTGTATTTTTTTTTATTTTTTCCCAGCTTCCGAAGCTTCCCTCCTGGCGAACAGCATGGTCCTGCTGTCCCTCAACTACGTCAGGGCCAAGGAGTGACGGCCGAGCCGCCGGCTGCGCACCCTCACCCCGGCATCGCGCGCCGACTTGGTGATTTCCCAGCCTGGTGCCGCAAAAAAAAAACCCCAAACCCCAACAACAACAACAACAACAACAACCACCACCCGCCTTTCGGTGATGCGAAACCAGAGCCCGGAGTCGGCAAGAGGAGCCCCGACGCTGCCGCGGGGGCAAAGACGCGATTCCCTCCCTCCCGCGCCGGAGATTTGTGCCGACGCCGGCTCTTCTCTTCCCCTTCGTGCCGTGGGAGCGGGCTGGCGATGCCGCGGGGCTGAGCCCTGTCCCTTCGCTGTTACGGCTTTTAAACTGCGTCACTTTAATTACGGGAGGGGAGAACGAACGTCTCCGCTGCCTGTGGACGCTTCCCTTAGTATCTCGTAGTAGCGGGCTCTGTTCAGCTTGGGTTTTGCTGCTCTGTGCCTCACCCGGAGGGTTTTACTTAGTTTCTTCACACCACTGAGCAGTCTTAAATATAAAAATTTCCCTGAGGGGTTAAGAAAAGACCCCAAATCCCCGGGTGACCTTACCCGGAGCCTCAGGGGGGTTCTTGGGCTTTTGTTCGGCTGCGTCCCGGAGCGTCCCTGTCCCGGCCGCTGGCCCGGGGAGCCCTCGCTGGTTGATGGAGAGACGTCGCCAGGGCTGGAACGGCCGCTGCCGACACAAGTCGGGTTAGAAAGACAGCGCTGAACTGCACCGATTCCTTCAGCGGAGGCCACGGGCTGCGCGTTCGTCAGGTTCTCCACCTAATTAGATCTTAGCCCTGCGCTTTCCGCTCGGCGGAGGCGGCTCTGGGGGGAGCCGAAACCCACCGTGTCTCACCTCGTCCCGTCACTGCATGAGAAACCTCCAGCTGGCGAGTGAATTTAAACCAACTCGAAGTGTTTTATTAAAGACAAAAGCAAGCGAAGCGGCTCCAGCGTCTCTCTGGAGGCCCCGGCTGCCTCCTGCGCCGTGAAATACTCTGACAGGGCCCACTAACACCTGGAAAATTGTCTTTTTTTAAGCATTATTTAGGTATAAAGGAGGGGTGGAAATCACCTACCTGTGCGCCAGGCCAGCTCTGAGCGCCTCCCAGAGAAGAAAACCCCTCACCTACCCCCTGCCCTCCCTATTTTTGCAGGAATTCAAGACACTCCCCTCGCCAAAAGGGAGTCAGGGTTTAACCCCCTTTAAGACACAACCCGCCGTGCAAGTTTGAGCATTTCTTTTTATTTTTACACTTAAATATTCTCTTTAAATACAGCATTATCACCATGAAAAGAACAGAAAAGGCTGGGGGGGGGGGGGGAGAAATAAAAATTAAAAAATAATATTCAGAGGACAAGCTTTGGATTCACACTGGAAAAATTAAAAATTAAAAAAAGCCACCTTAGTGTGAGACGGGGAGGTTTAGGAGTCGCAGAGTCACTGTTTAAATAGGACGAGGAGCCGGGGCGGGGGGGGACACCCGGATTTCGGCGGTGCCGTGGTGCCGCGGCTCCCGCAGCAGCTCGGTAGCACCAGAGAGGAGACGGGCTGTTTGGTTTCTTACACGGCGACGAATCGAGCAGGAACCAGCGTTAGTGTCGGTGAGTACGTTTAATCCAACGGAAAAAAAAAAATAATAAAAGGCAGAAATGCGCTTTCATTGCACTATTGACAGCATAGTTCTCTTTGTAAAAATAGAATAAATCCTATTAGTTCTTTGCTTATTGTGAAAGCACCCGTCCTCTCCGGCGTCTTAGGATTCATTCTGTCGGTCGACGGAGTCTCCGGGCTCGTTAACGAGTCGCCCCTAACGAGTCACGAGCGGGTCCTGACCTGGCTGCGGTGGCCGAGGGCCCGGACGCAGAGCTGGAGAGGGAGCGCAGAGTCCGTTGAAAATAAAAAAAAAAAAAGGGGAAAATAAAGACTTGAACCCATTCGGGTGTCACCGTTTGATTTATTTTTTTTTTTTTTTCCCAGCTGGGAGTTGCTCCGTTTTGTGCGGGAGCTGAAATAATTAAACCCCCTCCATTGGTCATGGCCAAACCGGCGCCGGCACGGTGGCAGCTCCTCGCCGGGAAGGGCCGCGGGGACGCGGCCGGCGAAGCGCCCGACGAGGGGGGGGGGTAAGGCTTCGTTCCTCCCGGATTTAGCCCTTGTGTGCCGGCCGAGGGCAGGGAGAGCGGGTGGTGTGGGGGGGGAACGTCCACCCAGCCCCTCCGGTTCGGGACGCGGCACCTTCCCCTCCGCGCTGCCCCGGGAGAAGGGGCCGGCGGGGAAAAAGCCGCTTTGCCAGGCTTAAGGCTCGGTTGGATCCGCTCGCCGAGGCGGCGAGAGCAGCAAAGGGGTTTTAAAAACCCCTTTAAACCCCTTTCGACAGAGGGAGGCGACCGCCAGAAGCACAAGAAGAGCCTGAAACCCCAACAAACCCCCCCCAAAACAATTAAAGCACTTCGTCAGGCCGCAGTTTTTCCTCCCCAATTTCGAGCAGCGTCCCCTGCGAGGGTTTTTATTTTCCAAGGAGCAGCGAGGGCGGCAGCGTTGGAGTGGACCCTCCGGGGCATCGGGGGGGGCTCCTCACCCCCCACTCTCCTCCCGATTCTTTCCTTAAAAAAAAAAAAAAAGGTGAATTTGCTCATCCAGAGTCCGGTAAACGGCGGGAGATGGAGGGGAGACGCGTCCCGTCAGCCGGGATAAGGCTGGAGCGAGGGCGGAGGTTAAAGCCGAGGGAAGGAGAGCTCGGAGAAGTGACCCCCCCCCTCCCCTTCCCCGTCCTGCCCCTCGAGACGCAGCGCCGGGACCTTCGAGGGGGCCGGTTTGGGCAGGAGGCGACGGGGGGGGGGAGTGGGGGGGCCCATCCCGGCGCTGGCGGAGCCGGGGGGGGACGGAAAGTGCTTCTGCTTCTGGCCGGGGGACGCGGCAGCTGGTTGCCTTGACTGTTCCTCGAGGCCGACGTGGAGCACGGCGACGGACGGACACAGTTCACCATCGCGGCCGCGAAGGGCTCAAACTCTTCAAATCGAGGTGGTTAAAACCCCCCCAAAATTTTCTAGGAGAGCTCGCAGGCCGCGGTGTCGCCTCTCTTGTGCAATCAGAACCTCCCCGCCGGCTCCAGGTCCTTCCCGATCCGTCCCGGCCCCTTCGTGCCGGCTGCGGTGGCCGGCGGTGCCGTAGGGAAGGGGGAGCATCACTCGGAGGTGCTGGGTTGTGACACAGCCTGGTAAACATTCATTAAAGGAGAAAAAAAAAAAAAAAAAGGAAAAAAAAGGTCTTTTTTCCTTAAAAACCAGAGGGCAGAGGGCTCCTGGCAGCCCAGGGCTGCGGTGGGGGACAGGAAGAAGCTGCCGTGGGAAGAGGAGGCTCCAGGTCAGGCGTGTCCCGGCGCACGGGTGGCAACCGAGCGGCTCCCGGCATCGGCCGAGCCGCGAAAACCGTCTCTGCCGGGCAAGCGAAAGGCGCCTGGCACCGGGCGAGGGGACGCCGTTTAAAATCCTCTGTACAAAGCAGCCCCCGCTCTTCCCACCCCCCCAGCAATTAAATAACCACCGGTGGCCGCCGCCGGTCCGTAAAATATTATTGTCAATAAATAAACGAGCGCCGAAGAGGGGGGAACGGGGCCGCTCACACGGGCAGGCCGGGCGAGCGCTCTTCGGCAGAGGGTGGCTCGTGCGGCCGCTCCGGGGCTTGCTCCGGCGGCACGGGGGACGGGGAGCGGGGGCAGCGGGGAGCAGCCGGTGCTCGGCAGCCCTTGGAGGACGGCGCGGCCTCCGGGGACGAGGGAGGATTTTTGGCTGCTTCCCCCTTGCTCGCGGCAGCGGCGGCTCGGCTGCAAGTCACCACGGGGACGGGGAGGACGCCGAGGTCCTTCTCGCCCGGGCAGGAGGACGATGCCGGCGGCTCCGCCGGGCTGCTCTCGCCCTTGGTGCCCAGCACCGGCCGCTGCTCCACCTGGTAGTAGACCACGGGCCCATCGTTCAAGTAGGGCTGGTCGCCCGCCGCCGAGGCCGCCTGCTCCGAGCCGTCGGCGAAGCAGAGGACGGACGAACCCGGAGGTAACTGGGCTTGGATGAGGATGGGGGCGGCGAGACCCGGGCACAAACCCTCCGGCACGGCCAGGGGCTCCTCCAGGATGCAAACACCCAAGCTCTCCACACCGGAACCGTTGCTGGAGTCTTCCTCAGCCTTCAGCCTCTCCAACTCCTCCGCCGTTTGCAGGTGCATGACGGCCGTCTCGTTCTCCGCCATGAACTCCTGGAAGTCCTGCGTTTCGGCCGGCTGCGGCCCCAGCCAGTCGCCGGTGGGACCGTGAGCGGCAGCGGCGGCTGTTTCCTCCTCCGGCGCCGGCGGCCGTCCGCCCTGCCGCTTGTTCTCCAGCTCCAGCTTCATGATGGTGTGGAGGTAGTGAGTCCGCACCCGGATGGGATTGAATTCGATCCGACCGGCCATGTTACCGCAACCGTCCCGGGAGCAGCCGCAGGGGAAGGACATGCGATCCACCTGGCAGGGAGACGGAGACATGGCAGCTCCAGGATCCCAGAGGATCCCTCGCCGGAGCTTAAAATCCATCCCGACACCGGGAATTTGGTGCTGGGGGAAGTTTTTCCCCCCACGAGGTGTCCCCAAAACAAGCTGGAGCTGCAGCCCAGCACCCAAGGAGAGCGTGCCAGCACCAGGATGAGCCCCGGCAGCTCGGTTTCGCCGCCGGCGTCTCCTTCCCCGACTCACCTGGCATTTAATCCCCGCCTGGCTGCAGGCGCAGGCTTCCGGGTCGCAGTAGAGGCGGCAGTCGCAGCCGCATTCCTCCCGGGAGAGGCGGATGGCCCGTAGCTCCTGCTTCTCCTCAGCGTCGATGCGGTGAACGCCGGAAGCTCGCAGCAGAGCTCGGCGGCGTTTGGTGGGGAGCGGCTGCAGGAAGAAATAGTCGTCCACCTCCACGTTCTCCACGTCGATGTCGTCGTCCGAGACGTCCTCCAGCGTCAGGCCGTCCGCTTCCTCCGACTCCACCGTGCCGTTCTTGGTGAGCTGAGGGGCGGGAGGGCAGGGTCAGCCCCGGACGCTGAACCCCCCCGCGATGAGGCAGGATGGAGGATGGACGTCCCTGGTCCCCCAGCACCCGGCTCAGAGCCTTCCCGTGCCCCCCAGCACCAAGCAGGGTCCGGCACGGTGAGCTGAGCCCCCCCCAGAGCCGTCCCCATGCGAGTTCCCCCCCCCCAGCCAGACTGCGAGTGGGCTCACGGCAGTTTGTAGGAGAAAGGAGGGGGGGAAAAAAAATAATAAAAGAATTCAGAGCAGAGAATCCCTTTTCCATCTTCCTGGGAGAGCAGCAGCAGCCGTGGAGCTGCAGAGCATCCCCCCCCCCGGGAAAACGAGGTTTGAAAGCTACGGAGGGGCCAGAGCGGATCCTGCAACACGTCTTCAACCTCCCTGCTCCGGTCCTTCGAACTCCCTCCCTCCCCACGCACTCAAATACTCCAAATCTTGGCATTTATGGTAAAGAGGGGTCCCCAGCCCTCTGAAAGCCGGCACACGCGGAGGCAGCGGACAGAGATGTCCACGACCTCCCGAGGAGCTGGTGGAAAAGCCTCCGTTTATAAAAAACAATTAAAAAATAAAGAAAATACAGAGGCGGCCGGTTGGATTTGCGTCCCTTTGCCCAAAGCAAAAGGCTGTTGGGGCAGCGGGAGCCGATCACGGGTTCTGCAGAGCGTCCCACTGAGCAGAGCCCAGGCTCCGGGCAATCCCGAGGGCACAGATCCAACCCCGGGCACGGGCTGGAAAACAGGCAGAGCCACCGAGATCCCGATCTTCCCCCAACACAGCCCGGCTGCCTCCTCCCAGACCGGAATTTCTACCGACACAGACCTGGCGAGGTTTGGCCGACAGCTCTGAACCCGGCACGGGTTGATGCCCCGCGACGCAATAAAAAAAAAAAAGGTAAAAGAAATAAAAAGGAAGAGTTTAGCGTCGATAAATCCATCCTGTCCGTGTGAAACGGCAGCCTGGATCTCTCTCCTCCAACCTGGCTTATGCTCAAGCTCCACCAAAGCTCAGCGAGGTGAAATCCGGCTGCGGCATCGCCCGGATTTCACCGACGCCACCCCTTTTCCCCGGCAATACCTTCATTTTCTTGGCGTGGAGTTTCTCTTCCTTGAGATGTTCCCGTAGGATCTCCCGGTGATTCACCTCCTGTTCCTGGGCGAACTCGCAGAGCGTGTAGCGACGGACGGAGTTGTGGCGTTGGGCCATGCCCAGGGAGCTGCCGCCCTGGCTGGGGACGCTGGTGAAACCCTGGCGTCGGGCGAAGTAGTAGACGGTCACTTGGTCGAAGCGGACATTCTTCCTGCGAAGCTGCTTCTGCCGTTTCAGGATGGAGGTGGCTGCGGCGGGGGGAAGCCAGGGAGGAGGTGTTAGGAGCCAAAAAAACCCCAACAAACCCTCGGGGGATCCCGTAAAGATCTCCCACCCCATTGGGAAGCGGATTTTCCGCTCCCAGGAGTGGGTCGAGCTCGTGCTGGCGGCTCTTGAGTCGGTTTTGGGAAGACGGCTGCGTCCGCACGGGCTGAGCTCTTCCCCCCGACGCCGTCCCAGAGCAACCCCGCTGATCCCCGTACGCCTACGCCACCACCAAAATATCTCAGGGGGATAGAAAAGGTCCAGGACAGACCTCGGACAAGCAGATCCGTGCCCACGGGACCCTGCTCGTGGCCCCAAAACGGGCTGTAAGGGATGAAGAAGGGAAGAGCGGAGCCAGCTCCGCATCCAGGAGCCTCATGCTCGACGCGAAAGGCACACGGACAGGGACCGTCCCCGACCACTCACGTATGAAACCGGCGGAGCTGGAGGGGTTGACGCTGTCGCAGCTATCGGCGCTGTCGCTGTTGGAGATCTCGTCGTCCGAGTTGGAGCCCGGCGAGCCCACGTCCGCATCCTCAAACTTCCTCTTGAGGCCGGCGCTCGCGATCGCATCCATTTGGCCGCGGTTCGCATGGAGAGCCGGCGGGCGGCGAGGGGGGGTTGCTTTGCCACCAGCTCTCCGGTGTCAGCCCCCGGTGCTGCCGGCGGGCTCACCGCGTCCCTGCGGACAAGGCAAAAAGCCGTAACGGCATTTCGGATAAGCCAGCGTCACTCGGGATAACCAGGAAAGGTGTCCCTGGCTCTCCCCATCCCCACCCCGGATAAAACCCCCTATCCCTGACGCGTTACCGCGTTCTCCAAGGGGGCTGCATGCGGTTATTTAACGTTATTTCATGATATTTAATGATATTCTTTAATTTTGGGGCAGCCCTGGAGGGGTCAGGCGGTTGGGCGGGGTGACGGCCGCAGCTCCCTTCCAACCAAACTCTTCCGTTCTAAACCAATTTGTAACCGAACGAACCGAAAGCCAAAGGAGACGGCGGTTTTATAAAGAAAGGCGCTCACACCGCCCCGGCACCGCGTGCTTCTCCCACGAAATAACCTCTGCCGGCTAAATCGCTCGCTAAAAAAAAACCCCTAAAGCCGAAAACGGCCTTGGGACGCACCGGGGGTTACCCAGCCATCGCCGACGCCGGATCGGTGGCTCCATCTGAGACGTAGGAGGGGAATAAACCCCCAACGCTGTGAGAGTCTCTGGCGTTTTCCTGCCCGTTAGGCTCCAAAAAAGGCGGCTTGCCCGAAGCCGGGAAACGCTCGGCTCCAGCTCGGGCAAGGAATTTTTGGGAGCTGATCGTCCCAAGGGAAGACTCGGCGAGCATCGTTCCGCGTCCTGCCGCTGCTTTTGGGTCACCGCAACGCCAGCGGTTCCGGTTTTTGAACGGAAGCCAGGGCGTCCCCCGTCCCAGGCTGGAGCGGGAAGCATCCCGGGATGGCCGGTCCCCCGTCATCGTCCCCGCCGCCACCGTCCCCGGGGAGCCCAGCACCCACCCGGTTGTGCCGTCTCATCTCTCTCCGCTTTGTGTTCCCTCCGCTCCAACCGCCGTTCTCATGGCAACGGAACAACCGGCTTCGAAAAAAACCATGTCAGCCAACGGCATCCCTGCGGAACCCCGGGACACGGCGGCCTCGGAGGGGACGGGGGGGGATCAGAGGGTCTTCGGATGCGATTCGGGGGCAAACGGGCAGCGGGAGGCACTGCCCGCCCCCGGAGACAGCTCAGGGACGGGCTCCGCGTCGCTTCCCAGCGTCTTTAAAGCCGAAAATGAAACGCCGGTGCCCTTCTTCTCCCCCGAAAGGGATGTGCCGGTGCCGGGACCGCGGTGAATCCACCGAGCAGGATGAGATTTCCCGACCCACCAACGCCATGGTTTGGGTTTAAATACGGCTTTTTGGGGTATTTTTTGGTAGGCAAATTGCTTAATCCTGTTACTTAAGGGGGGGGGGGGGGAAAGCAGCTGTTGAACCAGCGTAAGCATCAGCCCAATTAAGGAGCTGATTTAACGACGTTGATCCCGCACGCCATCCCAGGGGATAAGCGGAGGCAGCAAACACCCGCTCGAGCATCGCCGCACCCACGTCCCCAACGCCCTCACCTTGTTTTACCACCTCCATCACCCCAAAACCGCCCCGTTTCCGTGCCCAGCACGTCCCCGGCCGGGCTTCTGCGGGTGCTGCCCGTCCCGGGGCTCAGCCAACTTCATCGGCCTCGTTTTAGGAAGGAGATAATTAACGAGGAGTCTCTCCACAGCTTCTCCCATTCCCTCCACAGCAAATTTTCACAATATCATCTAAAAACCCTCTCCCTCGGGTGCTTACGGCGAGGAAAATCATTGTCCGGCCGGTCACCTCCACCTACAGCATCAAACTCCAGCCGGGGACGGAGACCGGATCCTCCCCTGGACGGATCCATCGGGAGATGTTGGACTCGATGACCCACCCGGGGTGCTGCCTCGAGGGACGGCTGCGGACGGGGAGCGGCGAGGAGCTCGGGGAGACGCCGCAGGGGCCGGGGCAGCCGGAAAAATGAACATTTTATCTCATTTCTCCCCGGTAAAAGCTCCCCCGCCCATGCGGGCATCCTCTTCCTCCTCCTCTTCCTCCATCGGCGCGGCGGCAGCTGCCCCCGTGTGATGCGAAGGCCAGTTTAATTCATTTATTAGCTCAAATCACCCTTTCTTTGAAATAAAAAAAGAATAATTTTGAAAACACCCAGGGCACAGAGCCGAGCTCGGCAGCTCGGAAGCCCCCAAGACCCAGCACGGAGCGGGAGGATTTCAGAGACCCTCGTCCTCACGTTGGATTTTACTCTGCAGTGAGACGAGGATTTTAATCCAGAGTCTGGGTCTGGCTTAAGGGAAGGTTTAAGGAGAGAGGGGGTGAAAAGCCGGGTCCTGCCTACGGCAGGGATGCTCATCCTGCAGGGAAAGCATCTCCTCCTCCCTCCTCGACCAAAGATACAGCCAGGGAAAAAAAAATAATATAATAAATCTATTAATGATGGTGAGAAGAGGCAGAGTGGGGGGAAAAAAATGAAAATAAACCATTTGCAGGTTTTGTTCAGTTTTTAAACGGAGATAAAGCTCCAAGGAGGGGATTTGGGATGGGCAAGAAAAAACTTGACTCAAACACTGTGAGGAAGGGGCCCCGCGACCCCAATTCCCCTTCTTTTCGCTATTAAACCACACCCGAAAGAGCTCAACTGAAAATATTAATTTTTTTCACGTCCATCGTTGCTGGAATTGCCTTTGGGAGCGAGGAGGGGTTCAGGAGAGAGACGGGATGCAAAGAGCCTCCCGAGACAGAGCCGGTCCAGCCACGACGCTCCAAGATCCGATCGGGAAAACCTGCCAGCTCAAAGCTCATCCGGAGTCAATTAACGAGCCCAAATCATCACGAGGAATTAACGCTGTCATGCTGCAAAAAAAAAACCAACCAACCCCAGGCTCCTGGTTTGCCGGTTCCCAGCTTTCGGGAGAGGAGGAAGGGCGGGAGCGTCTCTGGGCGAGGGATGGATGTCGCTGTGGTTCCCAAAGCTCGTTTGCCGACGGATCCGAGTCCCATTAACGAGTTTCCTTTCGCCTTCCGTGACTCCGGCGTCGTCTCCGATGATCCCCCGCTCCATCTCGGATGCGCTGCCAGGCCGTTCCTCTGTCGCAGCTGGTCCAGGCGGAGACCGAAATAGCAATTCTGGTTTTATTCCAGATACTCAGAGTAATTAGTAATTACCAGGCGGGGACCCTCCGAGCCATCCTGCGGATTTTGTGATCCTCTGGGCATCCTACGGATTTTGTGATGGCTCCCAAAAATCCTGCACGGATTAAGGGTTTCAGGCACCGAGTAAGTCAGAGGATGCTCGAGATTTCCTCCTTGTATTTACTCCCCTCTACAAACTGCTTTAACCGCATCCCTCCAGCATCAATTTTTGGGGGGAGATCGGTTTAAATAAGTTTCCCATAAAAAACAAGAACCAAAAGCGGATCCTGACAAAAGCCTCCCAGGATTTCGAGGGATCGGAGGTGTCAAATACAGGGACGTGGGATTATTTCAGCAGCTGGATGAGGGAAAGGTGGGAATGATATGCAAGAAGGAAGAAAATAAATATATATATACAGGGAGAGACCCCCGGGCTAAGCAGCAGCCCGCAGGGCATCGGAGAAGCATCCCAACCCTGTCCTGGTTGGTAACGGGGGGATTTAAGACCGGATCACGGCATGCAGGATAAAGCCAGAAAAAAAAAAAATAAATAATTGAGGAATAACCGAAGGAACCCATTTTATTCCGTCGCAGCGCTCGGCATCTCCCGGGAAGGCGACGCTGGAGCGCAAAGGCAGAGCCGGCGGCTGGAAGGAGCCAGGCTGCAATTTCGTATCCACCCCCCCCACCCCCCGAGATGAGGACGGCTCTCGGCAGCGATTTCAAGGGGAAAACATCTCACCCCCGGGGTGAAACCCACCCAAAACGGGGCTTCCCCTCCGGCAGTCACTCCCCAGCTCGGTTCTCTCCCTCGTTACCAATTATGCAGCAGGATTTGCATTGCCGGGGATGACACGGCAGCATCACTGCAGAGCATCACGCCGTGACGTCGGGTGGCGGCGGGGAGGCGAATGCGCCGAGGTGCCCGGCACCCCCCGCTCGCTGCCGGCCCCGAAAGCAACCACGGCCCCGTAGCTTTGCGGTCGCGCGGAATTAAACACCCTTCGGTGCTCCCCGGTAAGCGGAAAAGCAGCTCCCACCGTCACCCCAAAACCGCCCCCCCCTGCATCGTAGCCCCCCACCCCAAGGACGGGGAAACGGGCGTTTGTTGCCGAGGACAAGCAACCAGAAACCCAGGGAGAAGCTGAAACCTCGCTCTGCGTTTCCTCCAAACAGCAAATAAAGCAGCTCACCTCCTCAAGGACGGCCGACGGGACGGGGAGCCCCACGGCACCCCCCCCGCCCGGCACGGCGGAAGGGTTTCGGTTTAGGTTCGGCACCGCACGGGAAGGGTCCGGCACGCTCGAGCACGTGGCTGGATGCAGCGGGACACGTAAACCCCCCTCCGAAAGGGGGAAAAAATTAAACTCACGCTTGATAATTCCTGCAGAATTAAACCAGGAACCGGCACAAATGGTCGGATCCGGACGCACCTCCGTCCGCTCAGCACCCCGGCACGGCGCACGCCGCTCCCAGCCCGTGGTCCGTCAAATCCAGGCGTTAATTATCCCAGGGCAGGAATTAGGGCAGAAGCTCATATTGATGAGCCCAAGAAACGAGATTAAATAAATAATTTCCACCCCGGTGGAGACAGAAGGGACGGCCGCTCGGCCACCGCAAAGAGTTCAGCAGTTCGGCTCGTTTACAAATTAGTCGTCGGAGGTTTTCCCCCAGGATTCGGCCGTTGGCCTCCGCAGGCAGGAGGTTGATGGATTTGCTGGGCTGCGTTTCAGGGACGCTGCGGCCGGTCGGCACGCCGGAGATCCGAGTTCAGCCTGGGTCGGTCCTTACGCCACCAGCACTTCAGCGAGAGACCGGCTTCGGGTTTTTATGATAAACGGCAGAAAATTCGGTTTCATCTTCTACTCTACCACTAACGAACGCAGCTGACGAGTAAATCTAGGCTACGGCTCCCACGGCTCAAGCACCGCCGGTGCTGGAGCCTGCGCTTACGCAACCAGCATCACAAATTGGTAACGATGGGTCTGGGTTGTCCTAGAGCCCCGGATCACCTCGATGCGTCCGTCGATGATGGGCAGATCTTCCCACGCTGCTGCCCGACCTCCTGGGGAGGGTCAGGCGGGTGCTACGGAAAAAGCTGGTCCCCAAAAAAACCCCCCCCCCAAAACCACCTGGTCCCTTTGCCCGTCACCAGAATCGAGTCATAAAGGTGGGTCCACCCCATGTTGAGCATGGTGGCTTCATGGAACACCTTGATCTAAAGATCTTGAAGGTGAGGGAGACCTTGAAGACGAAGGGCATGGGAGACCCTCAAGGGGAGGGCAAGGGTAGAGCAGAACATCGCTGTGGTTGTCCTACTGGTCCAGCTCCTCCTGAGGGCGAGCGTGGGGGTGCTGAGCTGAACCCTCGCTCCTGGATGCTCTCCTGGGTGAGAGGGGCAAGACCTCCTGTGCCGGCTGACAGGGGCTGCTGGGCCCCCGCCGGACAGAGGCCAAGGACAGCTGGAGGCAACTGGTCCTGGCCACCACGGAGCACCTGAGCTCAGGGGACTCCAGACCTTGGCTCCTTCCGCAACGACCCCGAGGAGGGTCGGGGCCACGGCACAGCAAGGGCTGGGCAAGGAGGAACCTTCTCCACTGTGGGCTGGTGGAGGTCCCAGCACCGGCGCCCGCCAACAGGGGGGATCGTCCCAGCCCCCTCCTCACCTCCCAACGCCTGCGACGGGGACAACCGCCCCATGCAACGACCCCTCCCCGTGCAACGACCCCTCCCCACCTTCGGGGACACCGGACCATGACTGCCACGATGGCTCCTCCTCAGGACCAACGTGTCCCACCATCACCACCGGCTCCTTCCCACCACCCCACGGGGGCCCCACCACTATGTGGTTCCTTGGGGACCCCCCGTACCGGCCCCACCCTCCACCCCAGCGTGACCCCCACCCGCAAGCCCCCCCCCCCTCGCCTATAGGGCCCAGCTAGAGAATGAAGCAGCTATAAGGGCACCCCACAGCCTCCATAGGACCCTCACCCCCCCCACAAGTACAGGGAGGACCCCAGCTGCAAGGGCCCCCCACATCCCCTATAGCCCCCCCCCCAATATAAGGGTGCCCCCCAGCCCATACAGCCCCCCAAAGCACAGGAGAGGGCAGAGCCTCAGCTGCAAAGGTCCCATACGTCCTCTATAGGACTCTAGTAAGGGCCCCCCATCCCCTATAGGCCTGCAGCTGTCAGGGTCCCCCACATCCTCTATAGGTCCTCCAGCTGTAAGGGGGGCCCCACATCCCCTATAGGCCCCTGCATCCTCTACAGACCCCCCCTTCCCCCAGCCAGGAAAGGCCTGCACAAACCCCTATAGGCTCCCCAGCTATAAGGGCTCCCCACATCCTCTACAGCCCCCACCAGCTGGAAAAGGCCCCCACGGCCCTATAGGCATCCCACGTGCCTTATAGGCCCCCCAGCTAGAAAAGGCCCCCTCATCCCCTATAAGCTCCTGCATCCTCTACATACTGCCCAGCTGTAAGCCTCACCATCCCCTATAGGGCCCTGCATCCTTTAGGGGTTCCCCAGCTAGAAAAGACCCCCCCATCCCCTACAGACCCCCCAGCTGTAAAGCCCTCACATCCCCTATAGGGCCCTGCATCTTCTATACCCCCCCCAGCTGGAAAAGGCCCCCCATCCCCTATAGGCCCCTGCATCCTCTATAGGCCCCCAACTACAAAAGCTCCCACCTCCCCTACAGGGCCCTGCATCCTCTATAGCCCCCCCCAGCTGGAAAAGACCCCCAGCTACCAGAAGCCCCCCCATCCCCTATAGGGCCCTGCATCCTCCATAGCCCCCCCCATCCCCTATAGGGCCCTGCATCCTCTATAGCCCCCCCATCCCCTATAGGGCCCTGCATCCTCTATAGCCCCCCATCCCCTATAGGCCCCTGCACCCCCTATAGCCCCCCCATCCCCTATAGGGCCCTGCATCCTCCATAGCCCCCCCATCCCCTATAGGGCCCTGCATCCTCTATAGCCCCCCATCCCCTATAGGGCCCTGCACCCCCTATAGCCCCCCCATCCCCTATAGGGCCCTGCATCCTCCATAGCCCCCCCATCCCCTATAGGGCCCTGCACCCCCTATAGGCCCCCCATCCCCTATAGGCCCCTGCACCCCCTATAGCCCCCCCATCCCCTATAGGCCCCTGCATCCTCTATAGCCCCCCATCCCCTATAGGGCCCTGCATCCTCTATAGCCCCCCCATCCCCTATAGGGCCCTGCATCCTCCATAGCCCCCCCATCCCCTATAGGCCCCTGCACCCCCTATAGCCCCCCCATCCCCTATAGGGCCCTGCATCCTCCATAGCCCCCCCATCCCCTATAGGGCCCTGCACCCCCTATAGGCCCCCCATCCCCTATAGGCCCCTGCACCCCCTATAGCCCCCCCATCCCCTATAGGCCCCTGCATCCTCTATAGCCCCCCATCCCCTATAGGGCCCTGCATCCTCTATAGCCCCCCATCCCCTATAGGGCCCTGCATCCTCCATAGCCCCCCCATCCCCTATAGGCCCCTGCACCCCCTATAGCCCCCCCATCCCCTATAGGGCCCTGCATCCTCCATAGCCCCCCATCCCCTATAGGGCCCTGCACCCCCTATAGCCCCCCCATCCCCTATAGGGCCCTGCATCCTCCATAGCCCCCCATCCCCTATAGGCCCCTGCACCCCCTATAGGCCCCCAGCTACAGAAGCCCCCCCATCCCCTACCGGCCCCCTCAGCTGCAAGAGAAGGAAGAGGCCGCCCCCCGCCCCCCCTCAGCCCGCCGGGGCAGGGACCCCCCCCCCCCTCCCACTCACTCACCGGGTCCCCACGGGTGGGGCGGGGGTCGGTGGGGCGGGGCGGGGCCGGGCGGGGCGGGGGCGGCTCCCGGGGGCGGCTGGGCGCGCGCTGGGGCTGCGGCCGCGCGGACCCGCCCCGCCGCCTCTCGCCGACAACAATGGGGCCGCCGGCGCCGCACCGCCCCTTATATACCCCGCGTCACGTGACGGGCACGCCTCCCTTCCCCACCACCGCCCGCCCCGCGGAGCAGGCTGGGAAAGCGAGTTCCGGGGGCGGGAGAGGGAGGTGCGGTCGCGGGGCACGCCGGGAAATGTAGTGCGGAAGTGTCTGAGGGAGGGAGGGAGGCCGCAGGTTTGGGGCGGGGGGCGCCAGGCCGGGCCCCATCCCAGTGCCCTCCGCCGAGACACAGCTCAGGGCCCCGGGAGGCTTCACCCCCCTCCAGGGCTGGGGAAAGGCCTGAAGGGGGCGAGGGGAGCACCCCAAACCCGCCTCCGGGGGGGCTCCAGGCCGCGGTCCTCCACAGAAACCCAGCTGGAGGAGAGGGGGTGGCCGAAAGCTGCCGGCGGCGGAGTCTAGACAAGAGATTAGCGAGGCTGGAAACAGCAGGAAGAGGCTAAAAGCGCCTTATTTTAGCACTAACGGACCAGCTGCAGCTCTGAGGGCGGGGAGGCCACAGGGCAGCTCACCGTGGAGGAGGAGGGGGCCGCCCTGGCCTGGCCTCAGCCCTCCCGGGCTCCATCCTCCTCTGCCCCGGGCTCCCACCGCAAGGCCGGAGCAGGGCTGCGGGCCCCAAAGAGACGGAGCAGCCTCCCCGGGGGTCTCCCCGCTTCGGCATTTCCCCCCCGCTCCATGAGACCCGTGCACTCACCTCGGCAGCCCCTCCGCCACGCTCCTCCCGAGGAGAGCTCAGCGAGCGGCCGCGGCGCTTCCCCCCTGGATTATGGATTAGCTGAGTTATTAACTAATAAGCAGGTCAAGTTATAGGATTAAAAATCCTCTTCATCGCCCCCCCCAACCTCTTCATCTCCCCCCTTGTTTCCAGCCAGCAACCAGGGCTGCAGGAAGGACTGGCCCGTTGCTACCCCATCCACCTCAGGGTTTTCGTGCTCCCAGAGCCACCACGCGCGACAAATCACTTTGCTGGCATTTTCCTCATCCGATAGCTTAAAAATCAGCCGCACGCACCCAGCAACATCGATACAAATTTACCGAGCCCGCGTCACTACCGTACGGGCCCATCACACTCCTCATATACCAATGGAAGAAAAAAAAACAGGATTAAAACATGCATCTTCGCAATCACTGGAGGTACCAAAACGCGTACAAAAGGCAAGTGGCCGAACACGAGCATCTTCACTTGCAAAGCTGGTGGTCCTTGGTGTTCATGGGCAGAAGTGAGCAAAATTATTCCATTTTTTAAATCACTTTTCTTGGCATCTTTACCCCTGACCGATTTACAAGGCTTTGGCGGGAGCCAGCGAAGGATGGGAAGGTTTGGCCAGGACTGAACCAGCTCTAATTTGCATTAGGTATTTTGATTGCATCTCCAAGACGACAGCTGGCTGAGGAAGATAGGAACAGAAACTTTTATGGCTTACAAACGCAGAAGAGCAGCCGTATTTTAGCAGCAGGGACATGGCTGTCGTGATTGTCACATCCACCGGTGCTTTCACTCACCCCACGAGCCCTCCCCGGCCTGAGCCAGGACCTACATCACCTGCCTCGTGCTGGATCTTGTTGCAGCCTTATTTAAAAAGAAGAGCGCCGCTTTACATCGTATTTTTCCCCTATTTTTCGGCTCAAAATGTCCTCGGGTAGTGCTGATGGTTTGAGGCAGGCGCTACCCCAGGCATCTCGGTCTGTACTAGGGGACGTTATGGACGGGGAACAGGATTTCCTTCACCCTGGAGATTTCAGGGCTGTTCTGGAAACCTGCACAGAGGCACTTTCGTCGCCATCAAGTCCAACGGCTTTCGATAACCCTTTGAACTTGCTGTCTGCCTCCTCCTTAGCGCAGGAGCTGCCCCAACGCTGGGCAGGGGACGCAGGGGCAGAAAATGAGGCAGCAGGTAGACATTGCTCCAAATTTTTAGCAGAGATAGCCAAGTTTTGGTTTTCTCCCTAAAACACGCAGAAAAGAATCCCACAGACCAAGCTAATGAGCTATTTCTTTATATCCAACTCTGCTTCACTCCATGGTTTGCTCCAGCTTTACACCACTAAATCTGTATATAAAGTTCCTGACGACCTTACACTCGCGAAGGAGGAAGGACGGCACCACAACCACCCCTGCACACGCACAGCCAATGCCATTTTCGGGGTGGGTGGAGAGGAGAAAAATGAAATCACCGCCTTCGTCTAACAGATGTGTTGTAATATTAAATGAAAGCTTAACAAAAATCTTTTAAGAAAATCCCTCCCGGCCCTAGCCTACCACTCCATCAGCACAGTACATAGCGGATTTGAGACCTGCTCAGCTCAGCACGTGCCCGAGGGCCGCTTGGCTTTGTTGGGCCAGTTTAATTCATGTTCTCTTGCCAGTCTGCGAGCGTCACGGGAGCTGATGCCTCTCAGAAAAGCAGAGCGCGCCTGCCATAGAAAAAGCCCTCACGCAGGTCTTAGGTCCCAACGGCAAATTTCTACCGAGAGCTGCGACCTGGTAACTTCAAGCCTCAGAGCTTCAGCGATTAAGCAGCACGTTACCATCAACGGCCGTTTAGATGCCGTCAGAGCAAGGAGGTTCCCTGCAAGAAAGACGGCCGAGGAACCGACAGCTCGGGGTCTTTCCAGAGGGTGCCCAGGAGTTTCCAGATTTCTGCTCGTGTCCTTGTGCTGGAAGTGAAGGGTCTTCATGCGCGATGAGAGGATCGCGGGTCTTCCTCATCCCGTCCCCTCCTATTTTAAGATGATGTGGTAGCTATCATTGGTTTCAGCTGCAAAAGAAGCAAAGCTCGTGAGCCACCTGCAACAGCAAAGGAACCCGCTGGGTCGAGCGCATCTGACAGAGCAGGTCCCCCAAGAAGCACGGAAGGGAAATACAAGATGGAACCGGGGCATTTACGCACCTTTCATGGTGTCCAGAACGAAACAGGATTCGTCTTGGAAGTTCTGTATCATCTGAAAGAAGCCACAAAAGCCAGTTTAGTCTGAGGCTGTATTTAAACACAGCAGAAGCGCTTCACAGCCCTAAGCGAAGGCTTTGTGTTCTGCCGTTCAGCGATGAACACTGATTTAGAGTACCGAAAGGGCTAGAAGCTGCTCACGCAGGAGCTTAGTGCTCTGGGACGTAGGAAAGGCACCGGCCATAAATATTTATTCCTTCCTCCAGCTCTCCAGAACTGAAGGTCCGATCCAGCAAGCCAAGAGAGAAACCCTCAGATTCTGGGATGCAGGTCTGAAAGCAAAATCCTCCCACAGCAATTCCCCTCCCTGTTTTTACAGCAAAGCTAGAAGAAACCCAAGCACGAAGGAGGGTGTGCACGCAGCCTGGGCTAGCTCAGGGAGAGCCGTTCACGCCTGATAAACGCCACGGGTTTGAGCCAGGTGCCCCCAGCAGCAGAGCACCACCCCCAAGCGCCAACATCCTCGGCTCTACAGGCTTCAACGATTAACTCCGACCCTTTGGAAACCGGAGGCGACTGAGCGGGGCCCTTCCTGAAGACCTGCCCAGGGGAGCCGTTCCCCGGGGTCCTGCGAACCTCCACAGCGGAGCTCAGAGCACAATCAGACACCAAGCAGCTGAAGCAACCCAGTGCAAGAGGTCGAAAATAAGAAGCACCCAGAGGCTGTTACCTCATCACTGATCAGCACGTGTATTCCCGTCGGGCCTTGCTTGTAAATCTGGCTGATCTGTTGGGAAGAGATGCTGAAGAGCTGGGCCAGCTTTTCCGTCAGTTCCACCGCCGTCAGTTCCTCCAGGTAAATAGCGTGGTACACTGCAAGGAGAAGAACTATTACAGCTAGACGCCGAGCGGAACTTCCGTGTCTACATCGTGGATGCAGAGACGCTTCAGCTAGCGCCAGGCATGCTAACTTAGGGAGCAGACACTTCGGGGAGCACCGCCAACATGCCACGCTCTGCCCAGGAATATCCCAGCCCTGTTGAGAAGGGACCGTGCGCAGCCAGTCTGCTGAGTGTTGCTTTTCAGCAGGTTAAACGCCCGCTGTGCTGCGTCTGACTCACGCAGATATCATCTTTCCAAGCCCGAGCTGCTAAATCTACACGCAACTGCAACGTGTCTGGTGTCTGCTCTTGCTACACGGCTGCGGCGTGCCCCGAGCTACACAAGCATCAGCTCCATAGTAACTTGGGTGTCATCAGCGTCCTGCAATGCTTGCTCTGTAGTTATGCAGTCCTTGTCCCAAAAAGCTTCTATTTTGACTAGCATCAGCCCAGCAGTGTTTTGTACCATTCCTGGCGGTTTTCAATCCCAGCAGGATGGAAACGCTGCCCTAAGCGCCTCCCCAGAGCCCCCCTCGTTCCCCCACTCCCACTCAGCAGGTCCTGGGTGGGGATCGAGAGGATCCAAATTGGAGCAGAGCAAGGAAAGGACGAGCTGTTTGCTTTTGCACTTGCTGCTGCAATCATGGAAGTGGATAAACCGGCGCCAGGCTGCTCCACAAATGTAGGTCACTCATTGTCTGGGCAATGCTGGATTCTCACAAGAGCTATCATTTGTCGGCTCAGAGCAGGCAACATGCCGACACTCACATTCTGTAGCCACCCATTTGGCGGGCGAGGAGAAAAATCAGCTGGGTAGGACCAGGGCAAGTGAAAAGGGTTCGCCGCGATCTTGTGGCACCCTTGCCGAAGGAGAGCATGCACAACCCCTCGGTTTGCATACGGGGCCTGCATTAGGTCACAGGCGAGCTCACACGTGAGGAGACAAGAATGCCGGCAGCCAACACGAGGCTGTAGCAGCTGAAAATAAAAGCCGCAGACCCTCTTCGAGCTGCTGCACGTGGCGTGGGGATGGGGGGATCGGAGGTAACTGGTGCTGAGTGCCGTGGGCAGTGGGGCTGGAAACAGCCCCCACTGTGTTTCTGTTTGCTGAATCCCGTTAATTCCCCCCCTCGCCCTGTCGGCAGCAACCCAAGCCCACGTACCCGCAGCCAGGCTTCAAAGCCCTTACCAAAAAAAGTACTGGTTACGGTGTCCCCGTCCTCGTGTTTCTGCTGGAGGTCCCTCAGCTGCTGGGACTCCTGGCACACGTAGATGGTCAGTCTGGGCCGCACCATCCTGTGGACAGAGCAGTGAGTGAACACCGTCGGATTTGCTGACGGACACCTCTAGTTCCAGACACTTTGCCAACGCTCTTCCCGCCCCAGTATCCTCAGAAGGAAAAAGAGGAGGTCGACAAACTCATCTCGAAGCAAAACCATCACGGTCGTCCCCACCTTGCTGATGCAACAAAGCATTTTGCGAAAAGGGGACGAAGTCGGCATGGGGACACGGTGGCCAGCTGGCTACCGAGGAGCTACATCGGACGGTTCGCTCCCAAGGACAGAACAGCAGGTTCAGACCGAGCTTTGCCGATAACACGCCCGTTCCTTCTCGTTCAGTCTCATTTTGCAGCGCAAAAGCCGACAGAGTCTCCCGTCCTTTGTGCCCTTCTCCCCAGCACAGCGTGACCGCGTTTCCCCGCTATCTCCGAGCCATCGGCAGCAGTCCATTAACCCCCTGGAATGCTTCCCAGCCATGCCGATGCCTCCCCAGACCTTCCCTCTGGGATACGGCCCACCCTGTCCCTCTCTGCCCGGCTGCAGCAGCCCCTTCTGAAACGCTCCAGCTCAGACAGGAGGCGAGTTAAACGCCAGTCCCTGCTTCTTCAGGGAAAAGTGCAAAGGAATATTCCCTCTCTGGGAAGGTAATTCCACCGAGACGTGGTTCAGAGGACGGAGGGAACGAATACTGTATCGGCAGGACTTTCTGGCTCGCAGCTTGGTTCCCTGACACTCAAAGAGTAAGATCATTTCTAACGCTTCTCTCCCATGTGGATTTTCTTCCCCAAATTGTCTCTGGAGCGCTTACCCTGCTGGCTAAGCTATCGAATTTGACTGAAAGAGGTTCAGGAAGGTTAATGAAACTCTGTTCTCTCTAATAGCAAGAGCCAAGCAAACAGGCTAAAACAAATACAATTTACCTATCATCCATGATCAGCTTTTAAGCAAACAACATACCGTCCTTTTAACGCGTTGAAGAGCCTGATGCCATCTGCAGGGCCACAGATCTGGATAACATCTTCTCTGGTCAGCTTCAGTAAGTCTGCACCTAGTTTTAAAAATCAGAAAGGAAAGAAAGTCACCCAATCCAGCCCAAATAGGGGGCTCCGGGCACCGCAGCTGCGCCGGCTCCCCCTCCCGCTCGCAGAGCTCACCCCATTCTCAAATTATTTCTAACAACCCCCCCGTGCTTCCCCCCAGAAGGAATCTCGTAAGATTTTTTTTCCAGACTGGTTTTGCAAGAGCGTCTTTCGGTGCACCCCTGTGTCCCGCACTATCATTTACAGCCGGCTATCCAGCGCCTCGGCGACCCTGGATAACGGAGATCATATCACCAGGAAAGGAGAGGAAAATACACGCCAAGGATTTCTTTACACACAGGGCTTTCCCCCGGATCAGCATTTCTCAGCTTGTTTTACGATCGGAGGGCGCTGCGAGCTCTTGGAAGAGAAACCACCCCAGTCCCCACTATTTTGTCAGTTGAGAGTGAGGTCAGAAACAAAGAACACAGCTTTCAGGAAGCCAAGTTTTACTGTGTAACAAAAAACCCCCGAGATTTAAAAAAAAAACAAACAACCCACAAACATTTATATTTGCGGCGGTAACATGAAGACGGCCTCAGGAGCAAGAGGAGACAGAGCGACTCGGCACAGAGAAGGGGCAGACACGGAGGGGATGTCGGAACCTACCTGAGAAGTTTCTGAAAAGCCGAGAAAAAGTGGAGAAACGGTTTCGGTGCAGCCACTGCTGGGCCTCCTGGGGTGTGCTGGTGGGTAAAAGGTTCTGCAACGTAGGAAAAGAAGGGTCACAGCCTCAGAGGTGACGTGGAAACCACTTCCAGTGAGAAACGAGCACAGGTCAGCTCAGTCAGTGTTTATAATCAGAGTCTTAAATCGAGACCCGAGCGTGCCAGGCTCGCAGCACAGGCACACAATAAAGGCTGCAGCCTGGACAGGTTTTGATTTAAAAGGCTTCAGAGGGACAGAGAAAGAGGAAGGAAGCAAAGGGGAAAGCAGAGTGAAGATCAAGGCAGTAAGTAAAGGTCACAGCAAGCTACAAAAGGTTTGCTCACACCTCCGCGTGGCTGTGCTGGTCATTTTTCACCCTGTCACTTCTTTTTCCAAAGAGGACTCAAAAAGAAGTTAACGCTCCCCAAAGATGGTAAACTAGAGCAATCTCTTCCGCGGCAAAGTACAGCCACCCACAAACCCGCCCCCGCTCCAGCCCAAAAATCCCGTTTTCTGACCTGTGCACCATCCTTACCACAAGCATAAGCTCGGAGGTGTGACTTACATCTGCGATCGGAGGGGGTGGCTCGGGCTGATGGTTCGGAGAGCCATTGCTAGGTTGGGGAGAAAAGCCAGACAGAGCAGAACACGAGGTTAGCGCCGCTCTTCCCCTTCCGGCACCGGATCCCAGCAGGCAGCAACCACCACCCTCCAGCTCCCATAACCAAGACCACCGAAACACAGTGACAGAGAGCTACGCGGCCGCGACACCACCATCATCATCATCGCAGCGTAATTCTTTGCAAGAACGAACGGTTTATGGTGGAGGATTAACGTGATGGGGAAAGGCAGAGCGAAGCCGGCTGGAAGCTGAACTGCTGATCGAACGCACGCAGGCTTCTCAAGCAAGAGCCGAGCTTTGCCGCAGCCAGGAAAGGTAACGGTGCTCAGCTTCAAGGGCTTTAATTTTATTTTCCCCCCCACTGACATGGCCTGATTCCACCCCCCCCGTACACCTTGGAACCAAGCCCTTCCTTTCGCTAGCTCAGACACATCAATCTCTCATGCAAGGCAGGAATCGATGGCTAGGCAGCTGCTTCTCCGGACTTACCCCTCGCCAATGGAGAAACTGCTGTGGGAACTGTTGAAACCAGGGGATGGCGCGTTGTTGACGTAGGTTATCTCTGGCCAGGGAGAACACTGGAAAGGAAAAGCCAGAAGAGTCACAGGATTGCTCTGAACAAGCGCACGCATCTGCTCTGGTCAGCACAGGTTAACAGCTATTTGCTGATCGACAACCGACTATGAAACAGAATTAAAGAATAAAGCAGGGGATTAAAAGAAGCCATGCCAATTCACCGCAGACGGTCGCAAAGCTCAGATTTAGTGATTCTTAATCTCAAAAGGCCAAAAGTCACACAATTCAAATGGAGAGAGATCTGGGATCTACACCGGGCTGAAGCACACGGTGCCCGCCAGCCTGGGCACCTCTGCGCGGCGAGCCAGGCAGCAGATCCAGGCCGAGCGTCCCCGAATTCACACGGGGCAGGACGAGGGCTCCTTCCCCAGCGCTTTTCAGCGCCGACCCCTCAGACAATTGCGTTTTAATCGATCGACGCTTTCCACTAGCGGAGGGAGGAAACAACAGGGTTTTCTGCCAGCTCACAACCTCGGTGGCCAGTTGCCACCTGGACAAAACAAAGCTTGCAGGGAGAGGTAAAAATCTTTTACAAGATGATCTATTACAGTGGGGAAAAAAACATCGTTTCTCCTGGCACAAGAGCCCTTTTTGAGGTCTAGCAGGAAACACCTCCTCTGCCTACAAAATTTATTTTGCTTTTGTCTTGCAGCTATTAACTTTGCCAAACGTTTCACAGCAGAACAGCCAGTTCCTTGCCACCTGCGAGCGAGGTTAAGCCAGGTTTCATTAAAACGACGACACCAGCCGCTGCATGAAAGAGCACCCCACCTCTGTGAGTATCGTTGTTTCGTAGGAAGGCTGGTATTTCTCTTTCTCATGAGGTGTTCGCTTCTCCATCTTCTCCCTGTCCGTCTTCTGCTTCCGATCAGCTCCTTTGGGCTGAAAAGGAGATATTCCTGTTAGAAGAGCAGCGTGGAAGGGCGGCAGCAGGCGGTTGAATAGATGTGCAAGAAATGCGAGAACCAGAAAAGGTGACTCATCCTTCTACTCACCCACTTGTTGCTTTACAGAGGGAAGAGGGCTGGGACTATCTGCACAGAGAATTAACTACGACAACAGCATCACTCCTGTAACAATCCCAATATCCTGATCTAAACGGAGCCCAGAACATCTGAACAAGGAGCTGAAACATTTTTTTCAGAGGACGCTGGCTCAGAGGGGACAAAGGCCAGTTTCTAGTGTCACACATCTGAGCTGCGTCTTCTGCACCTTCACCAGCCACTTTGAGAGGCAGCATTTCAGTGCCACAAACCGCACCAGAACACAAGCGCGCTCGATTACGTCCTTGCCTTTGCCACGACCTTGGAAAACCGTGCGCTCTCTCGTACGCGAGGTTAAGACGATTTTATTTGCTGCCTTTATTAAATACTCAAAGCTCTAGAGAAAGCAGCAAGTTAGAGAGCGTCATTATAACCACCAAAGCTCCCTGGGGCTCCCCTCGGCAGAACCCCACAGAAATTCCCTTAAAACTCGGCCGTGCGCGGTCTCTGCCTGCACTCACAAGCGGAAGGAATTTGGCCTCGGTGGACCAACACAGCTGCCTGCAACATGCAGATGCCTCCTGAGCGGATGAGCGGCACCCATGAGGAAGTTTTAGGACTGCAAACACAGCCGGGTACCACAGCATTCCTGCTCCCCCGAGCTCCAAATCTCTTTTCCTGTGGACAGCAAAGCCGAGACCTGAACGAGGTACCGCCACGCTCCAAGCTGTGCTGCTTAGCTGTGCTTTTATTAGCCAGTTTCTGCCACGCAAATCTAACGGTTGCTCTTATTTTTTCCTAGAAAGGATGTGTGCTCCAGACACCGACCAGCGTGGGTAAGGGGCCCCCAGCACCTATTTTGGAAGCACCAAAACGCTCCCAGCTTTGGGGCAGGGGCAGAGGGGAGAAAGGAAAGAGCAGGGCAGGAGCCCGAATCACGTTAACCCACGAAGGACACCCTGTGACGAACAGATCTCCTCCATTTATGGGGAAACACGCGGGGAGAGGCCATCAGGCCCCAAGAGCGGCCTGACCCCAGGGGAGCGGCTGCGTCAAATGAGCGGAAGGTAAGGCTGAGACCGTCAGAGACCACCTTCTGCAGGGAGCTACAGCTTCACTCTGGGTTTTCCTGGTTCAAGGTTGTCAGAGCCAAAAAAGAAAAACCCCATTCCCTGGCACGAAGAGCTGAAGCTCAGCAGAAATGCAGCGGAGACACCTCCGGGTGCTTGTTTGGAACCAGCCTCATCCCTTAACTCCCAACTCCGCAGCCATCCGCTTCGGCTATTTGCATGGAGATACCAGCCAGAGCTGAAACAAGCCCTAACAAATCACACCCCTGCCTTCCAAATCCTATAATCCAAACAGGCAAAAGAGAAGAGAGGGAAGGGGAAAGGTGCCAAGCCAACAGCAGCAGGGCACGCTGCCCAATATCCCGCAGCAACTTCACGGCACAACTGCAAAGCAACGCAGGCGCTCGGCCAGACAACCGGCCCCGCTCTGTGCCAAGCGTCCCTAAAGGAAGAAGAGAGGAGCCACAGATAAGATTTTGCGGGATGTTACGGGGAGGATGGGGTAACGGAGGCCACCTCGGCACACGCCCGCCGGGCACGGCATACCCCCATTTATTCCCCGCACAGCCGCCCCCGCGGCGCGACACCTGGGCGCTGCTGCACGAACGACCCTTCTCAGCCGCCCACGCCACGGTGCTGCCGCAGCTGCCACCGCCCGGTCGTGGCTTTGAGTTTCTGCAAACTATTTGCAACAGGGACCAGACACCTGCGCTGCGGGAGAGGCCGGATGCAGACGGACCATCAGATGCAGACGGACCATCGGCAACACGTAATAACAAAGCGAGGAGTTCAGACAGACACCAAAACTCCTTGGAGGATCTTGCAAGCTGATAAGACTCGAGACCAAACGTGGGAGGTTTCAGACAGAGGCAACGTAACCCACGTTCTCCCTGTACATTGTTCTTGGCTTAGTGGTTTTGTAGCCTCGACGGCACCCAGACTCGATAGACAGAGAGGAACCAGGGAGAGAACGGCAACGCAAGACCAGAAGGACCGAGAGGCCCTTTTGCAGCCAAGCTCAGCCACGCTCCTGCACCCGTGACGTTCGCTGGGGCTGCAGCGGGAATCGAGACTGACTCTCCGTTTGTTTCCTGGCGGGGAGAGGCCATCAGCAGGCCGAGGTACCTTGAAAACCTTGATCTGGCAGCTGGCAGAGTGGAGGTGCTCCGTGTACTCCCCGTTCTCGTTCTCCTTAAAGGTGTCTATCTGGACCCGAAAGGGTACCCCCTTCTCTCCTCCATGCTTCCGCATGGTGAATTCCGTGCTGATGCAGTGAACCTGGGGGAAGGCAAGGCATCCCGCGGTTAGTAACTCTGCCGTGTTTGACCCCAAACTTCCCATTCCCCTCGTGGGATCCAGGACAGCGCTCACGTAAAGGGCAGCCCGGGGAGAAGGGCGAAATACGGAGCCGGGATGGGCCCGCAGGGAGTACCCCCAGCATTAAGGGGTTAAGGAGATGCCACGGCAGAGGTGGAGCCACATTCTTCCAAGTTTTGCAACCTCCTACTGTTACAAGCAAGCCCCGGATTAGCAGGGCAGAGACTTTGGCTGCACCAGCCTCCACATGCTGCAGCCTGTTATTCCAGGCGGGAAGGCCAGACTTCCACGAGGTGTTTTAGGCGGCTGGCAAGATATGCAAAAGCATCTAAGCAGGATGGAGACCCAAATCGCAAACCCAGCGGGACCTAAACCACCACAAAAACGCGTAAAACAACTTATTGGTGGTCAATTGTGCCTCTGCCTTGCTAACGCGTGAACTGCTGCTCCTTCCACTGCTTGAGGCAGGACGTAGGGTGTATTTTAGCTGACATCCTTCCACCACCGTAGCATCTGGCTGCTATTTCAGTGCCCCGAGTTAAAAAAAAATCGTCTTCTTCCCCTTTGGAACACTTATTTTTTCCCCCTAGACCCCCCACGACAGGAGTTTCCCCACTTTTCCTCTTTTACCTGGATAAACACAGAAGTCCTTTTTGAAGGATCCCAAAGGAACTCCACCGTATTGAGCTGGGTTGGGTTTGCTCTAGGATCAATGATTCCCACGGACATTGGGATATCTGCAGGGGCACACACGGAGAACGAGCTGCGGTTTGTAGTAGGACGAAGAGATTCACGTGGAACGTACAGAAGAACCAACCACGTCTCTCAAAGTGCAGAATCGCGACAGCACCTTCAAGCACCCACATCTCCTCCAGCCCCGGCCAGGGTGCTGCCACGGGGACTCACCTATGTCCAGTATCCTGTCGCCAGGCCTGTTCCACCGCCAGCCCTCCAGCTGCTGATGCTCCGTGTACTGCAGCCGCCGGTCGTGAAACACCACCCGGAAAATGCTCTAGAGGAGAGAAACAGTCGGTGGTGGGAGCTTTCCCAGGAAACCGGACAGTCTTCAAGCTGCCAGGCATTTCCCGGTCACAGAGGGGCCTGAAGGCTTCATGGAAAAGCCAAAGCAAGAAAAGAAAAGCCCAGAAGGACCCTGGGGAGAGAAATGTGACACTGGCTGGACACCACCAGCCAGGCTGGTCTCAACAAGGTGGGAGAAGGGGAACGGGAAAAATAAACCCCCAACCGAGCCAGACCTATCACCCACACACCATCACAGAGGACAAGACCTCGCTATGGAACGCCTGGACGCGTGTACCCGCGCTCTCCGCTTACCTTTACCAGTTTCCCATTTATCTCTGGCAGCTCCCCGATTTTCCTGTTGTCCAGCATCCGGATTTCATAGGACTGCCCTGAGGGAAGGACAAGGGCACCTCGCGCTTAGTCGGGGACGGACCTTCGCTGCCGCCCCTCCTCTGGCGTTCTGACATCTTTTGCTGCCACGCTCGACATGCCACTCGATCTTCTTGCCACGTTTTAGCAAGGGGTCATACGAGCAGGAGCCGTTAGAGCCACAGCTCTGTCACCCCTCCCCAGGAACAGACAGCAGCACTTTCCAGGAATTATCTTTATTAACCCAAGACCAGGGAAGAAATCGATTACACAAGCTTCGTCTGGCTTGGGTCACCAACCCCGATCTTCCAGTTCTACCTGAAAGCAGCGGGTACAGCTCGAACCTGTAAAACACACTCGCTGCAGAGCACCCCAGCACGGATGCACCAGTTAATCACCTTACATTGCGCAGATTTTAATTAGGTTAAATCCTACAGGTGATTCACCGCTGCAAGCAGAGGGCAGGCAGCAAGGCGAAGGAGGCGGCGCTTCCGAACAGCAGCAATCTGGGGTTTACTATTGAGGAGTTTTCCATTCCCAAGGGGAAATTTTAAAGGCAGAATTTTATTTTTTAGGGGGTTTACAGGAGGCTGCACGCGGCCGGCGGAGGGCACAAGGCTTCTCTCACCTTGGTTGAGATACGTGAGCGTTTCATCGTGGAGTTTGACGGCGGGGGAAGTGGCGGCACACAGCACGTACTGGAAAGGCAGAATTTTGTTCTCGTTTTCAGGAGGCAAACTCGATTCTTCCTGCTTGAAGATGGGCAGGGCAAGGACGTCGCTGCAAAGAGATGTGTCAGATTCATTTCAGCTCTGGCTACAGAGAGATGATGCGTTTGGGATTTAGTTCCTCCTCCTAGGAAGAGATTTGAGCTTTTTTTTTAGTTAAAAAAAAGCACACACCCTGACATCTCTCTGCAGAACTGCAAAGGAGCATTAAAGCGGACCGAGTAGTCTGAGAAGACGACCTGACATCTGCTCTCGCCAAAGCTGTTTTCAAATTAGTCCCCCCATCCACCCAAACCCCACACGTTTCTTGCTTCAATGTTGAGAGACAACAGCGTTTGTGTTTCAGACTGAAGCCCAGCTCCTCCGGCACACGACTCCTGCACCACTTGTATATCGGCGCAGAGCCGCTGCAAAGACAGCCGCACGCAGAATGACATCCGTGTTGCGCTGATAAACGCTCGTTGTCTTCCTCACAGTACCGGCCTGCTCGCCTCCGGCAGCACACCGGCCCCTAACCCTTCCCCTGCTCCAAGCAGAGCGGCCAGGAGCTCGTTTACCCTCCAGGAGAGGCTTAGCGGGAATCTTAAGTCTCACTTGGGTCAAGGTCACCAAATTTTTCACCATCGCCTCCTCTGTGCTTGCAAAAGCCCCGCACTGTCTTGGTGAAACGGGAGGCAGAGACCTCGGGGCACATTGGACAGGGTGGAGGCACGGTCAGAGCACCAAACCCTCCCTCCTGCAGCCGCAACCTGCTGCGTGACGCACACAAGCACCTCGGTGCAGGCTCCGACACGGAAAGAGCCCTTCTGGCACGAGGTGGACCCCTCAAGTTTTCCCCAAAGTCATCGACAAGCCCCCAGACCCAAGAGCCCTTTTGCTGAGCACCACGCAACCAGCCAGCCCGGACCCAAACCGAGAGCTCGGGCTGCCCACGGAGGTCAGAAGATGCTGCACGGCACGGGCGGCACAGCCTACGCCGTGGGTCCCCGCGCCACGGGACGTGCGAGAAACCAGAGCCAGGTGTCCAAGGCAACCGCTGGCACCTCTTTTACACCTCACAGCTCTGCCAAAACCCACCGCGACTCCTGCCCAGCCTGCGCTTAAGGGCAGGAGGAACTGCCCCAGGGAGCCATCGGGATGGCTCCACCGCAAACCACTAACCCGCAACAGCCCAAGCACCTTCCTAGTTGTGCGGGAGCTCCGCGCCGCGCCACAGAGAGCAGCACTGAGCCGGCACGAGCCTGGGCTCTTCATCCTCGGGGTGCTGGGCAAAGCGAGGGTGCCCAAGCCCCGCGCTACCAACTTTTCCTGGGAGAAGGATGGCTCCAGGTCATTGCAACTACGCAGAACGCTCACCGTCTCCATTCCCTGCAAACTCAGACACTTTTCCACACTCAAAAAGCCACGTGGCAACAAGAACTTGTTGAGTAACGTTACTTTAAACCCCATCAGTGATCACCTTGAGCGTACGGTCACGTATTTAATAGAAATTGTTTCAGAAGCTGACTCTCAGCAGTTCTTTTGAGCCATAACAATGGCCAAGAGCAATTACTCCTTAGTTCATAAACCAGAACATCCTCCCACTCATCCACACGAGCAGAGCCTGGAGCGAACACGCTCGAGCGGCACGGACGCAACCGCAGAGCTGTGGATCGGCTGCCAGGGCCAGGTGAAACGTGGCGCAGGGATGGAGCTGCTCGGGTCCCTCTGAAGGGCGATAACGAAGCGCCAAGCCCTGATGAAGAGTCAGGTCGCCTGCCCCTCCTGTTACAGGCTTTGGGCTGACAGAATTGCAAGGAAGGAGGAGTTAAGTCAGCTTTTTTTTTTTTTCCTTTAGTTGAACATTAAAAACCTTTCCCAAGGAAAAAAACTGGATTTTTCTGGCCAAATACCAGCTCCCACCCTAACAGGGCTTTAACCCTTTGGTCTCGAGACTAAACATCCACCCTTCCTCCAGTGCTGGGCAGTAACACCTATCGCTGCTGCCCAAACCCGAGCAGGAGAGCCCTTCCCCACCCAAATCCCAACTTATCAGACATCACAGAGCTGCGCCGATGCCCCAGTCTCGGCATCAAAGCGCGTGTACGCAATTAGGCAAATTACACAACCCGGAGGACGAACTTCCCTCAGCTCCATCTCATTAGCAGAGGACCGGCATTTCCTCCCGCAGAAGGATTCCTCGCCCGAGCAGGCTGCCGGGGCAGGACGAAGCATGGATGTTACCGATCCCCGTAAGACAGACAGGAAAATTTTTAATTAATTTAAAGGCTGCGCCCTGCACAAATTCTCTGGGCAGCTGGACGAACGCAGGATGCACTTCTGCACGTGCAAACACTTGTTTTCCTCATAGGCTTTGACACAGTGATGCCGCAGCCTCGGCACACCCCAGTTTTTGCTTTGTTTCGCACAAAACCAATTTGGGTGAGAAAGAATCAATGCCTGACCGCAACGTCCCCGCACAGAAAACCAGCACACAGCCGTCATCCCGGCTTTCCCTCGCTTTTCCTGTGCGTGCAGAGCTCTCACGCGATGCTGGAGCACCGTTACACAGCATGGTGGTCTGCTGAAAAAAAAAAAATTAAAAAAAAAAAAAAAAATCACAAGCTGCTAAGACGCCAAACCCCACGTTTAAAAGGGCAAAAATCCCCTTCGGGTAGTGACACCCCTGGAACACGAGTCCAACCCAATTAATCAGGAATAACCGTCGAGCAAACGACGGTTTCCTTTTGCAAGCAGAGCTGCTTTCAGTGCAAGTCCGCACGCACAGGTTGGGAGATCATCACTGCGACACCCTGCCAATCCTTCGGCTGGCACCTGCGGTCGTTCCGACGCCGTTACGTTTCTGTGCTATAGGACCCAGGTTTTAGGGTCAGCTTTACGCGTCGCAGGGCGCAATAAGAAGTTAAATATTTATAGAGGTGGAGTGGTTAGAAAACAGCAAGGGAAAGCTCAGCAGGTCCTGGGCCCGACGCCTTCACAGCATCTCCGGGGAAGGAACAACCTCAGCCACGAGCAAACGGCAGCGAAACGCCGCAGCCGCGGCCACGACCTGCAATGACGTCCCACGAGCGACATCCCCACGATGCCCAACGCAGCCAAACCGAGGATTTTTCTTGAGACAAACCCACGCAGGGTCCTGCCTGCTCCAGAGGCACCTGGAGAAGTTCCTGCAAGGCCTGGGGACACACCTCCCTTTAAAAACAAAGAATAGTTCACTGTGTAATTTAACCTGTTTTAGAGAAGGATGCTTCACTCAAGGCCTCTGGTTCTGGGGTGGGAGAGAATCTCCTGGAAAAGAGGGGAAAGAAATAATTACAGAAAACCTCTGTGGATGGAAGTATTCAGCCAATGCCCGATTATGGCCTCCAAAGCCACCTCCGCTCTTCTAAAAACCCAATTCCAGGGAACAACAGCAACGCCAAGAATCCAGGTTCGTTACCAAACGCAAAGCACAATCCTACCGTGCAACTCAAACGAGAAAAAGCTTCCAGCCCGAGCAACCACCACCTACCAGCACTCCTTCCCACAGCAGTAACACGCCTCTTCCATAGGGAGAAGAGATGAAAACAGAAAACCCCCGCGGGCACAAAAAAGCCACAAACACGCTCAAAACCCAAAGTCCCTGGCGAAACTTTTCCCTCCCTTCCCGCGACACGAGAGAAAATGTCAGATGTCAGGACAGGAAGGTCGGCACGCTCACCTACGG
The DNA here is from genome assembly GCF_011004875.1 of Balearica regulorum gibbericeps. Classification (NCBI taxonomy): domain Eukaryota; kingdom Metazoa; phylum Chordata; class Aves; order Gruiformes; family Gruidae; genus Balearica; species Balearica regulorum. The sequence continues at coordinate 397,718 of NC_046212.1, forward strand.
GGGCACACGCTCTATTTACGGGCAGCGTAGGTCAAGAAAAGTCTCCGAAAAAGAGAGTCGGATTTCAGACGGCCGAGCGAGTCTCGCGGAGAGCGCGGCTCGGCAGCGGCACAGCCACCGCGCTACCAGCACGGAGCTCGAAGCCCTTTTGCACCGATAACATCGGCGTGGAAAAGCTTCGCTGCCGGTTTGGCGCACGGCAACGGGGACGTGCAGAGCCGCAGCCTCGGGAAACCTCCGCTCAAACCTCTGGCACCAAAAACCGGTGCCCAGCCGGGTCAGCCGTGGTAGGTAAAGGATGTAATCGTTTAGAAGCTCACAGCCATTAAGATTTCCTCGTGCAATTAAAACTTTGATGCACAACCAACGGGATTTGCCTCCATGGGGGCAAGTCGACACGTTAAGATGATCCACGACACCTTTGCTCAGCGTGAGAGGGGAGCGTTTGCGCACGGGACCCAAAAGGAAGGGGAAAGGGGAGGAAAAGGAGCTTCAAGAGCAAAGCTGGACCTCCCCTGCACACATTAAACTGGAAAGTCAATCCCTCCCTCCCCATCAAAGGTAACGAAGGAGGAATCCCTCCCCCAAAAAGCTGCCAGTCAGCGCTCGGGACAAGAGACAGATGTTGGGTTGGTTTTTTTCCAACTGCTGCACTTAAACAAACCCCAAAGGTGACAGAGCCTGACAGCGGCCAGGGATGGCTTTGGGAAGGTGCTGCCTCTCCTTATCCCTGGAAAAAAGGACGGCGGGTGGATGCGAAGAGCTGCTCTTCCGCATCCCCTGGAAAAGGGCAGCGGGCTGGAATTTGCTTCTCAGCCTGTTTTACCGTGAGCAACCACCCGATAGGTCATTTTTAATTCTGACATTTACCATTTCCAACCACAGAACCCTTAGAAAGCCCAGTCTGGCATCAAGGCATCCTCCGGCGTGGGGAGGAGAGGCCAAGGACACCTCCCAGTGTTTATCTGAACTTTTTCTGGCTGCATCTCCGGGCTGGAGGGAAAACCAGAACAACTTCCTCCAGCTTCACACCTCCAAGCCAGCTTTCCCCAAGCATCTCAGCCGCCTTCTCCACCTGGCCGTCCAACGCCCCGTCTCTCCCATTCCTCCTCCTGGAGGGCTTAAAACCTCAGCCCCAACCTCCAGACCCTTCTTTACCGCCTGCCCAGCTCCTGCCTCGGGTCTGCGGGGAGGGATCCGGCTCATCCTCCCTCCTCGCTTCCAGCCGAGGGGGATCCCAGGGTGAAAACGAGCGGAACAGAAGTCGCGTTTGAACTAAGAAAGCTCTCCCCCCAAATTACAGCACGGCAGCTCTCTCGCAGATGGCACCGGCTCTGCACCGGCCCACGATGGAGCGAGCTCGTTAATCAAGGACGTTAATCAAGGTGGGGAAACACGCGACCGCTGGCAGCCCGACTCGGCAGAGCCCGTCCAGTCCAACATCTCACGCGTGGGCCGGTACAACCCCCACGGGGGTCCTGCTCCTCTCCTCTGCCCCCGGTTTAGCTCCGAGTCAGGAGGACGGAGCTGCTCCGACCCAAAAAACCAACCGTGCCGGTGTTCCTCCGGGAGGGGAATTATTTAGGGCGAAGTACCACTCCCGGGGCGATCGCGGTACGCCCTGTAAAACCAAAGGAAGAGGCCAAAGACCGAGAGCAGAGTGGGGGTCTCCCCCCCACACACACTCCAGCCGCATTCTGGGGCTCCTCAGCCCCCCCCGGGTGTGTGTGTATGTGTGTGGGGGGGGCCCCTCTCCCCAGCACCCCACCTACCTCATGCTGTAGGCCCCAGCGCCCAGCTCCTGGCCGATACCCGACAAACTGGCGTCGAAGTCCTGCACCAGCCCGGACTCGATCACCTCGTCGGCCAGCGGCAGCTTCAGGGCCCAGGCCATCCTCACCCACCGGCACGGGGCCCCGGCCCCGGCCTGGGGGGCTGCGTCCCCCGTGGGGGAGGGCAGCGGGGGCTCCTCGGCGGGCGCCCCGGCGTGTCAGCGCTCTCCGCAGAGGTCAGGTCGCTCCTCTCTTCTCCTGGGGGGCACCGAGCCCCCCCCCCCCGCTGCCCCTCGGGGACCCGCTCCTGGCCTGGGCACCCCCGAGTCCCCCCCGCCCCCCCCCCGGCTGCTGCGGCCCCCAAACACCCCAAAGCCTACAGCCACCCCCGAGGCGGGGGGGGGGGCTTCGCTCTCTGGGCACCCCCGCGCCCCTTCTCCCCCCTCTCAAGGGGCTGCACCCCCGGGGGGGGGGAACACGACCCCGAGCCCCACCGACCCCCCCGAGGGGCTGCACCTCCGACCCCCAAGGGGTCGCCCCGGCTCCCGACCCTCCCCCCCCTTCAAAGGCCCCGCGCTGCCCCCAGGGCCGCCTATCCCGAGGGGCTGCACCCCCCGAGCGCCCCCCCGGCCCCGCTGCTCCCGCTCCCGCCCCGCCGAGGGCCCCGGGCCGCGGCCCCCGCAAGATGGAGGCGGCGGCGCCGCGGACCCCCCGCCCCCGCCGCCAGCGGGGAGGTGACCCCGCCCCACCGCCGAGCACAGCCAATGGAAGCGGAGCGCCGACGGGTGACGCGCGGCGGGAGATAACCAATGGAGAGCTTCCAAGCGTGCCCGCCGAGCCGAGATTGGTCGGGGGGGCGGGGCGTGAGCGGCGCGGCGTGGGGCGCTCGGGTCGGTGCGGCGCTTTCCGGAGGGTCGAGGGTTCGAGTCCCGACCCCGGCTCATGAGTGCGCTGAGTTGCGCGGGTCTCAACCGACAACGGGCCGGGGGACGCCTTTCTCCTTCCCGGGGCTGGAGCGGGGACGGAAGGAACGATGCGGCCCCTTGGAGACGGCCCAGCTCCATCCTCGGAGCCACTTCCCCAAAAACCCGAGCACTGGTGGCACAGAGACCCACAGCAGGGTGCCAAGAGCATCCCTCCCACCCTGTCACCCACGGTTCGGGACTGCGCAGGGTGAGGAGGGACCCCCCGGGACCCCCCCATGCCTCTTCCTTCCCCCTCTGCTCCGGAAAAAAGGGGAAAGGAAAAGAAAAAAGAAAAATACTGTTTATTTCACACCACTACATCAAGTGCATCAGTCTGCCGTGTCCCCGGCGGGGTGACCCGGCGTCCCCTCCCTGTCCCCCCCCCCCCCAACCTTCCCCCTCCAGCCGCTGCCTCTTCCCATTGCTCCCCAGGCAACAGGGGGGCGAGCGATGGAGCCCCCAAACCCGCCTGGCCCCCAGGCTCGGGGGGGGGGGGGCTGCTGCCTCCATTATGGGGTTCACCCCCCCCCCAAAACCCTGTCGGGTCGGTGGCGAGCCTGGTGAGGTCCCCAACCGCCACCCATGGTGTGTGGGGGGGTCGCACCGAGAAGCCAGCGGGCAGGAGGTGGGGGACCCCCGAAATCAAAGGGGGGGTTGAAATTAAATCGAGGCTCACCCCTAGCGAGCCGCGACGCTACCTTGGAAACACAGAAAACGGCCAAAAAATGACAAAGGAGAGGCGGCGCGTGCAGGCAGGGGGTCTGTCACCACGCACGTTACAGGCAGGCATGACACCCGACGTGAACACGCTTAGGTCATGTGTGATGCGGAGGAAAAGGGGCCAGACGGACACACGGACACACCTACGGGCACGGTGGGGTGGTGGAGACCCCCGCAGGGTCGGGGGGGGGACAAAGTCGGTGGCAAAAGTGCTGATGGCAGGAGGTCGGGGTGGGCAGCGGGGAGGGGGGGAAACGTCCCCGTCCCCGTCCCCGTCCCCGATTTAGGGGATCTGAAAGACGTTGAGTTTACTGGTGTTTTTGAGGGTCTGCCGGCGGTTGCAGAACCAGACGCGGACGACTTCGCGGTCGTAGTTGAGCTCCTTGGCGATCTCGGTGATCTCCTGGCCGGTGGGCAAGGCGTTCTTCTCAAAGTAGGCGTTGAGAGCCTCGATGGCTTGGGGGGTGAAGGAGGTGCGGCGCTTCCGTTTCTTAGAGGGTTCCCCCCCAACGAATTCCATCAGGTTTTGTTGCCCCTCTTGGTTACGGAGCTCGGCTTCGCTCAACCACTTCTCCAGCACCGGTTTCAGCTTCTGGGCGCTCTTGGGGGTGATGTCCAGCTTCTCGAACCTGCGGCGGGAACAGAGAAGCCCTCAGGGACGCGGCGAGGACGGGGCGGGGGGGACGACGTGACGGGGCCGGGGACACCGGTGCCTTCAGTGGGCGAGACCATGGCGGGGAGTGACGCCGTGGTGAGGGGCTTCGTGGGCAGGAACCCGGCAGTGACCTCACCCACCCTCCTTTCCTCCCATCTTCCTCCTCTTCTCCCATTTTCCTCCCTTTCTCTAATTTTCCTCTTCTCCAATTCTCCTCCTTTTCTCCAATTCTCCTTTTCTCCCATTTCCCTCCCTTTCTCCAATTTTCCTCCTCTTCTCCATTTTTCCTCCTTTTCTCCCATTTCCCTTATCCCCAATTTTCCTCCTTTCCTCTAATTTTCCTCCTTTCCCTCAATTTTTCTTCTTTTCTCCAACTCTCCTTTTCTCCCATTTCCCTCCCTTTCTCCAATTTTCCTCTTCTCCATTTTTCCTCCTTTTCTCCCATTTCCCTTATCCCCAATTTTCCTCCTTTCCTCTAATTTTCCTCCTTTCCCTCAATTTTCCTTCTTTTCTCCAACTTTCCTCTCTTTCTCTAATTGTTCTCCCTTTCCCCTATTTTCCTCCCTTCCTCTAGTTCTCCTCCTTTCCTCCATTCTTCCTCCTTCTCTCCCTTTTCCCCCCTCTCCCCCGGTACCTGCAGATGGCCGACTGGCTGTAGGCAGGTCCCTCGGTGGCCGTCAGGGCCTGTCCCACCTGCGTCTGCGTCAGGCCGAGGGACAAACGTCGGATCTTGAAGTTCTTGGCGAATTCCCGGATCTCCTCCAGGTTAATCCCGTCCTCCTCGGCGCTGCTGTTGGGAGCCGGGGGTTCTGCCGGCCGAGGGACGCGGGGGGCTGCTGTGAAACGGCCACGGAGCCGCCTCTCCCCCCTCCCCGCCGTAACGAGCAGACCCTTCCCTCCCTAACGAAGGCCGGGCGCCGGCGGTGATCCCCAAGGGTGCAGGGCACGGGTACCCGGCATCCTTCCCAAATTCCAGGGGATCCCAGACCCCAGTATCCACCCAGTATCTCCAGCATCCTCTCCCCATCCCAGGGGATCCCAGACCCCGGTATCTCCCCAGTATCCCCAGTCGTGACTCACTGGAGACCAGCTGGCTGACGGTGGGGGTCTCCGAGCAGGTGATGGGGACGGGCGCGGAGGAAGCCTTGGCCGCCGGGGCAGGGTTTGCCATCACCACGGCCGGCTGGGAGAGAGCCGGGGCCGGCTGGATGGGCTGGACCTGGGGCAGAGAGGGGGGATCAGCACCCCCAGAACGGGGGGTCCCCCTCTTCCGGCACCACGGCCGGGCTAATCCCTGCCCACCGGCCCCGTCCGCGCGGTTGCAGGAGAGCGGCCACCACGTTGACAGGGGAGACGGGCTGGGACGGAGAGGTGGCACCGGGAACCGCCCAGCTCCATGCTGGGTACAATTCTGTACTGGGTTTGGGGTGTCCCACCACGTAGATTTGGGGGCAACCAGCACCTCTGCTCTCGGTCACGTCCCATCCCGGCTGGGAAATTCAGCGGGCACAGAGAGCGGGATGTCCCACAGGGGCAGGAAGGGTCACATCCCAGAGATGCTCAAGGGCTCCCAAAGCAACGTGGCCGGGTCCCAGAGCAACGTGGCCAGGTCCCAGAGATGCTCAGGTGCTCCCAAAGCAACATCTTTCCATCCCAAAGCAAGGTGGCTGGGTCCCAAAGACGCTCACATGCTTCCAGAGCAACGTGGCCAGGTTCCAGAGATGTTCAGGAACTTCCAAAGCATCGTGGTTGGGTCCCAAAGCCACGTGGCCAGGTCCCAAAGACACTCACGTGCTCCAAAAGCAACGTGGCCGCGTCCCGAAGATGCTCATGGGGTCCCAAAGTAATGTCGCTACATCCCAAAGTAATGTGGCCGGGTTCCACGGCAACACGGCCGGGTGCCAAAATGTTCACGTGCTCCCAAATCAACGTGGTTGGGTCCCAAGGCAAGGTGGCCAGGTCCCCGAGATGCTCAGGAGCTTCCAAATCAACGTGGTTGGGTCCCAAAGCCACGTGGCCAGGTCCCAAAGCCGCTCACGCGCTCCCAAAGCCACGCAGCCGGGGACGCCGCCAGCCCTGTGGCCACGCGACCGTCAACCCCCGTGGCCGTGGCTCACCTCGGTCTTGGCAGGGGGCTCGGGGGTGCCGGTTTTCTTGATGGTGGCCGCCTGGATGGCGCCGCCGGCCAGCGTGGCGATGACCTGGCCCTGGGCATTGAGCAGCAGCTGGGGCGTCACCGCCTGTACCTGCAGGTTCTGGGCCGGCAAAGCGGCCGGGGCAGGGCTGGCTGCCGCCATCCCGGGGGGGTTCACCACCCACGGCAGCGTCCCGATCACCTGGGCGAAGGGAGGAGAGCCGGGGCTGGGGGGGTTGCACCCTGCAAACACCCTTCCCCGGGGTGGGGGGGGACACACGCCCACCGGCTGCGTCCGTCTCCTCCTTCCCAAGGAGAAACAACCCCGGTGCCGGGGAGGGGGGCAGCCGGCGGTGGGTTTGCAAAGGACAGGTACCCCCCCGCAACGGTACCTGGCCCTGGGCGTTGGTCAGGATCTGGCCCGTGATGCCCTGAACGCTGGAGATGGTGTTTGCAATCACGGGGGCGGCTGCCAAAGAGCCGAGGAGCTGGGTTTGGCCCCCGAGAGAAGCCGCGCTGATCTGCGGAGAACCGAAAGCCGGGGGTCAGGGACGCGGGTGGCACCCCAGGCCACCGCATCCCCCCGCGCACGGCCGGCCACCCCCTTCCCCGCGGCAGGGTGACTCCTGCCTCGCCGCCGTGACGGGATGTGGTCCCTTGACGTCCTTAAATCCATCCTTCAGATTTTGCCTAAAGCAAAGCTGCCTGCTCGCTCGCTCGCTCGTCGTTCGCTGGGGATGGGGAAACTGAGGCTGGGATCTTGCATGATCCCCCGGGGAGCTGACGGCTGAATCGGAGCGCTTCGTTCCCGAGGAAGCACCACTTCTCGCGGCTCTCCGCGGCCACGTAAAGCACCGGATAAAGGGGAGCGGGTGCCGAACTCGCCCGGCTCCACGCCGCGGGCTGCCAGGCTCCTTACTATGCCAGGGTTAAAGGCAAATCCGGCAGGTTGGACGGTGATCTGGGTCTGCGTCTCTAACGGCTTGGCCACGGGCGGCGTGGGCGCTGCGGCGGGCTGTGGCAGGATGGGGGGCTGGCCGGGCGCGGCAGGGAAGACGCCGGGGGGCTGGAGGGGGGGCCGGGGCTGGACCGCAGCCTGCAGCGGCTGGGCAGGCTGCACCGGCGCTTGGATGGCTGTGTTCAGTACGGCGGCGGCTGTGAAGCGAAGAGACGGAGAGAGCGTGAGCCGGGGGGAAGACAGGGACGCTGGGGAGACCCTGAGCTCGGTGTGTGTCCCCCCGCCGCTCACTGTCCCTTCCCAAAGGAACTGAATCACCCGGTGATTCATCTCTGCACCGAAAGGTCCCCCCAGGTCCCGTGTACCAAGCAGAGCTGAGCCCCTCTGCTGCAGCAGGACTCATCCTGCCCGGCTGGGGTGCTGGGTCGAACCCAAACCAGGTGCTGCTGCCAGCACAGAGGGCGAGGGGCACCTCCGGGGTCCTGTCATCTCCCCCATCTACGACTCGCTCCTGGGACGGGCTTCCTTCCCTGGCGGGAGCTCGAGAGGGGACGGTTCCCTCTTGGTGCCGTACCCAGAGCCCCAAATCTAACCTGGACCGCAGACCCCGTCCCCGTGGGCTGCCTTCCTCCCTGCCGCCATCCTCATCCTGCCCTCCCCTCCTCCCACGCTCCCGGCACCTTTTGTACTCGGGGAGCCGCAAACGAATCCCCCAAATTAAACGCCGTTTCAAGACCCCTCCTGGAGGGGACGGCCTAGATTCGGCAACGAGCTGCGGGAGGACGAATTAAGGAGGCTGCAAAGCAGAAGAGCCCCGGTTACCTTGCAAATTGGCTATAGGCGGTTTGAAAATTCCCCCTGTAGGAGAAGCAGCCGTCAATCCGGGAAGGGCAGCGACCGTTGCTGTAGGAAATGTCCACACAGCCAGCCCCTGCTGACCTGCCACTTGACCTGCAATACTGATGGGGATAAGAAGAGGTTGAGTAACTGTCCCTGCTGGAACCATTACTCCTGTCACAACTGTTGCTAAGTTTTCCTGAGTCAAGACCTGCAAAAGTAAACAAGATTTAAAAAAGAACAAAAATCAACGCCACTGCAGATAGCATCAGCGGAGCATAAGTCTTTGTAAAGGGGCGCGTAGACCCGGCGGCCGGGCGGCCCGGGGTCCCTCCCATCTCAGCAGCTGGGTTCCCAGCTCCGCGCAGCCCCCTCTCCATCGGGGAGACGGGGGGGGATCCCCCCCCTTCCTCCCCCTCGCGAACCACCCGACGCGTCTCTGGCAGCACCTCGGCGGCGCAAGGCCCTTGGCGAGGGCGCCAAGCAGAGGGAAACCGCCTTGGTTCGGGGCGTAAGTCCTACACCCCGCGCCATGAGCCGTCGTCTCTGCCCTCGGGGTTTGCCTACAGCAAGCGGACGCGTCCCCGGGGGTCCCCGCCGTGTCCCGTCCCCCCCACCCCAAGCCCTTTCCACCCCCCCCGATCCCGTCCCGCTCCGCGACTGCGGGGTAGTTACCTGCGGGGTGGCTTGCACGGCCAGCGGGGCCAACGTCTGCGGCTGCTGGCTCGTGGCGTGGCTGAAGGTGCCGACGGAGGGGACGGTGCTGGGGGATGCTCCGGCCGCCGGTTTGGCTTTGCCTGGGGAAAGGACAGAGGAGACGGGTTGGAGAGATGCTGCCGGTCGAGCGATAGCACCTCGTCTGCGCAAAGGATGGGGCTGAGGGTGGGGAGCACCCGAATTACGCACACCCAGGGAACGAACACCCTCCCACGGGTGGCCCTGGGGGGGCCGCAGCCCCACGGAGGTGGCGTGAAACCCAGTGTGGGGCATCCTCGGAGCAGCACCCCGAGGTGGGGTCGCTGCCCTGGTTATGGGATGCAGGGGAAGGGCGCTGGGGGATTTCTTAGGGGATGTTTGGGGAGGAGGCAAAGGAGGGAGAAGGGAGAGGTTTGGGTGACTTGGGGAGCAATAAGTGGGGGAAATAGGGAGGTTCGGGGGATAAAAAGTGGTTTGCCGGGCTGCGTGCGCCTCTCTCGGGCGGTCGGATCAGGCAGGAGGTATTTCCCTCTGCCAGCTGCCGGCTCCAAAATTAGCAGCGACTAAAGCGGTGTCAGCCCCCGCACCGTTCACCCGGGAAGGGACCGAGACGGCCCGGCCAGCGCCCTGCAGAGGGGGGTCCCCACAGGCTTGAGCTTCCTTCAGCGTCTTTCAACCCTCCACCCAAATTCACAGAATATATTCCTTAGTTACCGTGAAGAGCCGAGTAAGAGGAAACCTTGCTCCTAATCCATATTTATCGCTTGCAAAAGACCTACTTGTTTTTTGAGCAACCTCTTGTATTTATTCTGCTCAACTTCTAATAATGGCAACCCTCGAATATAAAATCCACTTAATCCTCTTCTGTTTTTGTAAAAAGAAAAAACACCCTTTTCCTGCCTTTTCCTTTGGCAGAAAAAAAGTTTTACCAAATAAATACTTTCCTCAGCTAAGAGCCAGACGTTTCTCGGGTTTGGTTCCTTGCCCAGAAATAACTACAGGTCTGGAAGATTTAAAAAAGCCTTTTTTTCCTTTTTTTTTTTTCTTTTTCCTAAAATTTCCTACCAAAAACCCAAGCACAGATAACACCCAGCACTTCCCAAATTGCCAGGTCCGATGGGTTTTGTGCAGCGTGCCGTGCTTTTCCTCCCCTTCAGCCTGCGGCAGCAGGATCGGAGCATCGTCCCCCAGCACGGAGGGACGCTCGCTGCCTCCTCTTCCCACTCGGCCTCAAACAAGCTATAATCCTGCCCATTATTTTTTTGGCAAAAACCAGGGGAATCTGGTTGACAACCAGAGAAAAGTCTTATTAATAAATAAAGCACGAGAGTGGCAGGAGAGGGACAGGGATGCTTGCGGGCGGATTCGGGCTGGGCCTGCGGGAAGATTGGGGTGCTGGCCAAATAGCAGCGAGGCATAAAGCGGGATCGCCCCAAGATTTATTTCCAGAGCCGCGGTCCCGTGTGAGAAGGGGGATGCACCCGCAGTGAGCTCGGCTCCCCGGAGCGGCCCAGGGTGATGGGGAGAGGAAACTCAAGCCCCTGCTCTGTGTGGCCGTGGGAAAACTGAGCTCCCCAGTAAAACATCTCATCGACAAACGTCCTCTCTATTTTAAGCACGTGTTTGAGGGCTGTCCTCGATGCAGGATGCTTTTGCCTATCAACTACTGGAGGAGGAATCGGATTTGCTGACTCCTAACCCAGCCCGGCGCGGGGATGCTCCGGAGCAGGGTGTGAGTGGTCCAGAGCCCAACCTCACTTGCAGGGACAGACGGACGGACCGGGGGCAGCCCAGGGAATGAGCCCCGGGGAGGGAAGGCGTCTTACCGGCCGCCTCCCCGCTGCTCGGGGTGCTGGCTGGGACGTCCTCTCTGCCCGGGGGGCCGGTCTCTCCCGGGGAGCCCCGCGCTACCTCCCCCGGTGCCATCTCCAAAGCTTTCCGGTCCTCCTCGGCCGGGAGCGGGGCGTCCACGCCGACCTCCAGCACTCGGATGGTTTCGTGGCTGGACATGACAATAACCTGCAAACGTGCCCCAAAATATCCATCAGCTCCAGGCATCCGACCCCACCGCCCTCTTCCCACGGGGCCGCGTGTCCCAGGGCAGAGCGAAGCAGCTCGGACGCATCTTGGGGTAAAACCAACCACACAGAGCCCAGGCCGACCCCTCGAGGAGGGGCGGGTGGGGGGATCGCACCCCCAGCACCTCGCTGCCTTTGTGAATCAGCAGCTCCTGGGCTCTGATGACTTGTGGGCATTGGCGGGTGACGTCTTCAGCAGGGAAGACACGGCTGTCGGCGGCCGTGGCACTGCCGGCAGAGCTGGCAGCGCCGTATCTGCGGCACTAGAGCTGACCCACAGCCCCACGGGTCTGACCCTCTGAATCACGATAGGACTTCCCCCGTGTGACATTGCTTGGGGACGCACGGGGAGCGAGGAGCAGAGATACCTGCTCCTCCTCCTCCCGCCCTCCCGCGGCTGCAGGGAGCCAAACCCCGGAGCAAAGATCTCTGGCAAACAGCACCCGCAGCCTCGACGGGCTGCCGGGATGAAGACCTGGCGCCTCCTCTTCATCATTAAAATAACTCAAGGGGAGGCAGCCAAGCTCCAAAAGATGGAGCTGAACATCTGCGTGCCCAAGCGTGGGGGCAAAACAGGCCGGTTGTGAGCGTGGGGCCGGCACGAGGTGGGGTTTCCCCCCCCGACAGCGGGGCTCGGGTTGGTGCTGAACCCCAACTCCCCACCCCTCGGCCCTCCCGGTTGTGGGGGGCGAAGGGGAGCAGCGGGATGGAGCCAGCGATGCCCGTACCTGCTCATTGACCGTCAGCGAAGCCTCCTGGGGCTGCACGGCTTCGGTGTCCATGGCGTCCCGGCAAAGGTGGGAGAGGGCTCAGACCTTCCACATGCTGCAAAGGGGGGACACGGGGCGGGGGGGAATCCGTCACCGACCCAGCGAGTGGCTCAGGACTCACGTGCTGGCTCGACCCCAGCAAACCCGGCCTCTCCCACCGCTCCCCTCCTCCTCGCCGGCTCTACCACCCACGTCTCCCTCTCTGCGCCAGCCAATGCCCTCCTGTCCCCCACCGCGGGGAGGCGTGCTCCTCCCCGGGGGAGGCTTTGGTGTCTCAGGTACCTCCCATCCTCCTGGCAAAGAGGTGATGGACGGGGGGGGTAGCGTAATTTATTGGGTGAGCATCAAATATAGAAACAGCAGAGCAAGGGAAGGGTTATTCCAAGGGCCAAGCCTTTCCCCCTCTCCTTCCCCTTTGGGACACGAGGATGCAATTTCTACAGCCTGCTTCAAAAACCCTAAAAAACCAGGCAAAGCCCACGTGAAACTGTCCCTGCTCCCTGTCTGAAACCCAGAGCAGGTCCCCAAAGCCTCCACATGACACTTCGCAGCTCCCCCAGGCCCCTGACGCCGGCCATGAGAAGCAGAAGAGTCAATTTGCTCTTTCCTGAGGGGACCCGAATTGATGGGGATACTTCATTAAGCTGGTGAAATGAGTCTTTCGTGGAGGGAAGGGGCTCGGCCCACCTGTTGGGAGGCAACTCTTCCTCTTCCAACGCCCTTCATTAACTCATTTGGTCACGTATTGTCCCCTCGCTGCCTTGCAGCAGCGTAATTGCCTTTATAAGAGACTTATGAATTTTTTATTAGGAATGTCTCGGGGATGCATTTAACCAGCCAGCCTGGATGACATTCAAAATTACTCGGTGCATGTGCGAAGGTGTCCTTGTTTGTGTAACTGCTCGGGAGCCCCGGGGCACGTTGAGGCTGGAAGGTGCAGCCAGACCCTCAGCTCTCCCTGCCCGAGCCGTCCCAAAACGCCGGGCAGCGTCTGCTCCGCTCCGACCTGGGTGCCGACCCCCTCTGTCCTGGGCCTGATCCTGTCTCTGCCCCACACGGGACGCTGGTGTCGCACGGATCAGCCCGCTCAGCCCTCGGCAAGCTCTGCGAAGCCGAGCGCGTTAAACGGGAGGCAGAGCTCGGGCAGAGCCTCCCCGGGCTCACAACTCAGCCGAAAGGGAATTTCAGCCCCAAACTTGTGTTAATGCATCTCATCCATCGGTTTTTACTTCTGCCAGGGAATCCGGCGTGGTGCGGGCATCCCCTACTGCTCTGCTCCGCTGTGATACATCGACCTGTCACGTCAGCCCAGGAGGCACTTCCAGGATCCAGGAAACATCCCCCAGCACCTTTTTATGAGCCCTTTATTGTTTCTCTGCGTCTCAGAAGCCACCAGGCTCCTGCTGAGGCCACCGAGCGTATCCTGAGACGGAGCTGGCATTTGTATGCAATTAGTAAACATAGTTATTCGGATCCTGTTGATCCAAAGGGGCCTAAATTGAATTAAGCGCCAAATTCTCATTTGAAACTCAACGGGGGCTGAGCATCTAATTCCCTTAGGCTGGATTTTGTACACATCATGCGTTGTTTATTATCTGCAGCGAAGTGACGCTTGGGGTCCCAGCAGAGACAGGGCTCTTTTCTTCACCAGCCGCTCGCCACGGCTCTCCCCCTTGCTCGGCCCTGCCAGGCTCAGCCCCAAAATCCACACGGGCCCCAGCACCAGCCCCTTTGCCAGGTTCAGTGAGGACTTTTAGAGCAGCCGGTGACCGCTCTTCGATAGCTGCTGTGAATTTTTAAACCTGGCCTTAGCTTCAGAGCAGACAAACACCTTGGGATGCCGGCGCAGAGTTTAATTAACAATTTATTCTAGTGCAACAGAGAACAGAGCAAGGGACGAGCGAGCGGCTTACGCAGGCAGCTGGCATTATTAAAAGTTAATGAGCTCTCCAGCAGCCAGAGCCCAGCAAACGGCGAGGAAGCCGGAGCAAGGGATGTCTGCGCTGCCTGCAAGGGGCAGGCAGACCAGCAAAACAAAGGTGCAGAGCGGCCCGCTGGAAGAAGGGCGAGCAAGGGAAGGACAACGCTCCAGAGGAGCTTTCTGAACTTCTCTGGAGCGTAGCTGGCAACAGGGAGGGTAGTTGGGGGCACGGGGGGGGGGGCTCTGACCCTCCGTCCTGCTGAGTTCACCCCACGGGGTGTGACCCACTTGTTCCAGGTCGCTGCTATATATCAGCCGTATATAATTTCAGAGGTGGGAGAGCTTCCTGCTCTCTTCCCATCGCCTCCCTGCCGCCGTCGCTGCCCCAGGGATCCCTCCCCGGCTCCCCCTATGCCTGTCACACAGGGCTCTCCGTTACAGCGCGTAGTTGAGCCCAAACTGGGATCCCAAACTGGGAGGCGAGGGCACAGTGACAGCAGTTGGAAGGGAAGGGATGGCCAAGGGGCTGTTTGCTCTGCGGGGAGACCCTTCCTGCGCAGCCGGGGCACATCCAGAACCCCAAACCACCCACGGAGGCACCGGAGAGCAGAGCCCGGAGCGGACGGGGAGCACTGGGCTGCTGTGTGGGGAGTGTGTAGCTGAAATCCCGTGGGATCACGGAGGCTGCGGCGACCTCCAGGGCAGTGTGGGGAGAGGCGGCCCCGGGACTCACTCACGGTTTGCTCTGAGGTGAAAGGACGCTCCTGGCAGGAGACGGGGCCGGCTGCTGCGTCCTGCTCCTTGGGGCACCCCGGCTTTAGCCTGCAAGGGAAGGAAAACCAGAGCTGTCTGGGTGCCGAGCTCTGCCTGCTCCTGCGCTCCCCAAAAACGATGAGGAGCAACAGGATCCCGCGCGTCAGGCTCTTGGCGAGAGGGGACAACTCAAAAGCACCCCCATCCTCGCAACTTCATTCTCCCTTATTGCTCCTCGTCGCTGCCCCTAAAGCCTGCTCTACCGAAAAGTTCACGCACGTGTCGGTTTTTCTCGGAGCGCGCCGATGTCAGCAGCGCCGAACGCCGCTGCAAACGCCAAACCTCGCTGTTATCCATCCCCATCCATCCCAGTTTAAGTTAATCTCTCAGAACCGCAGATTTATTCCAGCACGACTGGAGCGACGAAAGGCTGAAGAGGGCAATAACATCCCTGCTCCGACTGCTGTATTTATCTCCGCGTGAGCCGTAGATCCGTTCAGGCCTGTCCCGTGGGGGAAGACTCAAATAACACGGAGAGAAGAGGAGAACTTTTTTTTTTCTCAGTGCCGTGCAAAGAGACCAATTAGCGCGCTAGACGATTAAATAGACATTTCATAACGTCAGGCTCGATGCAGTTTGGTGGCGTGCTTCGGATTTCGGAGTGGGCTGCTTCTCCTTTAGCAGACGTTCGGCGGGTCGGCAGTACCATTTCATTTCGTTTCTTTGCACTTTTTTTTTCTTTTTTTCTTCTTTTTTTTTTTTTTTTTTGCAATTAATGGGACAAATAATTTGTCCAGATGGTGGTGTTAAGTGCACGCAGCAAGAAGACAGCCATTTCACAACAGATGGTGGCAAGGAAATGAAATGCACAAAATAATAATACTAATATTTAAAAAAAAAAAAGGGGGAGGGGGGAGAGAAGGATAATTTAAGATGCTCCGAGTCTCACTGTGAATATAATTGCTGTGTTAATTACGAGTGTTGATGAGTCAGAGACGTAGCCACTTGGATCCCAAGTGGGTGGAAATGTAAGTTTGAACAAACTTGCCACAGGTGAGAAACCCTAAGAGGTTAATTAAACCTGCTCCGCACAGAAAACGGTTTGGACACGGCTACAACTCGCTAATTACTCGCTGTCGTTATCCTGGATTAATTCCTTTGGATGGACACTCCGATCCCAGGCTGAGGAGTTCGAACGCGCCATAAGCAGACCCCAGCTTCAGGTAGACGAGCCCTAAAAGCCGGCGCTAAGACACCGGTTCCTGCCCCGAAGCGGGTTTGCACACCAACGGGGCAAGTGTGCAAATGCACGTGGAAGTACGGACACCCCGACGCCTCCCGGCAAAGTCGTCACCGATGCAAAGGGGGACAGGTCCAGGTCGTGGTCCCTGGAGATAAAGCGTTACGGTAACAACGCAGCCCCGAGCATCCCTCGCCGCGATCTCGCCAGCTTCGCCACGTTTGGAGCAGAAAGATCCGGGCTGGAAATGACGCCGTCAGCGGGAATCAGTTTTCAGAGCATATTTCCAGGTATCATGGCCCCAAGCACACCCGAGCAGTTTGCAAGGGTTTTTTTTTCCCAGCTTCCCGCTTAAAATGTCTTTTTTTACTCCTCTAAACTTTATCACTTTTAAGATTTTACTGTGTTTACTGATGGGGAAACTGAGGCAGGGGATGAGATGCGACGCGTTGCCGCCGGCAGACCTCAAAACCATCCGTCTCCGACAAAGACACGTGTCCCGGGGCGGCCTGGCGAGCATCCCTGCTCCTGACCTCACCCTCCGCGAGCCAGGAGGAAAAAGAAAACCAGACATTTTCTTCAGGTGGGAGAAGAGCCGAAGCGGCCAGCCCCAACCTCTGAATCAAAACCTTTCCGCTAAGCACCAAACTGATGTAAATCTAATTTCTACCTCAGTTTTTCCCCTGTTCTTTTGGCCCTGCACCAAACTCCCCAGCGCGGTACCACGGTAGGGCTTCGGGTCCGGGACTGCAGACGGTCGATGCGGAGCTTTGCTGAGCCCGGTTTTACAGCTGTAAAATCCCTGAAGGTCGGGGCTGTAAGGGAAAGCTAGCGGCATCCGTATCGGCAGGACGGCGAAATCTTTTTTAAGACAGAGGTGGGGGTTTTTTCAGCTGGAAGGCTTTTGGAGGAGATATGGCAGCTCCCCTGCATTCCTCATCCACAGCGCTGAGCCAACTCCGTGCCTGGAAAACCCCGTGCCGGAGCTGGGGCAGCTGAATCCTGAAGGAGAGTTTGGGAAAACTCATCTACCGGGAAAATTCATCTTCCAACGCCAGCGAAAAGGTGCAGATGGGGCCGCTCGGGGATGATCATAAAGTTTAGCGAGCAAATCAAGGGGCAACGTTGAGCCCAGATGCGTGGCCACGAAGAGCCTGTCGGGGCAGGAGCCGGCTTGGGAATTTGCATCCGTGGAAAAAAATAGAGCTGCCGACACGTAGCGGGCACTTCCCCGCCTGGATCATCTCACCCAAGAGATGCAAACGGCACGGGAGCAGGGGACGGAGAGGTTGGTTGGCATCGATTTGGCCCCAGCCTGCATAAAACTGCCAGGGACGAGCCCCGATGCCAGCGCAGCTGGCTCCGGCACCCCGATCCCGAGCAGAAATACGGGTGATCCTTTAATCGCTTCAGCAGAGCGTCTGCTGCCAGGGCAAGGGAGAGGAAATACCCGGCAGAGGATCTCAAAACCTGCTTGGAAAAAGGGGGAAAACCCCAAACCAGTTGACCAGCCTTCCCTGCCAGTTCGGCGGTTAAAATCCGTTATTTGCACAATCCTCTTCGCACCATTAAAAAGAAACATTTTTCTCCTGGCCGTGGTGGGGTTTTTTTTACTGGTTTTGGTGCCTATTGCCCTAAAACGCCCTCATTCCCCGCCGGAGGGAGGCCAGGCATGAACGGGGAGACACACGGGAGACCAGCGTGCTGCGTCCCGCTCCGCTACCGCCGGGCTGCGCCGCCTCGGTTGAATCTCCTCATCTTTGCTTCGCTTCCCACCTTCAACGGGGTTTTTGGGGACAAAAGCCTGATCCCAAATAAAACCTCCTGCCTGCGCAGTCGTGCTGAGAATGATGGGGTTCCCCTCTTCTCCTCCGCCTGTTCACAAAGCAAATCCCACCCGGCTCGTCCCGCCGGCTGCCGTGCGGTGCCGGGAGCAGCCGGATCAGCTTACGGTGACTTCCCAGGAATCTGCTCCTTTCTCCAGAGAGACGGGAAAGTATTTTTATTCCCGCTACAGAGGAGATGGGATTAAGTTTACCTCCCAAGGTCATGCCAGTGGAACGCGGCAAAACCAGGAGCAGATTTTGGATCTCCCAAGCCGGTGCGCTCGGAGCTCCCCATCTGTCTCCCCCAAAATAGCGCCCGGAGCATCAATCACTCTCTGTATTGCCAACGCCCCAGGAGTGGAAGCCACCTCGAGGGCGCAGGACATCTCAGAGGGACATCATGGTCGGTCCGGGGGGCACAGGACCCCCCCACTGAACCTACGGTCCCATGAAATGCAATGTGGGGGGGCAGCGCTCTGCCCCTCATCACCCCTCCAGGGGCTTTTAAAGCGGGGTTCATCGGCTGAAGACCAAGCCTGACCCTGAGATGGCCGCGGCTGCAGGTGCTGGGGACGGGTCC
The DNA here is from genome assembly GCF_011004875.1 of Balearica regulorum gibbericeps. Lineage (NCBI taxonomy): Eukaryota > Metazoa > Chordata > Aves > Gruiformes > Gruidae > Balearica > Balearica regulorum. The sequence continues at coordinate 415,623 of NC_046212.1, forward strand.
GAGGTGGGGGGACAGTGCCTCTCATCCCCTCCACGGGGAAGGAGCGAACGCAGTCCCCCACACTGCATTTCTTGCCCCCCCCGGAGGTGGTTAGGATCCGCTGTACCCCGTAGAGTGCCCCCCCCATCCCCTGCACTGTCGGACCTCTGCCAGCCAGGGCTCTGCAACACCCAGGAAAGATTCCTCCCCCCCGCCCCGAAACGCAAACCGAGGGGCTCAGGGTGGCCGTGCAGGGCTGCACGCCCCCCCCAAACTCTCGCAGCACCCTATTCCCTGCCCCACACTGTGCCGGAGCACCCCAAAATGCCATTGTACCCCCCCAGCCCTACTCTTCATCCACCCCCCCCAACTGCAGCAGCTGCCCCCCCCGGGGCTCTGCTCACCCCCGGCGTGTCTGGGCACCCAAATCCCTGCCTGGCACCTGCACCCCCCAGCACCCGCACCCCGAGGGCAGGGCCACTCCCTTGTCTCCCACCCCGGGGGTCCCTTTGCCCTCCCCCGGCAGGACCCCCACACTGTTCTCCTGTCCGCCCCCCCCCCCCAACACTGTTCATCCCCAGCCCTGTTTCTCCTCTTCTGCACCCCAAAACTCATCTCCCACAGCCCCCAATTTCTCCCACCCCCCCCCCCCAAGCCCTCCCCAGGGCAGTCACCCCCTTTCCCTGCCCCGGGGCTCGCCAGCCCCCTCTTTCCCCCGTTCCTGGACACCCCCAGCTCCAGGGACCCCCCAGGGACCCCCACCTAACCGTGGTCTCCCCTGGCATGCCCTAATCCTAACCCCCCCATTTCGGTGCCCCCCATCACTCCCTCGCTGCCCCCCATCTGCATCCCCACTTTTAGTGCGTGTGTCCCCCCCCAGTCCTCCCCAATTTACCACCTCCCCAAACCCTCAGCCCCCCCCCAAAATCCCACAGCCCCCCCAAACCGCACCGACCTTCCTTCCCCCCCTCCCAAAATCCAACCATCCCTCCCCAAAATCCCACTGCGCCCCCCCCCCCCCCCATTCCGCCGATTCTCCGCGCCGGTTTCTCCCCCCCCCCCCCAAACAACCCCATCGCGCTTTATCATAAATATATAAATTATGCTAATTACGGCATTGCATATTCACCGCGGCGGGGCCCGCCGCCCCCCGCCCGGCCCCGGCCCCGCTCCGGCCCCGCACTCACCGCGCTGCCGGGGCTGGGCGCTCGCCGAGGCGGGGAAGGGGAAGGGGAAAGGGAAGGGGAAGGGGGGGGAGATCCGCGCTGCTCCGCACCGTTCCGCGCTGCTCCGCGCCTTCCCCTCTGCCGGGGAATAATTAAAAATTCATCTCACAGCGGCGGCGGCGGCGGCACAAAGGGGAGGGAGGCAGCGGGGGGGGGGGGGGGGGGGGGGGGGGGGGGGGGGCGGTGGGAGGCGGGGAGCGGCCCCGGGACCCCCCGGCTCCGTGTCCTGGGTGGGGGGGGGGGGGTGTCCTTCGGGAGGGGAAGGTTTTTGGGGGGGGTGTGGGGAGGATGGGTTGTGGGGTGGGTTTTTTTTTTTTTCCGTGGGGTTGAGTGGGGTTTGGGTGGTTTTTTTTTTTTTTTTTCCCCTCCTCCGGGGGGATTTTTTAGCTGCTGCGTCATGAACATAATTTATGCGCAGGCCTTTGCCGCATCCGCGGGGCTGCCGCGCTGCCCGCCACCGCCGGGGGCGCACGGGGCCCCCCACCCCCGGACCACAGACCTCCCCAGAACCAGAGAGACACCCCCTCGCACCCCAGAGCTAGAGCCCCCAGCGCCGGGACCCCCAAAGCAGAGCTCACCCCAGCCCCCAACCCCGAGACCCCCAAAGCAAAGACCCCCCCCAGACACCAAAGCCTGAGCCCAGAGCTCCGAGACCCCCAAAGCAGAGACCCCCCCCAGACACCAAAGCCTGAGCCCAGAGCTCCGAGACCCCCAAAGCAGAGACCCCCCCCCAGACACCAAAGCCTGAGCCCAGAGCTCCGAGACCCCCAAAGCAGAGACCCCCCCCCAGACACCAAAGCCTGAGCCCAGAGCTCTGAGACCCCCGAAGCAGAGACCCCCCCAGCCTCGAGACCCCCAAAGCAGAGCTCACTCCAGCCCCCAGCCCCGAGACCCCCAAAGCACAACCCCCACTACACCTCAGAGCCTCCAGACCCTGACTCCAGAGCCCCCCCCAGCCGTGAGACCCCCAAAGTCAGAGCACCACAGCTCAGAACTCCCCAAAACCAGACGTACCCGCCCCCCCTCAACTCAGAGCCTCCCCAAATCCTAAACTCCCCAAAATGAGCACCCCATGCCTAGAGATCCCCCAGACTCACCTCTGCCCAGACCCCCCCCCCCCCCCCCCCAAACTGGAGGTACACCCAGCCTGGAGCCCCCGTAACAGGAGCACGCCCCAGCCTGGAGACCTCCCAAGCCAGGACATCTCAAATCCAGAGCACCCCCAAACCCAGAGCACCCCAAAACTGGGAGCCCCCTCCCCAAACCTAGAACTTTGCCAAACTCGGAGCTGAAATCCCAGACATCTTCAGTTCCACCCCGAACACCCAGAAACTCCCGAAAGCCAAATGCTGGAGCCCAAATTGCTGCCCCCTTCCAAAAGCCCCAAGTCCCAGACCCTCCGAAGACTCAGATCCCCCAAAATCCAGATGCGCCCAATCCCAGACACCCCGCAAACCCAGACCCCAAAGTGCCAGGATCCCCCAAACCCCACAGCCTCCCACCCCCAACTTCTCCAAAACCCCAGACCCCCCCAAACCCCAGCCCAGTTAAACCCCTGACTCTCCCAACCACCCCCCCCCCCAAAACCCCATTCCCAGCAGCAAGCTCCCAATTTTGGGGTCACCCTTTGCAAACCCCAAGCAGCCCTGTCCCAGATTCACCAGGGTTGGGTGCTGGAGGGAGCCCCCGGCTCTGCACCACCCCACAAGATCCTGCCCAGAGCAGCCCTCCTGACCCCAGCTCCGAACCAGCTCATCAAAACCCTAATACAGCATTTCATCATCATAAATTAATACATTAATCATCATATTAACGTGAACCACCCCGGGGCAGCACAAAGGATTCAATTTGTTCCTCTCTGCCCCCCCCACACTCTCGTTACCCGCTTTGCTCCGGAGCCACAGCTCGGGATCGAGCCCCGATGCTGAACCCGCTACCTGCCGGGGCTCGGGGCTGTTCTCTAAGTGATCAAACCCCCCCAAAAACCTTCCCGAGGCGTTAAAGCGGGAGCCGGAGGCAGGGGCCTGGGCAGGAGCAGCGCCTGCCTTCGCCCGGGGAAGCCACAGTAATAATTCAACATGCTCCATCTTCCCAGCATAGCATTAGCTTCAGATCCAGCCTCCCAGCATAATATGCAGGAGGCTGAGCTCCGCATGCCGGCCGGCATCCCGCTCCTCGCACCGGCGTCGTGTCCGACCCTCCGGGGCTGCACGTCCATGGGCGAGCGGAGCCACGGGCTCCTGCCCTTCTCTGGGCTCGAAAGAGCCCGGGGGGCTTCAGACCCCACACTTAGAGCGGCTCTGATTTAAAAGGGGAGCTGAGAGCTCCCTCACCGGCACGTACAGAACCTCGGGACACCCGTGGAGCCCTGAAAATGAGGGTGCACGTAGGCGCTAGCACCCACCTTGTCCGCAGCAGCACCTTCCTGCAGGGACAAGGGGATACACCCCAGCGTGACACCGGGGGATCACACCGGCTGCCCGCACTCGCGGCCGCCCTCAACTCGTGCTCGCTCACCGACGGTGCAAAGTTTGAGCGTCAAGCTGGGAGGCTGCAGGGCTGCTCTGGGAGTGAAGCAATAAACAGACAATAATAGTTCAAAACACGAGGATGTGATTTGCTTCTGGGTGTCTCCAAGAGGGAATACGCTAGCAGAGGCTCTCCGAATCCTACCAGTAATTTTAATTTCCAGGCGTGATCGCATAGACTTGTGCAAGGCACGCTGCTCGTGAATTAGTCCTGGTCCCCGGTACTCACCTGCCAGCTCACCGGGGCTTTTTTTTTTGTGTGTGTGTGTGGACTGGGTGAAGGAGCGAGGAAACAAGTGCCATAAAGGGAGCTCAGGTGCAACTTTAACCTTGTCGCTACGTAATTAAAAGAAGGAAGAAAACTATTTCTGTAATTGCAAAGCTCATTAGAAGCGCAGGTGCAATTCTGCGGCTTTTCAAGCCAACTTATGGACCAATTATAGCTTGTTTGGAATCATTAAAAAGAAAGGAAGCAGAGTATATTATTATCTTGCATTCTGTATCTTTTACAATTTTAAAATTGTAACTTCCTTCTTATCTCTTGGCAGGAAAAAAAGGAGAAAAAGGAGAAAAAACTCCAACATAACATCTCAGTTATTGGCACCTCTTAAAAACCAGCACGGCTCAATAAAGCCGAATTATTTTTACTTCTTTCCCAGCCCTATTAGTTGGGAAGAATTGCACCATCCATCTTCCTCTGCAGAAAAAAACCTAATGGATTAATTTAAATCTTTGCCTCGTAACACACCTTTTTCAGAGTTCATCGTAAGATATTCACAACCCGCTCCCACAGCGCTCTTCCGCTCATCCCTGAGCGAATATATACATTAGCACGGACGTAACAGGCATCCCTGTTAAAAAAAATAAATGCAAATACCACATGCAATTCTTCCGAGGCTAAATCCATCCCACGTCCTCTCCTGCACGCACAGAAAGGTTTCTGGAATTAACGTCACTTAGACTAGCCTAGCCTCTTAGTACCAACTTAATATGATAATCGTTAGTGCCGATTAGCACCTACCGCTGCAGCCTACGCTCAGATTCAACAGGAATTAAGCGAGCGCTTAAAGTCTGGCAGAGGTTAACGCCGAGGCGCGAATATTAACGACCACGCAGGCCAGCGCTGACCACATTTTCATTAATAATCGAATTAGATACGTTAAAGCATCTTCGCCCGAGTACAGCTGTTATTTGAGACTGCAGCGCAATTCTGCTGAGAGCCTGGTTTGCATATGCTGTACTGTGATTATGAATATTTAAATACTTCCAGCTAGTTGAATTTCAGACTCATTTACATACATTGGCATACTGTTTAATATAATGCATATGGGGAAAAGGGTGCACGGTGCATTTTTAATTTTTCTTGAAGAGGAATTGATTTTATGAGTGCTGAAAAGCTTTTTTTTTTCTTCTCTTAAGGAAAATAGCTTGTTTGGAAGGGGAGGGGGATTTTAATTAACTCTTTGACAGGAATAGCCGGCAAAACTAAAATGCTGACTGCAAGAATATGTCCTTTGTTCCAGAGCTTGCTCTGTCACCGAGAACTTTTCGTAGGTGACCAAAGTAATAGCACCACTTTCTTGTCCGCGCTTCGTTTGCTGACTTGGCTGCTCTAATCACAACCAGCAACGGGTCAGCGGAGGGTTTGCACCTGACCCTGCGGTTTCTGGCATGTCTTGAGTCACTACAGAAAGGTTTCCAGCCCTGCAAGGAACATATATGCCACAAACCAGCTTATTCCAGCTGTTCCAAAAACTTCAATGGGTGAAAGCGGAGGAAAAAAGTGAGCCTGGATTTTATTTTTGCCTCCCACGCTGCAAAGCGACTCCGTTTGCTCACAAACTTGCTTGAATCTGAGTTTAAGCGTGGTTTTTAAAGACTGCGGGGGGGGGGGGGGGGTTAATGCAGATTTGTTGGTGCTGCGAAAGAGCCGGCCTTTGCCTCGCTTTTCCCCTTAAAGCTGGAAACAGGCTCTAAAGTTTCCACGAGAATTTTTAGGCCACTTCATAGCATGGGTTAAATCCGGTCCTGGCAAAGCCAAGGACAGAACCCCCTCGGTTTCAGTGGTGGGAGAAGGAAGGAGAGCATTTTCCCTAGGTGGAAGCTATCATCCAGTAATTAACAACTGCTTATTCATTATTTTTATGTAATTAATTATAGCCTTACACCCATAGGGTGCTCCCTGCCTCAAAGTACCTCTCGCTTCTGATTACTCACACGAGTAAAGCTTCAAAATGCGTATCTGCTTGTAAGGCCACTGATAGCGGCTGAATTTTTATTGCTACTTCGTTTTTGCTGCTTTTAGTAGCAAACAACCGGTATTATCCCAGCCAGCTCGGCTTCTAATCAGGGTTAAATAACCCCGTGTTGTGTAAATAAGGACTTTCAGCGTGGGCCCTTCTCTTGCCCAAAAAAAAAAAAACCAAAAACGCAGACTCGGCCATTTACGCTTTTATCTGCTTTGCGTGCTATCGACGCAGCGGCGACGGCGTGCCAGGCGCTCTGCAGACCGTCCCCTTCGCCTTTCAGAAGCGGCCGGCGTGGGAAGCAAAGTCCGCTGGCACGCAGCCAGGCATCCAGAAACTGCCGCGACTTTTCTAGGTTCTCCATTTCGCAAAACGAGTCGATTTTTCAGAGCTTTTCGATGTTTACTTTTGATGTTTGGTTTTTTTTTTTTCCTCCTGGAGTCCTAAGAGGCTCTTAAAGGAGGTAATGGGCGATCAAAATACAAATAAAAACAATCCTGAGGGATTTGAAGGCAGGTCCCTTCTGAAGAGCCCAGCTCCACCACATGGAAACGCTTTCGCCTTGCCTCTCCCACCTCACAGAGTGTTTTCACTGTTCCTTTGCAAGGAAGTTTTCTGTGAAATGGTAATGGGAGAGTGGAAAAAGGCACATTTGTTCGACTAAATCAGGGTCCAAAGGCAGGAGCTGCTGAAAAGACTTAACCCTGCGCAGTTCCAGTGAGCTCTAGGGTGTTCCGGGGTTGGCTTCGTGAAAATATCTGGGCTCAATCCCTAGAAATCACCTTCCCCTTCGCTTACTTTCACCACACTTAACTACAAGCCACCACACTCCACGTTTCCGTGGGCAGATTTCAAACCATCTTCTCTCCCACTTTAAAGGGTAAATATTATTTTTTTTCCTCACGGTTCCTGTACAGTTGCAAGGTGAAGAACATTTTCTAGGCATGAATTATTGATGAAGCCCTCCCAGGCACACCAGCCAACGTGCATATTCATCAGGCAGCTGGTACATTATTCATGAGAAGTTCACTTAAATAGGGAGGAGAACAATGATATTGTTGATTGAGATGCCTGAAAAAGAGCTTGGGGGAAAAAAAAAAAAAGAGAGAGAGTTGTGCCCTCAAACTCTGGCCAAAACACTGCCAGAAAGTTTATCAAAATCACTAAAAAAGGGGGAATTTCACACTTTAAAGGAGCATCTTTATTGGGGTCCTCTCATTGCCATCATATATGTTATTTTTTTGAAACAAGACATAGACCTACTCGATTGCATCATACCTTCTCCACGCACAGCTCCAGGCCTTCTGCTGGCAGATCGATCTTCAGCAGGCGACACCTGCAACACATTTTTAGAACAGTATTTAGGCCCCGTAACTCATCCCAAATTCCTTAAAGATTATCCCGAGAAACCTCACTCTCCTCCTTTAACCCCACAACATTCTTAAGCCAAGGTAGGTGCCAGAGCTTTCTTGAACAGGGCTGGTATTAAGAGTAGGGACTGCCCGCTCTTGCAACTACAGCCCAAAATACAAGGCAAAAAAGAGTGCTTGAATCAAAGAGGTGATTTATTTCCATAAATCCACCGAGGTCTCTCCTGTGCTGTTGCTGAAGGGGAACTGGGTGGCAGAACAAGCCTGAGAACTGCGTGTCCCTGACCGCACCAGCGGCTTCTCAGCAGGGTCTTGGCTACACCGAGGGCAAGAAGGGGAGACCGCGGTCACTTCGGAAAGGAACCCGTTCCTTACGCACCCCGCGCGTGTCGGCGGAGACCCCGCTGAAGCCAATGGCCCCCACAGCAGGACGCTGCCCCCCCTAAAGGAGGGTCTCCAGGGGCTCTCTGCTGCAGGGAGGCAGAAAATGGGGTTCTGAGGAGGACCCTGGGAAGGACTCGGGGCTTGTAACAACAACCACAAGGACACGGTTTAGAAGAACCAACATAACCCGGAGCTCAGGCTGCAGTCACCAACGGTTAGCAGTCACTGTGCTAACGAGCAGCTCTGCCTGCTGACGCGTCACACGGTCCTTAAGGCTTAATTAAACTTAACAATATTTGGAGGTTACCAACCATTTCCATTGATCTTTTATGCATGAACTCAGAGGCGGCTTCTTTCGTTGGGTGCAGTTCAGGAGGCAGGAGGGAGAGAGCCGGGGGCTCCCTCACCCACCAGTTTCCCCAGTGCTGCCCCAGGCCTTGGGCAGGCTCTTGCCTGGCAGGACAGGCGGGGGGCTGTGGCACCCCTGGGCCATGCTGGGGTACCCCTGCCCTCCCTCCCTCCCCACCCAGGGCCCCCTCTAAGGCCCCCAGCATTACTCCAGGCTCTGCCTGGGACCCTCAGCCCCCTCCCCAGCCCTACTTAGAGCCCCCCTCACCCCTGGGGACCCCACCCCTACACCAGACCCTGCCCGAGGCCCCCCCCCCAGACCCTGCCTGAGGCCCCCCTCACCCCTTGGGCCTGTCCGGGGCCTCCCCACAACTCCAGGCCCCCCCTAGGCCCCCCCAAAGCTCTGCTGAGGGGCCCCCTTCACCCCTAGGCCCTGTCTGCTCCCTGCTCCCACCTGGGGACCCTCCCTCCACCCTAGGCCCCCCCAAAGCCCTGCTGAGGGACCCCCTTCACCCCTAGGCCCTGTCTGCTCCCTGCTCCCACCTGGGGACCCTCCCTCCACCCTAGGCCCCCCCAAAGCCCTGCTGAGGGACCCCCTTCACCCCTAGGCCCTGTCTGCTCCCTGCTCCCACCTGGGGACCCTCCCTCCACCCTAGGCCCCCCCAAAGCCCTGCTGAGGGGCCCCCTTCACCCCTAGGCCCTGTCTGCTCCCTGCTCCCGCCTGGGGACCCTCCCTCCACCCTAGGCCCCCCCAAAGCCCTGCTGAGGGGCCCCCTTCACCCCCGGGGCCTACCTAGAACCCCCAGGCCGCGCTCATGGCCCCCCCACCTCAGCCCTAGGACCCACCTGCCCCCTCCCTCCCCCCAGCCTGCCTAGGCCCTGGGGACCCCCTCCCTGCACCCCCCAGCCAGCCAAGCGCCACCCTCCCACCACCCGCGGCCCCTTTAAGACGGCGAGGCCCCGCCCCCCGCGCGCGCTGACGCCCCCGGCGCGCGCCTGCCCGTAGCGCCCGGTTCCTCCCTTTCGCCCCCGCCCCCCCCGCTCCCTCCCCTCCCCCCCCCCGGGCCCTCCCCCTCCCGCAGCGCCGCAGTGACACCGAGGAGGAAGCGCGCGGCGCGGGCAGAGCGGGAGCCGCCGCCGCCGGAGCCAGCGCCGTCCTGCCGCCGCCGCCATGAACGGCAAAGGCAAGGCCCGGGGAGCGCCGCACACCCCCACCCCCCCCCCCGCCCCTTCTCATTTCTCCGGTACCCCCTTTTCCCCATCCCTCCCCCCCCCCCGGGTAGTGCCGGTCCCGGGACGCGGTGCCTTTAAGGGCGGCGCCGCAGCGCGTGACCGCGCGAGCGGGCCGGGGCCGCGCGGGCGCCCGGTGGCCAATGGGAGCGGGGCGGGCGGGCGCGCGGGTCTCCATGGAGCCGCGCGCCTCGGCCCGGCCTTAACCCTGTGGCGGCCGAACGCGGGGGGGGGGTGGGATACCCCCCTCGTGACGTAAGGGGGGGGCTGCTGCCGTAGGGGGGGGGACACGACACCCAGGCGTGACGTAAGGGATCCCCGTTCCATGCGGGGAGGGCGAGCTGAAGGTGGGGGAGACCACCCTGCTGACGTAGGGGATCCCCCCCGGATGACGTAAGGGGGACCCCAGTAGGTGGAGGGGGGAGCTGGAGTGAGAGGGACCCCCCACCCCCCCCCCCACCCCCAGGCGTGAGGCAAGGGGGACCCATTACATGGGGTGGGCGTTGAGGTAGGGGGGACACCCCCCTCCGCTGACGTAGGGGATCCCCGGCATGACGTCAGAAGGGACCCCATTTTATGGCAGGGTGCAGGAGACCGCCCCCCCCCCCCCCCGGGGGGTGTAGTGGGGAGACACCCTCGGGTGGTGTAAGGGGGGACCCCGCTCCCTGTGGGGGCAGCTGGGGGGGGGGGACACCCCCCGGGTGACGTAGGGGATCCCCCCCCGGGTGACGTAGGGGGAGGGCCCATGCCAGGCGGGGGGTTGGAGTGGGTGAGACCCCCCCATGGGACCCCCGTGTACTCAGGGGGAGCTGGATCAGGGGCTGAGCCCCCCCCCCCGAAGGAGCCAGGCCGGGGGGCAGCGGGGGGACGCACAGACCCCCCCCCAGGCTGGGGGGGGGGGACACGACACCCAATCCCGGAGGAAGGGGCCAAATTCGGAGCCTGCCGAACCCCCGCGGCTTCGGCAGAGCGGAGGCGATTGCGACGCTGGGACGTCGGCCCCCTCCCGCCGCGGCGTGGGGGGGGGACGCGGGAAAACGCCTCACCCCGCCGTCGCCGCTTCGTCTTTGCCCCCCAAAACCGCGAAAGGCCCCGGGGCGGCGGGGAGGGGGGGCAGGTATCGGGTCTGGTTTGTTTTGGTTTCGGTTTAAGAATTCTGCGAGTCTGAGCACTGGCTACGCCCCAGAATAATTTGGTTTATTATTATTTTTTTTCGTTGCCGAGCTTCCTGCCTCCTCATCGCTCCCGGTTCCGGCGAAGGGTGTTTTAACTCTCGCCTTATTTTTTGCCGTAAACTGCCAAAGTCCGGGCAGGGACAGCCGGGCGTCTGTGCTCGCCGGGATGAACCACCCAGGCAATACTGCGAGTTAATTGTTCACGGACGCTCCTGGAGCTGATCCTTCCTTCTGCTCACGTGATAATTAAGAAACGGGGCTTTCCAATTAAAAAAAAAACCAACAAAACCACAACACACTAACAAAACAACTCATCAGTGTTCCGTCCGGCTTTGTCTCTTCCTCGGGCTGACTTCTCCTCTCTCCCGCAGGACAATATCCCACCCAGCCGTCCTACCCCGTCCAGTCCCCCGCCAACCCCGCCGTGTACCCACAGACCGTGCCCCTTCCGCAGCCGCCGCCTTACACGGATGCACCTCCTGCTTATTCCGAGGTAGGCCAGATGCTTCTCTGAAGGTTTTATTTTCTTCCGGGGCCCCTCCAAAAGGCAAAAAAAAAAAAAAAAAAAAAAAAAATCTGATTAAGTTTATAGCTGCAATATTGATTTTTTTTTTTAAATTTTTTTTGTTTTTGCTGATTTGCCGCTCGGCAGCAGTCGGTGCCCAGGTTCTCTTTTATGAGATCTGGATCGTCCGCTCAAAGTGATGAATGTTCAGAGCTTCCCCTTGAGTTAAGATGACAAATTTAGCTCACCCGTCGCTGTAAAACACGTCTACGATAATCTCTCTTAGTTGGATTCCTGCAGGTAGTGGGGAAAAACTCTCTTTTTTCCCCAAAGTAAACGCTCAGGGAAGGGGATTCCCTTGTGCGAGCAGGAGGGTAAAGGTCCGCGTCAGGGCTGGAGCTCTGACGTCAGAGCTGAATAAACAACTGGATGTGGGGAAGAACAAGCCTCTAAACTTGCTTGCGCGGCTTTTTTTCCGCCCCCCAGCTTTACCGTCCCAGCTTCGTGCCTCTGGGGGCTGCCACCGTACCGACAATGTCCGCGGCGTATCCGGGCGCTTCCGTCTTCCTGCCCGTGGCCCAGTCTGTGGCCGTGGGTCCGATCGGCTCGTCGGTCCCGATGGCGTATTACCCCGTGGGACCGGTTTATCCTCCGGGCTCGACGGTCCTTGTCGAAGGTGGTTTTGATGCCGGAGCAAGGTTTGGGGCTGGTGGAACAGCCAGCATCCCCGTAAGTACAAATGTATCCTCAAAACCCCGCGTGCTTCAGCGTTAGAGGTTCGCAGATGGTAGTGGGGGAGAAGATGTCCTTTTTTTCCTGAGAAAAACATATTTCTTACCTGATCCGTCATTTGGGAGAGGAGTAGGCTCCTACTTTCATGCTCAGGGTTTGCTCTCTCTGGCCAGCCTGTGGCTCTGGAGCCACGCGGGCTCGCAGGTGGTTCTGGCTCGCAGCAAAACCATCACGTGGCCAGCGCTAGCCCCGATTCGGCCTGGGGATGGTGGCGTACTGCGCTTCGGGGGGAGGCAAGCCAGTAGGGCTGCTTAGCGACCTGATTTCCCTGGCCCCAAACACAGGCTTCGCCTCTTTCCGTGCTACGGTGGGGCTGTGGGAGGTTCCTGCTCCCGTGGACTTGCCGCTTGCGGCTCGTGGCCGCGTGAAGATCTTGTTCCACAGCTCACACGCTCCTGCAAAAAGCCAGGGTGAGCCATACGGGCTGCGGGCTCCGAAAAGAGAGGGCAGGGCCCGGACCAGGGACCGAGCGTTTCCCGTCAGCTCTGGGACTCTGTCGCTCAGTCTCTGCTCGGTAGCAAGCGACAGGGACAGCGACCGGGCGATGTCTGGGTCCGCGCAGCCCGCGGTGGCTTTGTGCCGGCTCCCGCGGTGGCACCGACCTCAGCTATTCCTCCCCCTCCTCCTTTCTCTGTCTTGCAGCCCCCCCCTCCTGGCTGTCCCCCCAACGCCGCCCAGCTGGCCGTGATGCAGGGAGCCAACGTCTTGGTGACGCAACGGAAGGGAAACTTCTTCCTGGGAGGCTCAGATGGCGGCTACACTATCTGGTGAAGAAGGAAGGGGAAGGGGGGAGAGGGGGGGGCTACATTTGTGTAAGGAAAGACATCACATACTGTCAGCACTTCTCACGATGTAACTGCTTTAGTCCATATTAACCTGAAGTTGCAGATTAGACGCACGGTGGTGAGGTGTCTTCCTGGTTCGGTGCCCGGCCCTGCAGGCAATTTGAAGCGAAACAAGAAACCCTGATAACGATAGCGGCGCCTCCGTTCAAACGGAGAAGGGGTGGGGGGGGAATTAATTCGCGAAATGAGCGTGAGCTCAGCAGCCCTGCCTCTTCCTTTCGTTTCGCCGGAGCTAACACCGCAGCGCTGAGCTTTTATTAATCGGTGACCTATACACTGGCTTTGGGGAGGGGAGGGAGCGGGTCCGGTTTCTCCTTCCCTTCACGCTTGTACCGGTCCGCTGGTTCCCCTTCCATCCAAGCAAAGGCGCTGGGTAGAAAAGCGATGCAAACGTCACTTCCCAGGCGCGGGGAGGGCACCTTGGCGCTTCTTTCTTCCTGACCTCACTCTAGAACGGATCCCTGGAAGCACTCCGTGCTCACATTTGCCCATCGTTTTCCTCCAGGAAGGTATGCAGCTGGCGCGTTTCATGGGATTTATTTTATTTTTTTTTATACACTCCAAGTAATCTTGGATTTCTTTGCACATTAGATCTGATCAAAGCCATGCTTTGGTGCCAGAAACACAATGCAACTCATGTTCGAACATTTCATTCGATGCTAACTAGGCTTTTAGAACGATGCTTAATAAACAAACGTCTTTATTTTTAAACTCAACCTGGTGTCTTGACACCAAAACTCCTTAAGGCTGTTGTTCAAACGGAGAGGCTGGTTACCATCTGCCCAAGGGTGTGTAGCAACTGTCAATCAACACACAAATTAGCTTGGTTAATGGGTTGTTTTACGAACGCATACTTTAAAAATGACTTGGGTATAATGAAGTCTTATTAGGGTTAAGAAGAATATTTCAGGGATCCTCAGTGTTTTGGTTTTCTTTTTCTTTTTTTGTTTTGGTTTTGTTTTATGAAGAAAAATATCAGATTCAAATATATTTTATCTTGAGGTTTCAGTTTAATCTAAATCCGTGTCTTGTATATGTTGTGTTTAACCATACAACTGACTGTTACGAAAGTTCAGCATTACGTCTCTCTCTGTATACACTGTGGTGCACTTAACTTGTGGATTTTTTTATACTAAAAAAAAGAAAACGTAGAATAAAGACTATTTTGAAAATTTGAATAAAGTAGCAAATTTGCCTTAGACCTCAAATAAACCCCCTGGGCTCCTGCCCATCGCAAGCCGCCGGGTTTCTTCACTTATTTCCTCTTCGCTGCTATTTTGTGAACTTCCTCCCTTGGGTCTGGGTTGGTTTTTGGGTTTTTATTTTATTTCCCCCCCCCCACCCCCCCCCCCCCCCCCCCCCCCCCCCCCCTCTGGGTTTGATTTAAAGGAGGAACGGCCCTTGAGAAGGGAGCGGAGGAGCGATGGCTGGAGCTGCTCCTCGCCCCGTTCTGCATGGGAAAAGGAGGAGAAAAGTCACGTCTGTGCCTACGTGTCGGTGCTAACGCCGGCTCCGCAGATGAAGCAAACCCGCTCCGCTTCCGATTCCCCCGTAACTTGCACCGTCCATCGGCCTGTTTTATGTGCAGACTTTAACCTTAGCCTCCAAATTAACCCTGCTAATTACCCCACCCCTAGATCATCAGCAGAATAACTTAATTGTTTAGTGAGATAAGGAAAAAAAAAAAGAAAACAGGGACTCTGGAAGTGTTTATCGCCGGGCTGTATTGGAAAGCACCAAAGGGAGGGGACGCGGTGGCCGTGCCTGCTCTCCTCCGCTGAGCTGAACTACTCCCTGCCCTTGGTCTGCTCCGGGATCCATCGTCGGCTTAATAAATTAAGGAAAAAAAAAAAAAGAAAAGAAAAAAGCAGCTTGTAGATCCCCAAGTCCAGGAAATTTAGGTAACTCGGACCCGAGCGCGTCAGAGAGCTGGACCTGGTGGCTTAGATAAAATATTCTTCTTTTTCTTTGGATGGAGCATCCTCCATCTGCACCGACACGTCGGTCTCTGCCGCCGGCTGCTCGTAGGTGAGGTAGCTGCCTTTGTTTCTGTACAGGTAGATGATGATCACCACCAGGACCGTCAGCAGGGTGAGGAACACCAGGGTGATGACGACTGCCGGGGAGAAGGCAGAGAGGAGCAGGGTTTAGCCCCCCGAGCGGTCGGTACCGAGCTGCTCCGCGGTAAACGGGGTGAATCCGGCGAGGAGAGCCCCTTACCTGCGATGACCACGGTGTTGGCGTCCTCATGGAGAGGTGGGGTGTGAGCCTTCTTCAGCAAGGGGGTTGTCAGCTCTTCTTCACCAAACCGGCAGAGAGGGAGAGAGACGGTGAGCAAGGCTGGTCCAGACCCAGCTCTGAGCCAGGCTTAGCTGGACCTGACCCCGGGCAAGGTCTTGCCGAGGATTATACGGCACGAAGAGCCCGGCAGAGCTGTCCCGGGGCGCTCACCTGAGGTCAGAGGGGGCTGATCTCCTTCCATCGCATCGGCTCCTTCCAGGCGAAGGTCAGGGCTCCTTCAGAACTACCGGGGGGAAAAAAAAAAAAAAGAGAATAAAAGCGATAAATTCACTTTCAAGGACGCAGCCGCGACGGGGGGATGCCGGCGGTGATGCGGCAAAGGTTTTATTCGGGTTGATGGAGAGGAGCGGGCTGGGGCACACCAGGCTCACGGGAAGGTAGTGAAGGCAGGGAAAACCCACCCCCTGCCTCTGCGCTTTCCTCCCAAACTTTGAGAGCTTCAAATTGCCCCTAAATCCTTGCAAATCCCCACCCCCCCACCCCCCGTCGGGGTTCCCGAAGTTGATGCCGCAGCCGTAACGTTTCGCTTGCAAAAAGCAACCGGATCAGCGGTCGCTCAACCGACCCGGGCGGCTCTGCCCGAGGTGGACGGAGAATCTTTGTAAACCCCCCCCCCCAAAAAAAAAAAAAAAAAACAAAAAAAAAAAATACATTCTGCAATGGCTCCGGCGCTCAGGCACAAGTGACTCAGCGGCTCTGCAGAGACGCGCCGCTAGATGTCAGGAGCAAATAAAATTTAATTTTTTTTAAAAAAAAAAAAAAAAAGGAAATTTAACCACGGGAACGTGGACCCGGGCCAGGAGTGGGGAGCCAGGAGCGCGGCCGTGCCGTCAGGATGCATCTCACGAGGCCGCGGCGACGTTAACCCTGCCGGTGACCTCCGGGATTTTGGAAAGCGGGATGAATTTCTCAGGATCCAGCCCTGCCCTGCTTGTCCCACTGTGCCCTTGTGACTCACAGCGCCGGCGGGTGTTTGCAAAACAGCCCTTACGCCAGCAGGATTTTTTTTGCTTTCGAGCGCTAGCAGAGCACAACCGGTCGGGCTTAACAGAGTCACAGGAATTGGGGAAAACTCTTCCCCCCCTTCCCACAGCGTGCACGGACGGTCGTGGGACCCGTCTCCCACCGGCCAGGGACCGGGACCCCCCCGTCTGCAGCAGCTCCCCGCGAGCACGACAACTTCCCTGGGCTCAAGCTCAGGCTGGTACTAGCCACCGACTCATTAAACCCAGATTTGCATTAAACGCGGTTTTGCTTTAAACCCAGATTTGCATTAAACATGGTTTTGCTTTAAACCCAAATTTTCATTTGGGTTTTGCTTTAAACCCAGCTTTGCTTTAAACGCAGCTTCGCTTTAAACCCAGCTTTGTTTTAAACCCAGCTTTGCTTTAAATCCAGCTTTGCTTTAAATCCAGCTTTGCTTCACACCCAACTTCGCTTCAAACCCAGCTTCGCTTCAAACCCAGCTTCGCTTTAAACCCAGCTTTGTTTTAAACCCAGCTTTGTTTTAAACCCAGCTTTGTTTTAAATCCAGCTTCGCTTCAAACCCAGCTTTGCTGTAAAGCTGGCTGGGCTCCTCCAGCAGCGATGTCCAGGCATCAGGGAACTCCACGCAATTTCTAAAGCCGACCACAACCTTCCCGCCGAGCAGCAGCTGCTGCTTGGGTGGCTTCGGAGCCAAAAAAAATGGGTAAAATTTCCCCCAAAAAATAAGAATTAGGATTTAGGAGAAAAAAAAAGAGGAAAAAGTACAGCTTGATGAAAAGGGAGCTGGTGCAAGCCGCGTGCCTCGAAGATCGGGAACCGCAAACCAGTTTTGTGCCCCGCAGCACCTGCAAAACGGGATCCCAGGACCCACCGAAGGTTTAAAATCAAATTTTACCCAGGAAAGACTCGTTTCGGCATCAAAACGTCGGCAATGGTGAAAGCAAAGCTCCCCGCGTTGCATCCCTGGGGTGGGGTGGGGGGTCGGATGCTCCGCTCGGGTACCCCCTCGCCATTCCTGCCGTGGGAAGGAGCTCGGCCGAACCCAAGCGGGAAGGAGCCCCGTGCTCCCCGGCACGGAAAGCCACAGGATATTTTGCAGCGCCAGGGTTACCTCGCCGGGCCGGGATCCAGCCGCCGCGCAGTCGGAGCCTCCGGGCTGTGCCGGGGGTGGGGGGGGGGCTGGCTGACGGAGTGGGGGTGACGCTTCCCCAGCGCGCTGGATCCCTACGAATCTCCATGTGGTTTGGGGTTTTTTTTTTTGTTGTTGTTGTTTTTTGGTTTTTTTTTTTAAAGTGAGGCAGGGGGGTGCGTTAAAAAAAAAAAAACCAACAAAAAAACCCCCAAAACAAAACAAAAAAAACCCCAACCCAACCCATAATCTTCCTCATTCTTGCTCTCGGGCCAAATTGCTCAAGAGCTTTTCCCACAGCAAAACCCTCCCCGCCCTGTCGCTTTGCTCCCGAAAAGCTCCGCCGAGCGCAGCCCGCCTTCGGGGATGCTCCGCGGCGCCTTCGCAGCCCCCCCATCCCCGGTCCCGGAGGATGAAGGCCGGGACGACCAAACCATCCCCGCAGGCTGCTCACCCCCGTTTCTCCTCCGTCACCCCGGGGACCCCCAGGGTCTCCCCAGCACCCCGCTCGGCTTTTCCGCTGCGTTTTCTGCTTTCTGCCTCTCGCCGGAGCAGGATCCGGCCTTTTCCCTTCCCACCTGCCTGAAATCCAGCTGGAAAACACCCGGCTTCTCCGGGTTTTCTCCCAAAAAACGTCTCAGCTTCTCCCCAAAACCAGCCGCGCTCTTCAGCGTCCCTTATCTCACGACTCCGTTGCGTCCCCGTGCAAATCCCCGTGCCCGATGCAACCAAATCCCTTTCAAACCTCTCCGGGAAAGATGGAATTTTTTTTTCTTTTTTGGGGGGGTGTCACCCCAGGAGCCATGTGCGTGTCCCCCCCTTCCCACCCCAGCTCTTACCTGCACCCGCTGTGCCGGGGCGAGCGGTTGCCGGCACCATGTGCGGCTCGGAGTCTCGCCCAGGCGAAGGCGTTTCCCTTTTCCTGCCTCACCTTTCCAGTCTGGCTGCGAGGATGATAAAACCCCCGGAAAAAAAAAAAAACCAAAACTTCCTCCGTTAACCCCTCGCTCGCTGGGGAGCCAGCCCATCACCGGGCATCGGGGCGGCGACGCAAGCTCTTGCACCGGGACGGCGATCGGCAACGGGGTTTTGCTTCGATATTGGGGGGGGGGGATTTTGGAGCTCGGGGGGTAAAATCAGGCGCTTTTTTTTTTTTTTTTTTCGTGCATGGCAGCATATTTTATGGGAGCCGGAGAAACCGGCTCAACACCTTTTTCCTGCGTCAGCACAAGGCGCCGAGGCAGCGGCGTTGGGTGCTGGGGAAGAACGGGGTGACGAATCCCTCCCGCGCTTGGCTTCTGCCACCGTAACCCCCCCGGCAGAGCCCCCCCCCCGTGTCCCCCCCGGCCCGGTGAGGGGCTTTTGCAGGATGGAGGTTTGGCCTTTGCTGACGTCTTCACCCTCCTCTCGCCACCTTCTCTGCCCTCTGCCTTTATTTCAGACGCGACGGGGCGGGGGGAAGCGCGTTACGGTTGCGGTGAAACACGGTTATCGGCCCGTGGCGCCGTGAAACGCCGGGTTCCCGCGCGGGGCACCGGGCTCACAGGGAGGTGAGGGTCTCGGTCGGGTCCTGGGGGGGGGCTGCTGCTGGGGGGGGGGTCCCGGCTCGCGTCCTGCTCCGGTGTCTGGGGACAGCCTTGCTCCTGGGAGAGACACGGAGGTGACGCCAAGCCGGGGGCGGGACGGGACGGAGAACTCGTCCTTCGGTTAAACCAGACCCAAGAAGGACCGAGTCCAGCCGTCGGGGGGGGGGATCGGGTGAGCGCTGCTGCACCCACCTCGGTTGGGGAGCCAGAGGGGGGGCTGCCGTCCCCGGTGCAGCCGCTTGACGCCGCGTCGAGGGTCAGATCCAGCCCCATCTGCCAGCAGAGGAGCGTTGTACCGGGCTGGATTTGTCCCACGGACCCCTCCAGCCGCGTGTCCCCGCACCCCCTCCGCACGCGCCCCGGCACAGGGTGGGTCTCCGAACGAGCCAGGCGTTCCCCCCCCCCATTGTCCCCCCTCCGGCACCAGAACTTCCTCACCTGAGTTTCGGCCGCCTTTGGCTCGACGTCCGTCCCCTCCATGCTCTCCTCGGAGTCGCTGGGCTCGCCCACGGCATCGCCGAGCCGGCACGGCTCCTGCCCGCTGCCCGGGGACGGACACGCCGCCGCCTCCGCCGCAGGACCGGGGGTGTCGCAGGGGATGGCCGGGGACGGTGGCTCCTCGGGACGTGCCCGACCCTCACCGTTGGTGGCCGCGCCGTCTGGCTGACCGGGGTCCCCTGCGGTAGCCGGGGCTTTGCTCACCTCCGGCCCAGCCGGGCCTTTTTCCGGCTCCAGTGGCGCGGTGCCGGCAGCCTGGGCAATCGCCTCGGATAGAATCAGTGATGCCAAGGAGGTGGCGATGCCCGTGGCCCCCTCCTGCGCCCCGCTGGCAGCTCCCTCCGGCTCCGGAGCCCAGCGTTCGGTGAGCCCGGGGGAGCCAGTGCCCGGCTCCGCGGCTGCCACCGACGTCCCCTGCTCGTGGGACGGAGCTTCGGGGCTGGGGCCAGGCTCTGGAGCATCCTCACTGGAGACTGACGCCGTCTCCGACAGGGACCCACCGCTGGCGGGTGAAGCCGGTGGGGGACCGGGGATGGTGGCACCCAGCTCCCCGTTGGAGACGGAGTCCGTGGCACCGCTGCCCATCCCGGGGGACGTCGCCGTCGCCTCCGCTTCCACCACGGGCTGCCAGTCCGGCGCCTTCCCCGGGCAGGGAAACATGGCCGGGGGGCTCACCGGTGAGGAGATGACCAGCGAGCGCCGGTTGCTGGGGGGGAGGGAGGACAGAGGGGGTTAAGCCCCCCCCCTCCAGCACGTGCCACAAGCATCATCCTTGGGGACACGCAGCACCGCGGTGGCACCATCCTGCCTTGCAGGTGACGCTTCCCCATCCAGCGCGACCGGCAAACAACCCTAATTAATTAACCCAGCACCACCAAAGCACCCTCAACCCGCCGTCGGGAGATGCTCGCCCATCCCAGGACTGATGGACTGGGGGGGCTGCATCGTGCATCTGCTTTTTTTTTTGGGGGGGGTGGGGGGGAGATTCGGCCACTTGAAGGCCCCGCACCCCATCGGAGCTCACCCGCTCGTTTACCTGGAGACGCCTTTAATGATGAAGACTTTGCTGGAGTGCTGCTTCTCCAGTTTGCTCATCACCTCGTAGAGGTCACGGTTGAGCTACAAAGCGACGGGGAGGGGGGGAGAGAAAACCCTCAGTGGGGGCCCCCCCCCAATGCCACCCATCACCCGGCAGCACCCCGAACATCCTCGAGCTGCTCTAAATTATTAAATTAAACGAAGAGCAGCGAGGCTACGAGACTGCTGGGGGGGTGAGGGGAGTGGTGTTTTGGGGTGCCACCTTGCCCCCCCTCCTCCTCACCTTGCTCATCTCCTTGTAGAAGACGTCCCGGAGGTTGGAGATGTTCTGGAAGATGGTCACGTAGCAGGCGATGCGGCTGCGGGAGGGAAAGCACCGCGGGAGGTGGGGGGTGTGTGTGGGGGGGTGTCGGGGTGGCCCCCCCCCCCCCATTTCCCGCAGGGATTCGGGGTGCTGAGCACTCAGCACCATCAGCACCCATCCTCCGGGGGCCGGGGCCACCCTGCCACGGCGATGGTGCTGCGACCTCCCGGTTGTCACTGCCACCCGCGGCCGGTGTCCCCGCGGACCCTCCTGCTCGGGTGATGCTTCTTCGCGGGGACCCACGGCGGGGGGAGGGGGGGGGAGGGGGAGGGGGCTGCCTTTGCCCCCCCCCCCCCTTGCGAACGGGGGGGGCTGTGGGTGCCGTCGGCTTCTGGGCAGGAGCATCCCGGGGGGCCCCGTGCCTGCTCCAGCCCCCGCTGTGTCCCCAGCCCCGCCGTGTCCCCGAATCCCTGCAGCATCCCTCAGTCCCTGCGATGGCCCCCAGCCCCCCAATGTCCCCCAGCCCCCCAATGTCCCCCAGCCTCCCCACGGCCCCCAGCCCCCCAATGGCCCCCAGCCCCGAGATGTCCCCCAGCCCCGCAATGGCCCCCAGCCCCCCAGTGTCCCCCAATGGCCCCCAGCCTCCCCACGGCCTCCAGCACCGCGATGTCCCCCAGCACCGCAATGTCCCCCAGCCCCTTTGATGTCCCCCAGCACCGTGATGTCCCCAGATCTCTACAGTGTCCCTCAATCCCTTTGATGTCCCCCAGCACCGAGATGTCCCCCAGCCCCTATGACATGCCCAGCCCTTGCAATGTCCCCAAATCCCTGCAGTGTCCCCCAGCCCCTGGGATGTCCCCCAGCCCCTGCGATGTCCCCCAGCCCCTGCGATGTCCCCCGTACCTGCTGTACAGAACCGGCAGCTCCTCCCGAAGGTCCCTATTCAGATCTTCAAACACCGCTTGGGCTTTATTAAACTCTTCCTCGGCCTGCGGGGAGGGAAGGGGGGGACACGTGGCTTTGCCGGCACGGCCGGGGCACGGGGGGCTGCGCTGGGCGGGGGTCCTGCGGGAGGTTCGACCTTGGCGATTTTCGCCTCGTCCTTTTTCTTGGCGCTTTGTAGAGCTTCCAGGTGATGCCGGGCGCTGTCGTAGTCCACCAGCTTACGGCCCCGCTTGGCGATGCGCTCCTGCGTGGGGGACAAGGTGAGCCACGATCCGTCCCCCCCGTGTCCCCCCCGCGACATCCCGCGCGGGGCGGGGGTACCTTAAAGTCCCCGAACTGAGCCAGGTAGTTCTCCATCAGCCGCAGGGCTTGGTCGGCCAGCTTCGCCTCGTAGTCGTCCCACAGGAGATCGTTGCTCTGCCGGAAGGAAAAAGGGGGGGACGGGGGGATATAACGCCCGGCTCCCCCCCCCCAACCTCCTCTCCAGCCGTACGTGCCGGGCTGCATCCCCAGGGACCCCCTCCCGATGCTCAGAGGGGACCCTTGGGGACGGCGGGAGCACGTCAAGGGGCTCACATCTGCGATGGCTTTCAGCTCCGCGTGACCGTCCCAGTCAGTGCTGTAAATCTCCTGCAGCGTTTCAGACACTTTCCGGGAGCTCTCGTGCATCACTGCGGCCGCGCCAGCCCGGCCGGGGGCGGCAAAAATAGGATTAGTTATTATTTATTACTTATTATTTATTATTAAATATTATTTATTACCCCAGGTAAGAAAACACGGCAATGCTCGGCCCCCTCCCGCTCCTCCGTGGCGCCCGTGGGGTTTTCCCGGCGTATTTACGGGGACGGGGTGCCGTACCTTTCACCGCGCCAAGGAAAGCCTTGAGGTCTTTGTAGAGTTTATTGCCTTCGTTCTGCAAAGAAGGCGGTGAGGGGACACGTCAGGGATGTCCCCGAGGGCTTGCGGTGATTTCCGTGAGCCCCGTTGGGGACGGAGGGACCCCGGGTGTCCCCGTCCCCGCTCCCCGCTCCCCGGTGCGACCTGCTGCTGCTGGAAGTTGTACGCGCTTTGCTCGAACTGCTCGTCTTTGGTTTCCACCGTTTTGCCCAATTTCTGCAAAACCTGGGACGGAGAGAGATGGAGCCGTGGGAAAAGCCGTCAGCCCCGAGCTCAGCGCTGCCCACCCGGCTCTACCTCCTGGTACCCCCCCTTTTGGGGGACACCCCGGAGCCGGCAGAGCCGATGCCGAGCCGGGATTTGGATGGAGGATACAAACTTTTGGCGCATCCCCTGGTGCTTTTAGTTTTTAGACGAAAACCGGTGACTTTTTGGGTGCTAACCCATCACCCCACCCTATAAAACCCTACAGCCGCAGCCCTGGGTACCCCAAAACATCCATGCACGTGACTATGGGTGCAGGCGAAGCCCTGGGCGCTGCCTCGCCGGGCGCCGGTGACGCTGTGCCGAGGATGAGGATGGTCTGTGGCCGAAGGCTGCCTCCGGACCCACCATCGCAGGAGCACAACCAGGCTGGGGCCACACGGGAGGGAGCTCTGGGGTGGCCAGGAAGAGTTCGAGCCCCCCGGGAAGCGACCGGAGCCTGGTCCTGGCTGATACAGCCGCGGGGGAGCTGAATTTAGCACCGAGCCCCAGCCAGGAAACCCGGCAGCGTGTGGGTTTGGGGGGGAGGCAGGCTTCGCGTCGCCCCCAAAATAGGAGTCGCTGCCTGCGTTTTTTGGGGAGAGAAAGGGAAAGAGACGCCCTCGAACCGCCCCAAAACAGCCAAGAATTACCCCATTTCTGCCTGCTTCCGGAGCCCTTCCCCCTCGCTTCCTGCACGGGTGGCAGGGGCTGCGCTGGCGTTCCCGGGACCAGCCCCACGCCGGGTCCTGCTGGGGACCGTCACCTCCGGCCAACCTGAGGGACCCCGTGCCAGCAGCGCATGGTCCCCCTCCCCGTAACCTCTGGAAGGCGTTTTGGGTGGAAAATCCCCACTTTTAGAGAACCCCGCGGCTGCCAAAGCAGCTCGGGGGACTTTGGGGAGATGCCGTCAAGCCCAAAGCCTTGGAGCAACGATGACGTTGACCCAGAAGCGCCCAAACGAAGTCCCTACGAGTGCCCACGGGTGCCAAGCGGTGCCCGTCGTGCCACTCCCCCAGCGCCATAGCCGAAAATAATCAAAGAGTAAACCAAAATAAAGGCTTTTGGGGCTGGGCATCGCGGGCGGGCGTCGCACCGTACCTTCTCCTGCGCCCGGCTGAACCGTTTCTGGACCTGCTTGGCGAAGAGCCCCGCTCCCCCGCTCTTGCCCTCTGCCATGGCTGCAGCTCGGTTCCTCTCGCAGCCTCGCGCTGCGGTTTGATGTTTTCTACGGAGGAAGTTCGAGGCGAGGCAGCTGTCGGCATCCGCCGAGCACCCGGGGCACCCCCCCCTCCCCGACAGGCTCCCCCGTGCACCCAGCGACATGGGTGGGCCAAAGAAGTGACGGAGAACTCGTACCCGCCTCTTAATTCTTGCGTGAGCATCTGGTTTTGGGGTTTAAATTTGGCTTTGGGAGCAATTTCGGTGCTGGGGGTTTTTTTTTTATCACCATGCCAGGCACGGTTGCGGCACGGTTTTGGCTCCTCCGGGATGCAGTGGCTGGCAAGGTGGCGACAGCCACCAAATCCGACATTTCTCATTGCAAAGGAGGTCGGGTTTGGAAGAGAAAGAGAGCTAGCAGCTGGGAAAAATCCCGACCGGATCGCACCATAGCCCCAAGGGCTGCGTCGCTGCCTGCGGAGAGGATTTGCGGCATTTTCCCGTTTTCCGTTATCCCAAGGATGTTCTGGTTGCCTCGAAAGCACGAGGCCGGTTGCTTTTCCCTGCGGATCTTTTCCTGAGGGGCGAGGAAGAGGAAGGACGGGGCCAAAGGGATGCTCTGGAATACGGGAGGGGAAAAGGATGCTGAGGGCTGGAGGAGAAAGGATTGCCAGGCTGCGGGGCAAAGCACCCACCAGCACGCCGGAGAGAGGAACAGATTTTATTGACACCGGCTACGAGTTTTAAACCCCTGAGATGTGGGGGAAGATGATGTCCATCGCCCGAGCCGGGGACCGGGCTCTTCTCGTGCCGCCGCTCAGTTCTGGGCTATCACCTGGAAGGAGGAGAAAGGCAACGGTTGAGTCGAGCAGGGATGGAGCTGGTTCATCGGCGCAACGACAGCGCCGGGTCTCGGCCTCCGCCCGCCCGAGCCCCGCTGTCGCCTTACGCTCTGTATCCAGGAGATGTAGGCAGAGACGCGGGTGAAGACGGTGGGTTTGCGCTGGACGTTGCAGCCCAGACTAGAGACGAAGCTGGTGACGCCGTGGACCTGGTACTGCCCGTTCACCGCACAGTGCAGGGGACCACCGGAATCGCCCTGCCGGACCGAGGAACCCGTATCAGATGGGAGGAACGGGGATGCCGGTGGGATAGCGGAGCGGGGAGGGGGGAAAAGCGGGATGCCGGGGCCGTACCTGGCAGCCGGAGCGTACGCCGTCACCGCCGGCACAGACCATGGTGGTCTTGACGGTGGAGCCCCAGTAGGAAGAGCTGGAGCAGGTCTGGTAGTCCACCACGGGCAGGTACGCCTGCAGCAGGACGCTGGAGAGCTGCCCGTTGGCTGCACGACACCGAGCACCGGTTAACGCCGGGCCGGCAAAGACCCGCGAGATGTGGCAACCGTCCCCCCCTTGCCAAAGCGGAGCCCACAGCTGCCGCCAAACCTCATTCCCCGCGTAAATTCCTCCCAGAACCTCGGCGCGATCCCACCCAACGTTGGGCAACTCCATGCCCTGAGCAAAACCCTGCGTGATGCCTCCTGGCACCTCAAAAAACTTAAAAATATCGTTCAGCTCCCCACGTTTCCCATGTTTTTTGGGCGATTTAAGGTCAGGGCGACCCATCGGCACTCACTGCGGGTGAGACCCCAGCCCGTGATGTAGCAGGGGTAGTTGTTGGCCAGGATGGATCCCTCCTGGGGCAGGACCGCCAGCTGCACGTAGGAGTTCAGGCTGGCGTAGGTGGCCAGGCGGATCAAGGCGATGTCGTAGCTGGAAAGAAGAGGAGGAAGATGACGTTGCAAGGATCCCCCCCATTCCCAGCGACGCTACCTTCCCCCCCCCAAATCCCCCTCCCCGCACACGTTACCCCGCAGCGACGTTGTTGCTGTTCCAGTAGGGATGGACGACGATCTTGCTCACGCTGAAGACCTGCTCGCTGCCTTCGTTCGAGTTGAGGTTGTGATCGCCGGCCACAACACGGAAGTTCAGGTTACTGCCAGGAAGGAAAAAAACCCCACAGGATCGGGCCATAAATTATTATCATTTTAACCGTGAGCTGGTATGGAAAGGATCAGCGCAAGGAGATGCTCCCAGAGACGGTCCGTGAAACCCCTTAACGGACCAGCAAAGGACCGTTGCTCTCTGGGTTGGGGCAGCCAAAATTTCTCCTTGGCAAGGTTTTTGGTGGAAAACGGCTTTTCCACGAGAGGAAGGTGGGGTCCCCGCTCACCGATCCACGCAATGGGCTGCCGTCATCACCCAGTTTCTCTGGATGAGGGACCCTCCGCAGGTGTGATGCCAGCTGCCACTGGAGTAATACTGGAGGGAGATCTGGAGAAGAGGAAGGGTGGGGGGGGACGTGAGACGTGGGGGGGGGGTCTGACCGCATGGTCCTGGGGGGGTGAGACCCCCCACGGGATTCGCTGGCTGACCCCGGGAAGGACTCACCTGGGAGGGCCAGGCGTGCGAGCGTGCCTCGGTCCCACCGACCACCCGTTGCACCCCATCGAGATCCTGCTCGAAGCAGCGTCCTGCGGGAGAGACGATGGGGGGAGGGGGGAAAGGAGGGAATTGGAGCCGGGGAGGGTCGTCACCAGCTAACGAGGCCGGTGGCTTCCCGCGGAGAACGCACCGCAGAGGGCGAGGGCGGCGAGGAGCACGAGCTGCAGCATCATCATCCTGGACCACCACAGCAACCTTTCTTCTGGGATGAGGGCTGCGGCTCCGGCAGCTTTAAAAGGGGACGGAGAAGGAGGGATGGGAAGAAACCCAGGTGAGACGGCCCTATCGAGCAGCCTTGGTCCCTCTGCCAAAACACACACGGCCCCAAAGGCCAGGGCTGAACACCCCTGGGTGCACCCCAAGTCGCCCTTGGCTTTGGACAAGCAGCCCAAATCCCCGGGGGTTTCCTCTTCCGGGCATCTCGGACAACGTTGTCATGAGTTTCTCCCAGTCTCAAGCCCCAGCCGTGACTCCGGCGTCGCATTTATCCCCGGGTTGCATCCAAGAGTTTTAGCCCACGTCAGCCCCGGGATGGGGGCAAACGTCAGGCAAGACCTTCACATCCTCCAAAAAAAAAAATTAATAATAATCCACGGTGCCCAGGACGGGCGGCACGGGAGCAGGGACTGGATGAGACGTACCCGGGGCAGCTTGAGGTTCAATGAAACACCAATATGTTTGGTAATAAAAACCTGATTTCTGGCCAAAGCAGTTTTATATTTTCCCCCCTCTTTATAAAAAGAAATTGAGGCCATTTGGGGGGGGGGGTGTGTGAACCCGCAGCAGCGGTGTTTTCGATGTACGCTGGAAAACAGCGTTTGTGGTAGCGGTGATTATTGGTTCACCTGGTTCAAAAAAAAAAAAAAAAAAAAAGGAAAGAAAAAACCCACCTGCTGCTTTTCTGCTCTTATCTCTACAGAAAACACAAGATTTCATGGGTAATATGGTCTCCAAATAATCACTTACTTGTTTTATCAGTGAAGGGAACACAGCAAAGGACGGCAGCAAAGCCTCCGCCCCGGCACAGGGATACCCCAACCCAAACTGGAACCCCCCCCAAATTAGACACCTCATTGCAAAAGTGGCTTTAACTCCCCTTTAAGGCTGCAAAAGGGAGTTTCCAGGGAGGAAAACGAAATCGGAGGAGTGGGGGGCGCTCGGAGGACGCCAGAGACGGGATGTCTGTAAAATAAATCATCTCTTTATTTGAGGTCGTGTATCCAAAGACAGGTTCTCCCACCCCCGCGCCACTTCCAGGAGGGGTTTTACCCCCCATAAAAATGAAATGGCCACGAAAGCGGCAGCTACAGTAGTCGGGCTTGAAGAAAACCAGAGGAGGGAGGAGATCTGCTGCCCGGGTGCTGGCAACAGCCTCTCCGGGAGGATGCCACGGTGCGTTGGAGCTACGCTGTCCGGGAAAAACCTTCCTCCAGATCAGCACAAGCAGAATTGCACCAAGTAATCATCATCATCATATAACAATAATAATAATAATAAAAAAAAGTAATCTAACTTCCCCCCTGCCCCAAATCAAGCCTGCCTCCCATCCTGGCAGCAGCGACGCACGGTGCTCGCGGTGCCGCGGCGGGCGAGGGCCCGATCCTGGCAGTACTGGGGGGGGGGGGTGGATTCCCTCACCCGCGCGCGGGGCCACGAAAAAGCCACGATTCACCCTCCCGCGGGATGAACTGCGTGGCCAGTCACCATCCTCCTCCTCGCCGGAAGGACTTTCCCACCCGGCTTTCACGTGCCGCGTTTTTCAATGCCCGATAGGAATTTTAAGAGTCTCTGGCTGGAGCCGGGGAGGGGAAGGACGAGCAGCCGGCGGGTACCAACGAGCATCCTCGGGCATCCCTACGTGCTTCGGGCTCCGTGGGCTACCGCTGGCCGAGCTCAGCTCCCCGGGCTTCCCTGCTCCAAAGGCACGGGACTGAGTTCAAGGCAACTGTGAAATGCAGCATATTTAAGGCTTTCACTTCTTAAATTAAAAAAAAAAAAAAAGGCGGGGGGGGGGAGGTTGTTTTGGATTCTTGTTTCCTGAGAGCGGCTGGGGACGGCCGGGGGCTCGGGCCGCTCTGCTCCCCACTAGGTGAAGGACCAGAGCTGGTGGGGGTCTGCCGGGTCGCAGGGAACCATCGCCGGGTGCTTCCCTCGCGCCGTCAAGCACGTACCGGAGCCCGGGTTTTTAATCAGCCGGCCCTGCCGACAAAAATAAAGACAGCACCAGGTCAGCAACGCCGGGTGGGATGAAGGATGCGACGGAGGGGAAGCGGCAGAGGAGCATCGTGGATGATGGCACCGTCCCCTCAAGGGACTCGCGGGATGGCGACGGATGTCCTCACCTGTGCCAGGTCCCACTCCTCGCTGGCCGGCACCCGCCCCGGCTTCCCCCGGTACTGGCAGTCGCCCAGCTCGGCCGAGGCCGAGCCCGCCCGCAGGCAGAGCTCCTTCCCGATGTTGTGCCGCAGCTCCCGCTGGCTCGTGTACTCGAAATACTGGGAGGGGGCAAGACCAGAGAGGGGACGTCACGCTGCTGCGCCCCAAGAAAAGTCACCCCCGGGGCAGGGGGGGGGTTGATGGGTGCCCACCTGGTTGCCCCCCATCCCGTGGCAGGGGTACATGATGAGCGGTTTCCCACCGTGGTTGTTCTCACCGACGTCCAGGCAGCTCTTGGTGCCCTCGTTTTTTATCTGCAGGGGGGGAAAGAAAAAAAAAAAAAAAAAAAAAAAAGAGGGATGGGGGTGAGCTGGGCTTCGAGGTCCCGGGAGAGGGACCCGCCTCGGATTTGTGCTTTGCAGGGCGCTTAATTATCACTGTACAAACAACCCCGGTACTGGACACCGCGTCCGGGTCCCTTGTCCTTTCCAGGACGTGAGGAACGCCCGTGCCAACACCTCCGTTCCACCGAGTCAAAGGTGGGAGCCGCCCGGGACGAGGGTTCAGGAAACAAAAGTGAATTAAGAGCTGGACAGGAGCCAGCGCCCGGCTCTCGCCGCATCCAACGGCCGCTTTCACATCGCCCTGGCCGAGGCAGGTCGGGCTCAGACCCCAACACCCTGCTCAGAGAAAAGGGGCTGCTTTTTTTTTTTCTTTTTCTTTTTTTCCTTCTTTTTGGCAGCTCCATCCTCAGGGACGGAGGGATCCGCATCCCGCCCGTCCCCAGCTCGGTTTTTTCCAAACCCGCCCCGCACGTGCCAACGCCGGCGCGGTGCTCGCGGAAGCTCTCAGCTCTTTCGCCCGATTTAACCCAACGCCACGTCCCCGCGCCACGTCCCCGCGGGTCCCCCACCCAGCAACCTGCCCCAAACCAGCTCTGCCGGATTCCAGCTCTTTCACCATCGACCAGAGCCTGAACCGGCCCCGCCAGCCGGTGACGGACGCGGTGACGGACACGGCTGCACCAAACCCCTCCAGCACGCCGGTTTAAATCCAAACCCCCTAAACCCAACCTTTTGGGGGACTTCACTGCCGGGGTTATTTCTAGCCCAGCGGGATGCTCTGGGCACCCCAGTACTTACCGCTCCGTAAAACGTCGGAGTCAGGTCGGGAACGAACATCTCCGGGTAGACGGTCTGGAGGTACCAGGTGAAGTTCCTGCAGTGGAGCTGCTCCCTCAGCTTGCGCCGGTCTGTAATGTCACCATACGTCTTCTATCGACAAAGTCACGTGAGAAAATTAAACTAACCTCCGAAGCCAGCAAGGAAAAAATAAATTAAAAAAAAAAAACCAAAACCAAAAAACCCCTCCCAAGCCGGGGCTCAGAGCTGAGGGGTCGTCCCAGCTTTGTCATCGTCCGTCATGGCATGCCCAGGACCAAGACCGGTGGTTGGGGTCTTGCAAGACATCCCCAGTCCCCGGCAGGTACCCTCAGCCTCCGGCTGCTCACCGAGAGGGTCGGGACGTTTTGGCGTCGCGGCACAACGTTTTGGTGTTGTAACAAAAAAATTTTACCAATTTAAAAAAAAAAAAATCGATGTTTTTTTTTTTTTTTAACTCGAAAACGTTATGGCCAAATAGAAAAAATAAAACAGCTTTTTGGCTACATCTTTTCACCCGCATTTTCTTTCCCACCTCCAGGCTGAGCGTCCCTCCTCCCTCTGCCCAGGCTTGAGCTCCCAGCAGGATCAGCCCCCCCGCAGGAGAACCAGAAGCCCCCCGGCGTGGCCGGTACCTCTCTGGCCATCTGCGCGGCTTGCTGGTTCCTCCTGTAGAAGATCTCCTTGTAGTCGTCCATCCAGACCTCGGCCAGGCGGACCTGGTTCCTCGAGATGACCTGGGTGCCCTTGGGGAAGGTGTGGGGGCTCTTGGAGCGGAAGACGTGACCCACGACGGAGCAAGGGATGATCTCAACTTGACCCCCGCACTGCCAGACCTACGGGGAGGCAACGCCCGAGACGTTGGGGGGATCCAACCCCCCCCCCCTACCCCGGCCCCCCACCAAGGAGCAGCCCCGAAGAGGCTCTTTGAAGACGGCACCGACCCATCCGTACCCTGAAGGACATTTCCACGTTCTCGCCCCCCCAGATCTCCATCTGATCGTCGTAGGAACCGATGTGCTCGAAGTAGGACCTGGAGATGGCAAAGAGGCCACCGGCGAAGGTCGGGGACCTACGGGGAAGGGAGAAGGGGGGCAAAATAGGGTTAAAATAAAAATAGAAGAGCAGAAATCCGAGTTTTGGGGACATCACGGCCCTCACGGTGGGTGTGAGCACTCTGCAGCTCTCTGTCCCCCCATCTCCATGCCCCATCCAGCTGTGCCCCAGATGTGGTGGCTTTGGCCAAGGGGCCAGACCCGGCTGCCGGGAGGGGACGGAGGCGGCAGCGTGACACCGAGGGGCCTCGCCGCCGGCTCTCGACTCGAAGCAAGAGGGGGATATTGTTACAGAAAAGCTATCGCCAAGAAGAAGGGGGGAGATTAGAGCTCAGTGGCCGGCGCCCCATTCACTCCACCGGCTTCTCTAATCTTTTCCATCTGATCTTTAGAAGAGGCTGGAACAGAAACTTCCTTTTATTCAAGGGGGGAAAAAAAAAAAATTAAAAAAAAAAAAAAAAAGGATTCGCTGAGCTGCTGCGTTCCTGACGAGCGGAGATGAGACGCTGCCGGGAGCCAAATCGCCGGCTCATGGTAAAAAGGACCTTTATTGGGACGGGGACGTCTCCTGGGTGACCTCTGCACAAAGCCAGCCCTGCCGCCGGCCGGGGGACGGGATGCGGACGAGGCCAGGCAGGGTGTCCGATATCTCCCGGTGGGAGCACCCGGCTTAGCGTGGGGCACAGACGGAGAGGTGCAGCAGGAAAAGCCCTTCAGGGTTCCTCTGCCTGGAAATAAGAAAGTAAAAATAGGGGGTTTGGCGCGGTCCTATCTGCAGGTGACATCTTCTGGCCCCTGTGCCGGCGCAGGTGCCCGCCCTGTGCCCGGGTAGCTCGGTATCCGAGAGCGAGAAGATACGAGGCAGCGATGAAACCCTGAACGAGAGACTTTGCAGGAGCGGAGGGACGGCTGGAGGGAATTCAAAGGTGTTTTTGCAAAAGGTCTTTTACGGCTCCATGTTCGCCAAACCCCAGGGGAGGCTTCTCCTCTGCCAGCCCCACGGCACTGACCGTGCCCGAGCATCCTCTCCCGGACACCAGCCACCCGAGATCCCTCAAGCCAAGCGTCCCACAAGGGAAGTTCTGCCGGGAAGGGACAGTGTCACCCACCTGAAGGCACAAAAACCAACAGGGAAAACCCCAAATTTGTTGGAAAAAAAAGAGCAAAAACAACTGGAGGAAGGGGCGGTTTCCCAGCACAGGGCACCTAGCTCTTTGCCACCCCAAGCACGCTCAGTCGGTTCATTTTGCAGCCTTTGGGTCCAAAAATGACATTCCTGGGGCTCATCCAACCTTTCCTACCAGCACCCCAGCCCCAAAAATACCTCCCTGCCAAAGCTTACTTGATGGGGAAGGTCTCATCCTTCCTCCGCTGCCTCTCCCGGGGTGGGACGACCTCCCAGCCGAAAGTCAGGCTCCAGTCGAAGTTGCCCCGGCTGTGCTGTTTGCCGTTCTGGACGGGTTTAGAGAACTCGAAGGTGTTGAGATCGATGGTGGCGATGTCAGGGCTTACGACGGCCGTGGGCTCTTCGGCGATGCGGGATAAGAGGGGCTCCAGCCAGCCGTGAAAACACTCGCCTGGAGCACGGGGAAGGGTTTGGCCATCGAGAGGAGACAACTTCGCTCCCCCGCAGTTCGTTGGGGACCCCCGGGAGGTGGTGGGTACTCACAGTGGGCATCCAGGAAGGTCAGGACCTCACCGCTGGCCACGCTGGCCCCCAGCAGCCGCGCCGTGATCAGCCCTTTCCTCTCCTCCTGCCGCACAACTCGCACGATCTGGAGCTGCTCCACGTAGCGATCCAGCTCGTCCTTCAGGTACTCTGGGGTGGGGGAAAAAAGCAACCAGCTCCGTCAGAGCGGGGCAGACGCTGGTCCCTGTGTCCCACCCGCCCATCCCCTCCCTGCCGCTCACATCCTGCACCCGGGTTCAGACCCGGGGACGCACGGACCCTCCTTTCCTCCAAATCCAACAGTGGTTTTGGCTAAAAAAAAGTGAGTTTTGCAAAGGAGCCGGCCACCCACCCTGTCTAATCCTCCACCCGAGAGGGATTAGAGGAACAACGGGGTGAGAAAGCCTTGTGCCCTGCGGTTAAAGTGTCACCGGGACCGAGCGGATGAGCTGTCACCGAGGGAAGGGACAGCGGATAAGGTGCCACCCAGAAAAATTGGGATTGCTCTCCTTCCTTGGCAGATATAACCAAGCCAAAAGTTGGGAATGGCCCAGTGGGAACCGGGATATCCGGAGACCCGACCTGGGAAGGGACCCCAAGTCCCCACTGCAGCGGGAGCCAAGTTCATGGGCGATAAAGCCCTGCACCGCCCCAAGGTTTCTGTTCCTTGGGCGCCCGTGCAGACGCCGTGGGTGGAAAGGGAGGATTTATCTCCAGGGCGAGGGCAAAGTCCGCTCCTCTCCAGCGCCCTGACGCTGAACCACATCGTTAATTTGCTCTGGGCGTAGCTAATGAGGATCGCAGCCTAGTGGGCAGGCCGGCTGGCGGACGGGATGTTTGCAGGATGTGGGAGTAGCGCCCGGTTTTTCCCCAGGGCTGGATTAACAGCAGTGCTGGAGAAGGGAAAAATCCCTGAGGATGCTCCCGGGTGGATGCAAAACCACGCGGAAGAGCTGCCAGTGCATCCCGGGCTGCCGGTGCGGGTGCGTCGGAGATTCGGCGCGAGCGGCTTCTCCTCCGAGCGGCTCAGAACTGCTGCTCCCGGGGATGGAAAGATGCTCGGCATCTCCCCGCATCCCGCCACGGCCCCCCGCATCCCACTCCCACCCACCATCCGTGCTGGCATCGTCCACCAAGATGATCTCCTTCAGCAGGAGGGCCGGGGAGGCGTGCAGGACGCTGTACACCGTCCGCAGCAGCGTCGACCAAGCTTCGTTATGGAAGACGATGACGACGCTGGTGGTGGGCAGGGGGGGGCACCGCTTGAATTTCTGGTCGATGCACCTTCGAGAGAGAAAAGCAGCAGTCTAAGCAAGACGGGACGGACACGCACACACACCCCCCCTTCATCCCCCCCAAACCCCGCGGCAGGAGATCGGCTCCCAGCCCTGGCGGCTCTTCGCTGCTTTGATTTCAATTAATTTCTACCGGTCGAGTGAATCACATTCCTGCCGCCCGCCTGGCCCCGGTGTCCCCCCCATTGTCACCGCTACACCTGCTAAGCACGGATAATCGCCTGCCAGCGCGGGGGGAGCGGTTTCCATGCCAGGACTGGGTTTCTACCTCCTATTCAAGTCTTTTTTTTTTCCACCCCAAAATCCTCCCCATGCCTTCCCCAGCCCACCCCCCCGCCCCGAGCAGGCAGGGGTTCGCGGGGGGGCCGTGCTTTAATCCGGCTGGAGGGCAGGCGAGGAAATCTCTTGAGTTTACGTCGCTTCCTTCACCCCCCTCAACCCCAGCGGGGTCTGAGGTTGTTCCACTCGACTAAGAAAAGAAAAAGTCCGACTGCTGGAGCCGGCTGAAATAAAAGAGGGAGAGGAGGGAAAGGCGGGGGGAGATGCCAGAGCCACCCAGCCGCGAGCAGGTACGCAGAGACACAAAGGGCCACCGCTAGCTTTTGCCCACTGCTGTTACAAACCAACCCCAAGAGGACAAAAATTAGGGGGAAAAAACAAAAATATATGTATTTTTTCAGCCCTCCCTCCATTCGATTCCCTGCCAACACTCAGGGACATCCCGCTCCTGATCTGCCTTTTTTTTTTCCCCCCCTTAAACTTGTCGTGTGTCCCCCCGGGAGCAAACAGACCCGTGGGGCTCTTTGGGTGACGGCTCTTACTCCGGCGGGCGGCTGTCGGGTCCCAGCGCTCGCTGGAGGGAGATGCGGTCGCTGGCGAAGGCGTTGAAGCAATGCTTCTCGTAACCTCGCTCCTTCTCCTTCGTCTCCTCCGGCGTCCATCGATCCTTCTTGAAGGCTTTGCCGTCGGCTCCGGGGCTGGCGGGGTCTTGGGGGGGTCTCTCCATCAACGGCCGAAGCTCCGCCACCGTGTAGACGCCGGGCAGGCAGGAGCGAGCGCTGGGCGGTGGTTCCTCCTGCCGAACCGGAGCTCCGATCTGCAGCTTCGGCATTGAGTCTCGGATGTTGTTGACCGCCCCCAGCATCAGGTCGAGGACTTGGTCCTTTCCCTGGACAATGTTCTTCAGCCAGGGTTCCTCGCTCGGGTCCTTGTTCCCCACGTCCTTCTGCAGGATGAAGAGGAAGATGACGAAGACGGCGCCTGCCAAAGCCACCTTCAAGGGGCTGTAGCGTCTCCGGAAAAGCCTCATTTTTTTTTTTTTTTTAAATTTTTTTTTTTTTCTGTGCGGTTTCTGGAAGGTTCTGCCTGCGGCAATGGGAATTTCAGGGACGTGGGGTCTCGGGGTGCTTCATGATGTTCCGCTCCGCTCCACTAACCTGGGGAGAAGGAGAAACACCCGCAGGTTAATTCAGACTGGACGCACATCGCGTGCATCCCCTTGATATTAATATAGTATTAATTACATCTCAAGATAAAGTTCACTCCCTGCAAGGGGGCAAACAAAACCTGTAAAATCCCCCCCCGTGGCCCTTCCAGCTCGTAAATCCACACTAAAAACACCAGGAAAAAGCAAAGATTCAAAAAAAGCTGCGAGATGCGCCGGATCCGGCCACCACGAGAGCAGGACGTCCCCAGCAGTTTCTCCTGCGACCGAACCAGCCGCTGCAGCATCCCCCCCCCCGCCACAACCTCCTCGTGCACGCCACGACCAGCACCACGAAGCTAAAAAAAAAAAAAAAAATCAAGCCACAAAATTTGCCAAAATATTTTTGACCACGTGGAAAAAGCCTTTCCCCGGGGTATTTTTCCTGCCTGGATCGTCGCTGGGAAGGAAAACCAACGCAAGACCCTGTGGCACTTTGGTTTCGGCTGAATCGGAGCGGCAGATTCAGCGTCCGGTGCGACGCTGCCGAGAGCTCAGCACCGGCTGCAAATCCTCCGCCAGGACCCGGTGTAAAGCAGCACGACCGGCCGAGCTTTCCCACCCGGAGCAAACCCTCCCGCGGCTGCTTTTTGTGAGCCGCTGCCGCCGGAGCATGGACAAGCTCCACGGGAGCCATTCACCAGCATCTCCTCCTCCTCCTCCTCCAATTCGGGGTCTGTGTGTCCCCCCCCTCTGCTTCTTTTCTTTCTTTTTTTTTTTTTTTCCCCTTTTCTTTTTATCGCCTTGGAAATGGTGCGGCCCTGGAGCGGAGAAGGGCACCTGCCAGCAACTTCAAGGCCGAGGAAGCTTCGGTTTGTAAAGGAGGAGGGCCGAGGCGGTCCCCGGGGTCACCGCTTTCAGCGCTGCGGGGATCAAAGCCGGCGGCCGGACCACGCTTCACTGCCAAGGGCGCCCATTCCCAAGTCGTGGCGGGACTGGGTGGCACCAGCTCCACAGGAGGGGTAAAAAAAAAGCAGAATTAAGAGGAAAAATAAAAACCCCAAATCCACCTCAATTTCTGCTCGTGTCCGAGCAAAGACGCTCGCGCTCCGCTCGCACCCCTGAGCCCCGATGCTTTCGTCGCACGGCACAAGCCGCTGCAGCGCAAGGAGGTCGAGCGGCGAAAAGCAACACGTTTTGGGGAGGAAAACCTCGTTTCTACTATCTCCGCATCTCTCGAAGAGTCTCCTTCCTGCGACGTTGCTGTGACCACATTAATGAAGCGCGCTCGTTAGCCGCGGAGATCCTAATGAACCCCAGGGTGGCACTCGGGGCTGGCGCACAACACCGACAACGCAGCTCCCGCGGGGGCTCCGAAAGGACCAAAAAGCAAAATAAAAACCCCCCAAAATCCCTTCCCCCCCCCCCCCCAAAAAAAAATAATAATAAAAAAAATTAGCTGGGGTGAGTTTTGCACCCGGGGTGAGCTCCTCTCTGCTCCCGTGTTCGGTCCCGGTGCGTCGCGGCACGGTGCCGGTGTTAGGAACCGGTGAATCCAGGGGGTGCGAGGGGAAGGTGGGTGCTGCCTGGCAGGAAGGGGGGGTCCCACGGGGCCCCCCGCCATCGAGGCACTGGCCTCGCCCCGGTTGGGATGAGCCCGCGGGGTCCCGGTGTTGGGGGGGGGGGGGGCAGGACCCCCGGAGAGGGGCTGGGTGGCGGCTCTGCCCCCCCCGGGGGTGGGTGCCGGGATGCCCTGGGGGGGGGTTAAAGGGGGCCGGATCCTGCTCACCGCGGTGCACGGAGCCACGCAGCCCCGGAGACCCGCTGGGCTGCCCCGGGGGGCTCCGTCCCGGGACCCCCATCGCGGGCGGGGGGGGGCTCCGTCCCGGGACCCCAGACCCTTCCGGGGGGTGCACACCGGTACCGGTGCCCCTGCCCCGGGGAAGCTCAGCACCGGGACCCCCGGACCCTCCTTCCCCCTTAGGCGGGGGGGGATGTCCGCACCGGAGCCTCCCAGAGTCCGGTACCGCGGGGGAGGAGGGGTCCCCACCGACACTCCCGGACTTCTTCCCCGAACAAGCTCCACATCGACACCCCCGGCCCAGACTCTGCACCGGGACCCTCCGGCTCCCCTTTTCCCAGAGAGAGAAGACTCCACACCGGGACCTCCCGAACTCCTTATTCTCCTGGTACTGGGGGTCCGAACCGGCTTCTTCCCCGGTACTCACGGGCTCTGCAGCCAGACCGAGACCGGCACGGCACGGCACGGCACGGCACGGCACGGCACGCCCTGCCCTGCCCTGCCCTGCCCTGCCCTGCCCGGCAGCAGCAGCAGCACCCCCCTCCCGGTCCCGGTCCCGGTCCCGGTCCCGCTCACCCGGCTCCACGGCGGCAGCGGCTGGCGCGAGACCGCAGGTGCCGTCCCGGTGGGGCGGGACCGGCGCGCGAGAAGGGCGGAGCCATCGCCGCCACCTGCCACCGCCCCGGGGTACAGGTGCACGAGGCGGTGTTGCCGCGGTCCTAGCGCCGACAGACAGGAGAGAGACGGCCCGCGGTCCTAGCGCCGACCGCCGGCTATGCGCCTCCCTCCCCGGGGGGGGTGGGTGTGGGGCGGAACGGCGGCCTGACAGCGGGTAACCGGCGGCGACGGGGGTCTATAGGAGCCGTATGGGCTGGGCACGGGGGGGTACCGTGAGTGGCAGGGGGCTATAGGGGCTATAGGGCCCTGACATCGGGGGTGCAGGGGGTGACAGGGGCCTACAGGGGCCACAAGGGCCTGGCACTGGGGGTGCTGGGAGCCACAGGGGCCTGTAGAGGCCATAGGGGCTAGAGGGGCCTAGTGGGAGGTGCTGGGAGCTACAGGGACATATAGAGGCTATAAGGGCTACAAGGGCCTGGTACTGGGGGTGCTGGGAGCCACAGGGGCCTATAAAGGCCACAAGGGCTACAAGGGCCTGGTGCTGCAGGTGGTGGGAGCCACAGGGGCCTATAGAGGCCATAAGTGCGTGACCCCAGGTGTGCTGGGGACCAGTAAAAGCCTGGCACTGGGGGGGCTGGGAGCTACAGGTCCCATACTGCCAGGTCCTATAGGTCGCATACTGCCAGATCCTATAGTGCCCGGCTGCCGGGTGGTGGGGAGAGAGGCACTGGCACGGTGCGAATGCCTTTCCTCCCCACACTTGTTCCTTAGTTCATGCCACGTTTGTTGTTACTATTCTTATTTATTAATTATCCCGCGGGCACTGCGGAGCCTCTTGAGCTTCCTGGCTCGGGGACAGCGGTTTCCTGTGGTTGGGAGTTTATTTACTGTCAGTTTTACTGGGATGCAATAATTGCTGGTAATATTTTTTGTGAGCACACCGGTTGCTATAAATAGACTACCAACATGGGAACTTGCTAATTATTCCCATCCCTCTGTGTCATCCCTTATTAGCGTGTATCTTCCCGTCAACCTGGCGATTGCACCAGCTCGCTGCTCTCCACCGGCGCCCCGAGGCTGTGCTTGGGGATGGGGCCATGATCCCCCCACAACGTGCAACAAGGCGGCAGCCCCAAACGGCAAGCCCCCTGCTCCGAGCACCCCGTTCCCCGCCTCCTCAAGACTCATCTTTAACACTAGATGGTGGTATCTTCATGAAGCTTCGGCCTGAGGATCAGCAGCTGCTTGCCACGCCATGAAAACTCCCTGGAAAAGCCAGGTGAGATATCGGTGGTGTGAAAGAGCCGCTCAGAGCCCCTTCAGGGATGATGTGACAGGTACGAGCCCTTCGGCAGGGGATTCCTGCGCTTGCGAGGAAAGGCACGAGCAGCCCCCAAGCCCCCCGTGCACCCCAGGAGAGGCTACGGTCGAGACGGGCAGGAGGGTGGCAGGGAAAACCCCGGCGGCTTCTCCAGGATCCCAGAGGGACGAGCCCTGGGCAGGTTTTAATCACCCAGCTGAGGATTTTACCTTGGCTTCTGTGCTGTACGGAGGATTTGGGGGATTTAACCTGAGGCAGAGTGAGTATTAATTTGGATTATTGGGCTATTAGCTTGAATATTAGCTGCCTTACAGGGGATAAGTCAGGCAGGGCTCCGGGGCACTGCAGACGCACAAATACCCAGCAGCCTCCACGTTAAAGCGCTAACGAGTCGCTGAAGAAAGGTGGGGGGAAACTAAGTCACAGAAAAGGCACTTGCCTAACCCAGTGTGGCGCAGAGAGGAGCCAACACTCACCCGCCGTGAGGCCACCCTTAGCCCTTCATAATCATCTCCTGTGCTTTTCAGAGCTAAATTTAAACCCTGGTTCTGCGCAGCGGCTGCCTGTAATTCTCTGCTGCTTTGTTTCCTGCCATGTTGCCGTGCAGAGGTTTCGCTCTTAGCATAAAAACTGAAGGGGAAATTCCCTACCCCAAACTTTGCTGCTGCTGCTGAACTTTTTTTAGCTGCAACTTGGCCAAGCCCGATGTCGCACCGCGGCTGCCCGGCCGGGGAAAGGAGGGCCCCCCGCCAGAGTAAGTGTGCTTCTGCGGAAAATGGAGCTTTTTTAGCTTCACGGGGTCCACGTCGGGCTGCGTCGCAGGGGATGGGATGGGGATGGGCTTTTCACGGCATTAAACCTGCCCCGTTCCCCGGCACCGAGGGAGAACACGGCTGAAGGCAAGTCCTGCCCCTCCGAGTCGCTCGGTGAACCCCGAGCATCTGATTTCCCTAGGATTTTTGTCTTTGCAGATTGCTTCTTTTAATTGCAATTTGTGAAACGCTTTTCAGGTTACGCAGGAGATTAAAACCTCCTGGTGCACCATCCTCCTAGTGTCACAGAAGTAATTTGGGGGAAATGAAGAAGCAGTTAACTACTGAAAAAAACAGCAGGGATCGTACAAAATCAATACAGGCTTGCTTGGGAATGACAGCTCCAGATCACACACCTCTTAATAATTAATTGGCATAGTTAAATATAACTCTCAGACAAAATATATCCTCTTAATCTTTAATTTGATATGTTAGCTATGGAATTAGCTGCTTTGGAGGGTCCAAATGTTTATCCTTGGTTTTTAAGAATCAGTGGCACCCAAACAGCCAAAAATATGTTGTAGTTACCATCACGGCTTGTTTGTGGTGTGAGAAGCGCAGAAATACCCTGCACTGGAAGCGAACCTTACCATTTTGTCTGCAGTTTTCCTTGCGCTGGGTGCGTTTCCTTCGGGCCGGTCGGGATTTCTGCCCTTCGCCCTTACCGGGGAATCCACATTGCCCCGAGCGTCAGACGAGGCTCCATCAAACCGATCAGCCGAGCCCCTAATTACAGAGCCGGAGCTTAAATTTGCAGCACTGAGCAGCAGCGAACCTGGAAAATATGACAGGAAGCAAAGCCGATTTGCATATTTATGCTAATCGAGATTGCACGAACCTTTCAAATTAAAACCTACGTTGCAGATGGCTTGCAGATTTGCACCAGGCTTTGGTTTTATTTATTATCTTTCAGACTGGTAATAATTGGTGCAATGTGGTAAAACGGGAAAGTCTAATCCACATTACAGCTGTTAAAGCAAAGAGAAATGTGTCGAACACAATGCAGAGAGATTTTTCTTCATAGTAACAATATTTGGTTAACGCATACCATGTGGGCATGAGCTGGATTTTCATTTGCGGGGTATTTCTGAGAGCAGAAGGGGCAGCTCGGGGCTGAAAATCTCAAGAAAGGGGAATTGTGCCCGCCACGCTTCGGGTTTGGGTTTGTTGCTGGGAGTTTGTTTGCTCTCACACCGCTGCACCAAAAAATGAGATCCCTTGGTACCGAGTGAAAGGGAAATGCAACTTTTTCCAGGTAGATGTTTCAATAAATGGGACTTTTTGGTTGTTTGGAGCTGAGCTTGCGGCAGCTGTGGGCTGAGGGGTGGAAAAGCCCGACTTGGCCGTTCAGTTATCCCCTGAGTTGGACAGAATCACTTCCCTTTTCAGTTTTTTTTTTCTGTGTAAATTGTAAGAGAACTGGAAGTGCTTCTTTCTTTGCAGTCCTACGCGCATGAGCGTGTGGGATGTCCAGGGATCCTGCAGCGCGACCGAGCCCGGTCCTCCCCATCCCACCAGCTCGGGGTAACCTTGGCGGCTCCTCGCTGCCTTTAGATAACACCCAGACGGTCATTTCCTCTTGCTTTTCTCCCGATCAGGTGCAACGGAGATGGAAGAAATATTCTTCCAGCTCTGCGAGGAGTTCGCCAGGCTGCAGGATCTGTGCATCAAGCAGGGCAAGCTCCTTCAGAAGCTGACTGCCAGGAAGGGACCCGTCCTCGGTAAGCAGCGGGGGCCAGGAAGGGTGCACTGAAACTGCAGATCCGGGCTGACAAGTGTAATTTGAACCTTTGTCAAGAAGTTGGCTGTGGAAAGTGGGGGTAACGTGAAGCTGGTTTAAGGCAGAAACGTGCCCTGCAACCCGTGCTGGCTGTTGTGGCTTTTTGGCTTCGCCTTCTCCATCAAACACGGAGTAACGCGTGCGCGTGTCTGCTTACAGTCACGTTAAAACCGCCGCAGGCGTACTGCTGCTATTCACACGTCTCACCCCTGGGGAGAGGGGGAAGGACCGTGGGGCAGATGGTACGTGTTGCCTGGAGTGTTTTTGGGAAGCAGGGGTGGCAGTGGAGCCTCCACAGCCTGGAAACCACCTGGGGAAATGTTCTCGCCCTCCCCGGCAGCCTGCCTGGTTTTCCAAATAATCTCCCTCCCAGTCCCCCGGCTGTGGTCCACGCGCTCGTCTGTGCCCCCCCCCCAAGCAGTCACATCACTCCCGCGGGGTTTTGCACATTGTTCCTGACCTTAAAGGGTGTTTTTTGTGGTCAGGAGGGATTGGCTTGGGCAAATGGCTGCCATGTGTGTGAGACCAGCAGCCTCGTGTGCTCCCCACCCCTGTGCTCGCCTCGTTTCCCCGCAGCTCTGCCGTCTGCGTGTCCTTCCTGGGGCTGGCGCGCAAATAAATGTCTCCAGACAGGACCTAAACCAAAGCCGTTACTGGGATCAGCCCGGCTTTTGGGGACGCAGCGATGTCTCGACGTCTCCTAAGGTAGCTAATACCCCTCTGACTCGCAGCCCTTTCTGGCTGTCCTCAGATGCCATTTCGTCGCTGGTCCAGCCTCATATTTAATCGAGCGATGGGGTCACGCGAGCTTTGCCAGCAAGGAGGTAGCGCCCAGTTGTTTTGCAATCGCAAAAGGAGATTGAGGCAATGGGAAGGCAAAACACAAACGCCGTTAAGTCCCGGGAATGACAGCTCTGGCTTGCTTTCTTTCAAAGATATCCCCGTGTCGCTGCCGATCCAGTGCACGGAGGATATGGTCATGGAGGAAGGGGAAGGGCCACCGGACAGCCACCAGAAATGCTCAGAGGCCCCGGCGTCTGCTGCCTCCGACCCGGAGGGCTCTGCTCATCCCCTGGCGCAGCCACACGCTGTCGACACGCTGCCCGGCTTCGACGGCAAGTACCCGCCAAGCGCTGCGAACGGCAGCGTCTTCGGCGCTGGAACTGGAGGAGCTGCTCTTGCCGTAGCTTTTGGCAGCAACAAGGCAGAGAGGAGCGAGAAGGTGGATGTAGAGACGTGGCTGAAAACCTGTAGGATGCTTCCTACCGTGAAAGCCCCCAAGGAAGAAGTGAGAGCTTGCTGCAGCCCGCAGGAGTTGGCGGCGTCAACCCCGGTTGTCGGGGACTCCTTCCTGACTCTTCTGGACCTCTATGAAGCCCCGGAAGCCCTTCGGAGGGAAGATGCTCCCAGTGAAAGTGCTTTGCCTGCTGAGGCTAAAGTCCCGGTAGAGATCCGAGGACCTGTGAAGGTAAATTGTGAGGCTCACGGGGGTTTTTGTCTGTGACTTTTGCGTGCTCTTCCCAACGTAATGGCATCTGTCAATCTTTAGCATCCTCTCCATCAGCCCTGCTGTAATGCATGGGAAGCTGCGGCAGAGTGGAGGTTTAGGGTTATGGCCTGAAAAAGTCTCTAGGCACCTAATTCTCCGGTTCCCAGGGGAATTAAGTACATAAAAGCCGCTGGGATCTGGCTGCCAAGCAGCACCCGATGCGCTTTGGGAGACGTCCCTCCCATGATCATTTCTGAGGCCTTGAGGAACCCTTGAAGCAGTCGATTCAGTCTCAGGGGGGAAAAACTGTTTCGACCTCCTTTGGATCACAAATTAAACGAGCTCTTAAATATTTCCTTTATTCTCTCTGATTTATACACCCCCAAAAGGATGATTTCTAAAGATATCCTAAACTCTGGCCCCTCAGTCCTCCTGGTGAGCCTTCACAGTGTGTGTTACGGGTGGGATACCAACCCTGGACTTACCGGCGAGGATTCCTGTAATGCCAAGCCCATTTCTTTTCATTCCTTCTCCCAAATGAGGCCCTTAAAAATTATTTCACGGCTGCCGTGGCTACATATTCCTGGGGAAAGCTATTGATTTTCAGCTGGGGCTATATTTAGAAGGTAGTTTCTTTTTAAGAAGAAGGAGAAGAAAGAATGAAGTGGAAGCGGTACCTGTCTGGTAAAGCCCTAATGTGCCTTATCAGCACTTAAATGATAATGGCACAAAAAGGAAATTACAAATGCGCTCCAGTTTGCTTCTTGCAAAAGCACTTTTCTCATGTTCTGGCTTGGATAGTGACTGTAGCTGCTGAGGGGTAAGCGATGGGTGATGGAGGATGCTCAGGTGCCACATGGAGACAGGATCCTCCGGTGGATGTGGGCGAGGATGGGGACTCAAGCTCCCCCAGACTCCAGCACGGGGGAGCAGCCCTTAGCCCAGCCTTTCCGCGGGCACAAAACCGTGGTGTCTGCTTTTGGAGGCTGCGTTTCGGCGTGGCAGA
This sequence comes from Balearica regulorum gibbericeps, assembly GCF_011004875.1. Lineage (NCBI taxonomy): Eukaryota > Metazoa > Chordata > Aves > Gruiformes > Gruidae > Balearica > Balearica regulorum. Next base: position 459,649 of record NC_046212.1, read on the forward strand.
CACAGCCAGGGGCTTGAAAAGAGGCTGCCTCCACCGTTCCCACTGACCGCTTTTCCCCTTCGCTCCTCGCAGACATCCTGGACGCCGGGCTGGATGCTGGAGGACGGAACGCTCGGGCAAGGCGCTGTCCTCGCCTCCAAGGGTGCTCAGGCTTGTGACATTTGCCAGGAGATTTTCCCATCGGATGCAGCAGGCCAAGCAGACTATTTAAAGCACGTCTTAGCCCATTTGAAGTAGGACTCATCTTCACGATCGGAAATCCACGTATTTGCAATCTCGACCAGCGTGACAGCCTCTGGACCTTCACGAGATCCTGCCGCTGGCTTTGACCGGGGCCAGCTCAGGTGGCAGTCCTCCTGGTCCAAACTTGGTCCCTGATGCACTGCTTGATGGGCCGGTTGAGGGCTCTGGATGTGTTTTGGCTTGTTGAGCTTCGTGGATATCAAAGCAGCTTCTGTCCCGGGGTCTGGACCTGTGTGGGGCTGAGCAGGGGAGCTGTAACTCAATGGGAAATGGAATTTTTTTCAAAATTCACTTTTAGCTGAGTGGAAATGAAGTTTCTGTAAATAGATAGGGATGTTTGAAAGGTCACATTGGCTTTTTCCAAGAACGTGAAAGGTTGGGTGGGAGAATCGCAAGGTATCCACAGTCACTTAACCTGAATTGGACTTTTGAGAGAGGCTCGGCGACGTGATGCCGAGGACCGGATTGCACCTTCCAAGTGTGTTCCCAGGAAGGGCATAACTGAGAGCTCTCCTCCCTGCTATTCAAACCTCATCAGCTCCAGCTCAGTGAGTTATGGGACTTTAATTGATCCCTCTACAGGTGGGAAGAGGTTTATCAGCACCCGTCGGCGTGGGGTCGGCTCTCCCGGCTGTGTTTAGAGAGCAGCGGAGCAGAAAGGGGCTCCCCCAGCGCAGGGACGTGACCGACACGCGTGCTGCTGTCCCGTCTTTCTATTAAATCTCTTGGGGAAAACGTCTTTGGAATGAACGGCTCTGGGAGCGGTGGGTGGGTGTGCCTGGGGGATGCAGAGGATGCAGCTTCTGGTCCTGCGGTTTGCCCTCGAGCCAGGTTTTGATCTTGCCCTGACTAACAGGAGCAAGTAATTGCATGTGAGGGTGCCATCCAGGCGACCAGAATTAAGATTATATTCGTTCATTAACGTGACCTGTAGTTTGACTGTTATAAAGCGCTCTCCATCACTTGCTGTCCACGTGTTTCGCAAAGGAATTCACCCGCAGAGGTGGGGAAACTGAGACACAAAGCATGGATGAGCTTCAAATCCCCAAATAAGCTTTTTTTTCTTTTTTTAAAAAACCCCTCATCTCAGGCCTTTGTGTTTTTCAAGTTGCATCTGAAACGGATTTGGCATCCCGTGTTTGAGGCAACTTGAATTGAAATCACTAGCCGGATTCTCCTCTGCTTCCACGGATCAGGGCTAACTGCGATCTCCAGCTCCACCATCTCATCTTTAGCAGCGCGGATAATAGTCTGACGTCATGACTCAAGTTTCTTCCCAGAAATGGAGCCGCGTTTATGAATTTGCTGTGGCCACGGCAGAGCTGATGACAAACATCTGCGTGTCCCGAGGATCTCGTCCTTTCAGACAAGGCAGGGACTGATGTGCACGGGTCGACAGCACCGTCATCCCTGGCCAAACCCGGCCTCGCGTGGCCGAAGCCATTTTTCCAAGGACCGTTTTCCAAGACAAATCCTCCAGCTTCTTTCTTTAGAGCCCCAGCTTCGAGCTTGGATCCTCCATTTGCACGAATATTGGAGCTTCTTTCTGCCCTGCGCAGAATCAGGATTTTATTTTGCCGAAGGTCAAAGTGGGTTTTCTGACATCACGGTGCAGCTTTCCCATTGGCATCTTCAGCTCCAAATTTCCTCCTCCGGCTCCTCAAATTAATTAGGTGGTGGGATTGTTTTATAGTGTTTTGTGCTCTTCTGTAGGGCCTGGAAGAAAATAACGTTTCCTAGCATGCTGCATTACTGGAAACACCAGATCAGAAAGCGAGTCGGAGCAAGAAGAGCCATAAATTTATTTGGGATGAAATTGTTACAGCCATCCAGAATTTGCCGGAAGGAGGAAAACCAGCCCGGTTCTTCTTGCTTTGAGAGCATGTCCGGTAAATTTAATTTAAAAATCGCAAGCACAGATGGCTTTTCTCAAGAGTCAAAGCAACCGTGGCGCAGCACTGGCTTCCACGAGCGGCCGTGCCGAGGCAGCAGTGCTGGGTGAGGCACCGTATCGCCCAAAACGACATTAAAATATCACGTTTGGGGTCACTTGTGATGAAATTTTGCCCTGACGCTCCATCCCTGGTGACTCGGGATGGTCGAGCAGTTGAAGTTCAACAAACTTAACTTCACTGCTTGGCCTTTCTCAACGCGCTTCGTTATATTTTTAGATGTCGCGTTATACGGTGCAATTAGTCACCCCCTTCCCAGCCAGATGGTCCACAATGACACAGGAGCTTCTTTTTTTAATCCAGCACTTTCCATTGGCGTGAACGCGCCTCTGCTTCCTAAATAACCTTAAATATAGGGTGCTTGTCTTAACTGCGGAGAGTGGGTGGCATGTTATTGTTTTTGCCCAGGTTCGGCTCACCAGTGGGTGTCGTTTTGGAAAAGGCGGGAGCTGGGTGAGGGCAGTTTCCCATAAGGAGAAATTGGAAAATCAAGACTCGATGCGCTGGATTAAACCTGCTTTAATTCTCGCTGCTGGGCAAACACAGGAATATGTGCCTCCTCCCTTGGCTCTTGTTTTCAAACCAAGGCTTGAAAAAGCTGGAGAAGGCAATAACACTCCTAGGGAAAACCAAGCCAGCAAAAATGCAGCTGAAAACCAGATTTGGGTGGAAAATGTTCAGTTGATGAGTTTTCTAATTAAGGAGCCTGGGCTATGGTGAGGGAGAAGGGGCTGCCCAGGTGCTGGGGGAGCGTGGGCGTCCCGACGGCGTGCACATGCGTGTGCACGCATGCAAGCACCCCAAACCGTGTGTGAACGCCCCCAAACTCCAATATCGGACTCTTTTGGGGCCACATTTTCAGAGGAGCCAAAAGAAACGGGGATCCCACAGGGCAGGAGGGGAAAATTTAATCCCCCTAAGGGCAGAGCAATGAAATATTTAACTTTCCTACAGCAAAACCAATATTTCTCGAAGGAAAAACTCTTTCCAGCTGCTGTGGTTGTCCCCAATCTCTGGATTGTTCTGGGAATCGTTATCGGAAATAAGGGGGATCATCTCCCCCTCCCTGCAGCAGGAACCCATCTGTGCCACCAGCAAAGATGGGAAATTGCTAATGGCTCTGTTAATTAATAACTGACCCTCTATTTTCATCTCTCATTAATGGAAGAGAAATGTTTCTTGATCCCATTTCATTTGGACGTGAGCTCAAGGAGGCTGAAACTGGAAGATGGAGCAAAGGAAGTAAATTTTCAAGCAATTCCAATAATTTTCAAGTATTGTCATTAGAAGAGTTTTAGCTGACAGCAATATCTTGGGCCGGTGGTTTTTGGGAGCAGATTTTACTTTTCATGTAAATTTTTTGCCAAAGGCCTTTCTCGGGGGAAAATCAGGCAACTGGGAATAGCGGGAAGGGATAAGGGGACGATTGCCGCAGCGGGGCGAGCCTTGCTGCTGGTCCCCCACGTGAGTGACTGAAGGATGGTTTTGAGCTCCATTTCTCTTGAAAATATTAAATGCTTTTGGGGTCGTAGAGGACACAAAACCGGAGCGGCTAAGCCCTCAACTGCTCGAGGCACAGCAGCTTGTCAAGTGTTTGCCAAGACTTTTGTAAAGTGCCTGTTGGAGGGGGAAATATCCATTGCCCCCAGGTTTCCGACCCTGTCCTCCTGGGGCAGTGGGGTCCGTGGAGGAGCAAAGAGCCGGGTTTGCCCTGAGCTGCAGTGGGGGGGTGTGGGGGGCGGCGCTGGCTGCAGCTTGGGGTGGTGGGTTGGGTGGGAGGGTGCTGGAGGAGGCCAGGAGGGGTGTCGGAGGGGAGCTGGGGGGGATGCTGGAGGGGATTGGGGTGATGCTGGAGGGGATTTTTTTGGGGGCGTGATGCTGGAGGGGAGCTGAGGGAGGATTGGGGTGATGCTGGAGGGGGAGCTGAGGGTGATGCTGGAGGGGATTGGGGTGATGCTGGGGGGGATTGGGGTGATGAGGGGGAGCTGGGGGTGATGCTGGAGGGGATTGGGGTGATGCTGGAAGGGAGCTGGGGGTGATGCTGGGGGGGATTGGGGTGATGCTGGAGGGGAGCTGGGGGTGATGCTGGAGTGGGTTGGGGTGATGCTGGAGGGAATTGGGGTGATGCTGGGGGGGATTGGGGTGATGCTGGAGGGGAGCTGGGGGTGACGCTGGGGGGGATTGGGGTGATGCTGGAGGGGGTTTTTTTTGGGGGTGATGCTGGAGGGGACCAGAGGGGGGATGATTCTGAAAGGGGGGTCTCTAAGATGCTGGAGGGGATCGGGGAGGGGGTGACGCTGGAGGGGCGGGAGGATGATGCTGGAGGAGGCCGGGGAGGGGGAGGATGCTGGCGGGGACCCGGGGGGGGTGCTGCCGAAGCGGGGCCGCAGTACCCTCGCCCGGCGCTGCCCCCCAGCCCCCCCGGACCCCCCCCCCCCCTCCTCCGGCCCTGCCTCCTCCCTCCGCCCGCCGCCTCCTCCCGGCCCTGGGCGGGGTTTGGCCCCGGCTCCGGGAGATGGTGGAGCCGGTGTGAGCGGCACCGGGGCTGCAGCCGGCTGCGGCCCCCCTGGCCCCAGCCCCGGGGGGCAGCCCGGCCCCCCCCCCCCCCGGCCCAGCCATGCCCGCCGGCAGCAACGAGCCCGATGGGATCCTCAGTTACCAGGTGGGGGGCAGCGGCACCGGGCCGGGGTGGGGGGGATGCCCGGTACCCCCGGGAGGGCCGTGCCGCCGGTGCGGCCGGAGGATGCTCCGTGGCTGCTCACTGCGGCATTTCCGATGGCGGGGAGGGGGGGGGTGCATTGGGGAGACAAGGCGTCTGCAAGGGGGGGTGCGTGGGGGGGCCGTAAGGGGCGTGCAAAGGGGGGTGAAGGGCATCTGCAAGGTGGGGGGTGTAAGGGGGGTGGTAGGTGTCTCTAAAATGGGGTGCCGGGGATGTGCAAAGGGGTGCCAGGCCTCTGAAGGGGGGGGCGTAAGGCATCAGCAAGGTGTCTGCAAGGCGGAGGGGCGGGGGCGCAAAGGGGGGGTGAGGGGTGCTCAAGGTGGGTGCAGGAGGGATGTGAGGAGGGGAGGAAGGCACCTGCGTGATGCTTGTTGGGGGGCTCCCCGCTGGGCCCCCCCTTGTCTCCTCCTCCACATCTAGATCTGACCCCCTGGCGATGCTGTGACCTTTTGGGGGGGGGGGGGACAAAGGCCACTGTCCCCGCGGAGCCCCACGTCACCTGGTCACTGGGCGGGGGGGGCTCAGCTATTGTCCCCATCAGGCGCTTGCAGGGATGCGCCGGGTGCTGGGGTGCAGGCAGGAGGCAGGTGGGTGGTCCCCCCTCTTTCAGCATCTCCTTGTGCCGGGGAGGGCCTGCCCGACCCCCCGCTGCACCCGTGGGACCCGGCTGGAGGAGCTGCTCTCGGTGCCAAACGAGAGGTGGGGAATTAATTAATCTGCCCTGAAATTACAGCTCAGGGGAAAGAGCGAAAGGAATTTGCGTCTCCCCCAGCAAGGGATGACAGTCGTGTCCTGGCGATGCTCGGCCGTGACCTGCGTCCCCCCCTCACAGCCCACTTTGGGGCTCCAGAGACCTGTCCCCCCTGTCACAGCTCAAATCCTGGCCCAGGAGCTGGAGGGGTCCCCACGGGGGGATGGTGCCGACCCCCCCGATAGAGCAAAGGAGGGAGCCGTGGGTACGGTGGCTTCGTCCGGGCAGGATGGAGATGGAGCGGGGCGAGGAGGGCGTCTCCTGCTCCACCACCAAAGCAGCCCCGCAGCCCCCCAGTTTGTCCCTGTGCACGCTGTTACCCTCACCCCGTAATAACACCGGGATCAGTGTTATTAATTACTCTTCGGGCGAGATTAATTACATTAATCCTCCCTCTCGCTGCCAGTGGCCGGTCCTGCTAGCGTGTGATGGGACGGGGGGGGCCGGGACGCGAGGTTTGCCTGCTCGCGCGATGCTTTCGGCCTCCCCCGGCACCAGGAGGACTCAAAGCCGGACCTGAACCTCTGCTTTGTGCTTTTCCTTGTCCTCAATTACACCGAAGCTTCCCTGGGGAAAGATTTTTCTTTCTTAACCAGAGGAGTTGCACTGAGACAGGTAAACTGAGGCAGGACACTCAAAAATCCCTCTGCCTCCTTCCGAGACAAAAAAATGGCAGCAAAATCATAATTTGGAGAAGTTTTTTTGAGATGGACGCGGGGAGAGGATGCACCGAGCTTGTGACATGAAGGGGTTCACTGCAGCCATGTCGAAACGGGCTTTCCTCTTTGCTCCAGTGATTTCTGATTTCATTTTTACAAGCAATAATTACTTTCAGCCTCCCGACAAAACCAGCTGCGAAGCAGCCAGCCGGAGCTTTTCGCTTAGAAAATAGTGAAGTGGAACAACTCTGGCTGCTCCAAAACTCAAAAGTGAGCCATGCAAAGCTCGGCATCCTCTTTCCCAGCCCGGTTTCGATGATTTGATGGTTTCCAGGCGCTTGGCAGTGGCGGCGAAGGATGAAGAATGAAGGCGAAGTGTCTGCAAGTGCCGGTACCCAGGCTGGGATGGGATAATTTGCTTTCCGGAGGCATCTGTCCTTCCTGCTCCATCCCATCCCAAGCCCATGGATCCACAAATCCCACAGACTTATTCAAGCCTTAAATCCTCCAGTGATTTCCTCAATGAAATAACCCCTCAGAGTCCATTCGAGTGGCCTAACCAGGACTGAGTGCGTTTTGCGCGGGGCTGTTTCCTTCGGTGGCATCTCCGTGCGAGGCTCGCTGCGATTTCGGGGATGCTGCAGTGGCCGGGGAAGGGCGATGGGATGCTCGGAGCATCTCGCCACGGACCCGGAGGTCCCCACTTGTCCCGTTTCCTCCTACGTTTGCTCCTGAATCTTTAAAACTAAATAATAAAAAAGCAGCGGGGATCTGAGCTTGGATCACGGTGGGATTTTAACTGATGAGATCTCGGTGTCACCTTCCTTCGCCGTGTTATTTTACACCCCGTGTTGCCTTTCAGGGCGAGCCGGGCAGTTAACCTTTGTGCCGAACGGCGCTGGGGAGGAAGTTCATTAGAGCAAACGAATTTGTAGCGTGGAAATGACGGATGAGCTCAGCTTGGAAAATAAAGTAGAGCTGGAGATAGCTGGAGGAAGCAAGGAGAGTAAAAAAAAAGTGGCTTCTCTGGGCATTTCCGTACCATGCTAGGACTTAGTCTGGCTAAGGAGGATTTATCGGAGCACCGAAGGGATGGAGGCCGTGCCGTAGCGAGACCTTCAGGAATGCCCTGATTGGTTTTCGGCAGATTTTGGTGACGATCGGTGCCGCCCCGTAACGTGTATTTTCCCAAGGGTTTGCACCTCACTCGTATTTTGGCAGCTTGTGCTGTTAAACACACCAAAACGCCGCTTACGCCTTTCGCCCCAGCATTTACACCCCGTTTCTCTATTCCGGGTAGGTTTGGTTCAAAACAGAGCTGGTTTCTCCCCATCCACTAAGTTTTCCAAGCAGGATGAGTTTTGGGGTTGCGTGGCTTTAAATAACCGCCATTAATCCATTAATTCCATTAATCGGAATCTTTTTTGTGTACCTGGAGTTGCTACACACCGGGCGACACTGAGCTCCTCTCCGTGAGGGTTACTCTGGTGTCCTGGGGGGGATTTAACCCCCCTTGATTGATCCCCAAAACCCCAAAACCGCTGACTGACATCAGGATGAGCCAGGACGAGGGTAACAAAATGATGCTGCTGGAAGAGTTACATGTAGGGGCTCTGCCGAGGGGCTGAACGTCCCTGTTTCCCCCCGCCCCAAACAGTGGGAAACCTCTCCCCAAAATCCTGTCGGCATTTCCCCAGAGCGCAGAGGGATGCAGAGGGGGGAGATGTGCCGGAGAGGGCTCCCAGCGGCAGGTTGCCCGTCGTTGGTCGGAGTACGGGGGCAAAACAGTTTCTAAGAGAGACGGAGACTTTCCCCGTGTCGCCCGCGGGGTGTTTGACTCCCAAATCGCCCCGTTTGTTCCCACTCCGAGACCCACCTAATGCGCTCGAGCTTGTGATTTCATTTAAATCGCGATTTTTTTTTTTTAAACTGCGATTTTTTTTTGAAACCACGATTTTTTTTTCAAAACAGCAATTTTTTTTTTGAAACCGCAATTTTTTTAAAAATTGTGATTTAAAGCCATTTTATTAAGCCCTTTCATCCCCTGCCTTTTCCCGGCTTGGGATTTGGAGTTTCTTGGGGTTAGTTGGGTTTTTTTGGCAAATCCAAAGGGGAGCAGGATGCATTTTTGCTAAGAGGGGAGGGAGGGTGGCGGAGGCCGTCATCGGAGAGAGGACGGGAAAGCCACGGGCGCGTGATAATCCGGCTGCCGGGTAATGTGGGCGAGTCCCGGGAGCTGGCGGGGAGTTAGCAACAGGTCGGCTCTGAAATGAATACTCAGGGACCAGCAAACTCATTTCCAGACCGGAGCGTTTCTTCCTCTTGCTCGTTAAATTAACCGGTGACTTTCCCGAGCATCGCTGCCGCGTGGTGGCAGGTGATGCTATTCAGTTGAAGCAGGAATTTGGGAGATAAAAAGCAGATTTCACGTTAGTGTTTGCAGCTTAAATCGTAACAAGTTATTTATTCTCTGACTTTTTTTTTTTTTTTTAGGTCTTTGTGATTAATGCATCATTATTAGTATGACAGGCAGCGTATGCCAGCGCGGCGTTTGAAGTTTTATTTTAAATTATGGGTTTGGTTCTTTTGGGCTGTTTCCCAGTGCACGGTGTAGCTCTTGCTTCTTGAATTTCATCCAACGGCCCTGCCAGTTCCCCAAGTTTTCGTGGTATTTTGCTCTTCTTCAAACTTTGGTTTCAGAAATCGAGCAACTGGGTGCGAATCTCGGAGTATTTTGTTGTTGTTGTTCGAACAGGTTTTGGTTGCTGCGATGACGGGAACAGACTTGCAAAGACAAAAGTCAGCAATTTAATAGTCTTAAACCTTCTTCTTTGTGCCTTTAATAAAGGAATAATTTAAAACCTGGTGAAAACTAGAGGGTGTTTGGGCATTGCAGAGTTTGTCTTTGCATGGGTGAAGAGATTTAGGTTTTCTTGGATTAGTTACTGTCCACGCAGGCAAGGAAGGAGAAACAGAGCAGCCGTAACATCTTTTCTTTTGTATGTGAGACATCCATAGCAATTAAAAGTGCAGCCTGAAGAGGGGAAAAAAAGATAGGAAGCGTTTCCAGGAGGCCCTTTCAAAGCCACAGTTGCGACTCGAGCGTGAGACGCGGTCGGGTTTTTATTTCTTTGAAGGTGGTAATCCCGGTGATCCCCTTCCCCAGCCCTGGTGGCAAAGGGAAAAGAGAAGCAAGACGACGACTTTCTGTTTGCTCCTGTAGTTCTCCTTCGGCTTTTAAGGCGCAAACGCTCTTTCTTCCTGCAGCTCCGGCAGTGGTGTTTCAGCCGAGGAGGGCACGAACTCTCAGCCCTTGGCTTTTACAAGGAGAAAAATCATGGTTTTTTTGTAAAACGTGCACTTGCACCAAGGGGAGCCCGAGCATCCTTGGGCTGAAGAAGCAGCTTTGCCCTTGCAGGTTCTTGAGGGCACTGGAGGTTGGTGGTGGCCATGTCCTGTGGCCAAGTGCCATCTAGTGAGTCCTGCAGGTATCACGTTTGGAGACTGAAACTTGCTGTGAACAAAAGTGCGATTTTTTTTCCTCCCCAGTAAGAACAAAGCAGGAGGTGGGGGTTTTTTTGGGTCTGAAACACTCAGCCTTTTCCTCCTGTAGTAAATACTTCCAGACTCGCATCGTCTACGATACAGCTGATGCTACGGGCAGTTTTATTTGGTTATGGGAAGAAAAACCTCCTCCAAGTCTGTGCTTTTAGGGCTGTGCCTGGAGGAGGAGGCACACGGAGGCGTGATGCTCATGGATTTGGGTGGACACAGGGCTGGATGATGGCTGGGAGGATGTAAGGGAGCTCTACACAACTTTTACCTTCTCATTTCTAAACAGAGACATGACGAAGAGGCAGTGATTGACCAAGGAAGAACGAGCAACGTCGTCAATATTCACTATGAGAAGGAGGAGTTGGAAGGTGAGTCTCTGCTGAGATCCCGGTAGAGGAGCCGCCAGCCCGGCACCTTTTCCCGTCGCACAAAGTCCCTGCGACGTCCCTTGCTTGGCGTACGCATCACGTGCAGCAAAACATGGCGTGCTTCTAAATAAATAAGCACAGTTATTTTCACATTTTTTAATATTACGGCTTTTAAACAGAGGGAGAAAGCCCCCGTGGAGGCCGTGGTGTGAGTTTTAGCCACGGGGCTGGATAATTCACGGCTTGTTTTCTCGCAGAGGTTGCTCCCGGCTTGGAGAGGTCAGGAGAATAATTTGACTGCTGCAGACTCAGGGTTGTGGTTTTCTGGAGTTCATTACCATGGGACTGATTTGATCTTCTCTTGTCGCCTTGTGCCATACAAAGATTTTAAAAATAATTACCTTTTGTTGCTGCTTAACGAGCAATTCTGAGTGTTGTCCAGCTGAAGCTGGAATTTGAGAAGAGTTTTGATACTTTCAGGGCACTTTTAGATGATCCGGAACCATCACTTGTTGTTGCTCTCTTGTTGCAAAGTTGGAGTAAAATAGGCTTGGAAAAAAAGGACAGGTCTGTGATGTTCAGGGATCCATTTAAAAGAAAATTAAGAGAAGTTGGTGTTTCCTCCTGGGATGGCTGCACTGATTTAATTGCGGCATCTGCGTCAAGCATCTCCGCAGTATCGAGAACGATGCAAACGCCGCTTTTTCGCAGGCCACCGGACCCTGTATGTGGGCGTGCGGATGCCACTGGTGAGGCAAAGCCACCGGCATCACCGACCCCACAGCCAGAAGCATCGGAAACGGGAACGGGAGAAGGACTCTGTCCCGACAGAGCAGGGCTACCACTGTAAGTCCTGCCGCAGTGTTCACTAAACTCCTCGGGGCTACGTGGGTGCCGGGGTCTTCTGCAAGCAGGTCCACGTGCCTGAGTGGCTTGCTGTTCTTCTGAGGGAAAGCGGCATCGTTTAGCGGGATTCTCTTTCTTTTCCCAAACTTTCCTCTTTTTTCTCTCTTTTTTTTAATTTTTTTATTTTTTTTAAGACAGTTAAATGCATAAAGGATTTAGGGTCGCCTTCCTCAGAGGGATCCTGGCTATAAAAATGGAACTGTGGGGAAGGGAAGATGCCTATCCTTACGCAGAGGTGGATTAGATGCTTCTCCTTCTCTGTGGCTCTGGGCAAGCCTGGACAGACCCAGGGCAGAGGGGCCAGCCCGATATTTATGGTGCCGATCGATGCCCACTTTGCCTGTGAGCGTGACGGGCCGTATTCAGGCACGGTAATGGGACGGGGCTTTGCCTTTTGCCCCCAGACACTCCGTCCCAGCGAGTGCAGTTCATCCTCGGGACTGAGGAGGACGAGCAGCACGTTCCCCATGACTTGTTCACCGAGCTGGATGAGATCTGCGCGAAAGAGGGTGAAGATGCTGAGTGGAAGGAAACGGCAAGGTAAATCTCTGCTGCCGGCTGCAGTGGGAGAGGAATCCCCTCGCCGGCAGCGCCCGCGGGATCTGCTGTCCGCTCTCCGGGACGCAAAGCCTTTGCAGGTGCCGATGCGAGGAGCCTTCTCGTGCCACCCTGTAGCTCTGTTAAAGGGGTTGCGGAGCTGAGGCTGTTTTCTTGCAATGGGGCTGATCGCACCTGATGTCCGCAGGTGGCTGAAGTTTGAGGAGGACGTGGAAGATGGCGGCGAGCGCTGGAGCAAGCCCTACGTGGCCACGCTGTCCTTGCACAGCCTCTTTGAACTGAGGAGTTGCATCATCAACGGGACGGTGCTGCTGGACATTTGTGCCAACAGCATCGAAGAGATTGCAGGTACCGTGGGCGCCGTGTCTCTGCGGGAACGGCTGAGCTCGGTTTGCCGCGGTGCCCTCCGCTCCCCAATCAAACCCTGCCCCAACGGCGCGTCCTTTTCCAGAAACCCTGCTGTGCTTTTAAGTTGGGTTTGGATGTAGGCTGGGCGTGCAACAGTCACACCAGCTCTTTCTGCCAATACGGGATCCTTTTGAAAGCAATTTGTGGGGTTAGAGAAGCAATTAGAGAATGTTCTGCACCCGAAAAGGAGCATGTGTCAGGGCTTAGCTCTTAGAAATATGGAGTCCACGTAAGAGCTGAACCTCATTAAATAAACTATTTATTACAGGCCATTTCCTCACATTTTATTTTTTTTTTCTTTTGCCTTAACATCCAGGATTTAAGAGTTTTAAAGGTAGAGTTTATCTGGCAGGTGACCAAGCAGTGTGTTTCTGTGGGGAAGATAATTGAAGTAATTGAAAAAGCAGCTTTGGAGAAATGATCTTTGACTGGCAGGTCTCCACTCAGCCCTTTTGAGAGCTGGAGAAGTCGGAGCCATTCTTTCGTGCTTTCGCTGCAAAGGCTGAACTGTATTAAAATGTGTTGCTAAGCAAGGCTGGGCCTGTGTTAGGGGATCCTGCGTGGCACAGCCTTCCCCCGGGGGCTTTGGGGGTTCGGACCTGGGCGGGGGTTCTGCTCTGACGGCGTCGTTTCCCTTTGCCATCCCCAGATATGATCCTGGGCCAGCAAGAACAGTCCACGGAGTTTGACGAGCACGTGCGGGCAAAAGTTCGAGAAGTCCTGTTGAAGAAGCATCACCATCAGAATGAGAAGAAAAGAAACAACCTTCTTCCCATTGTCCGCTCGTTTGCTGATGTGAGCAAGAAGCAGTCAGACCTGCACCTCCTTGACAAGCCAGGTGAGGGTTCCTGCAGGGTTTGGCACCAAGTGAGGGTTCCTGCAGGGTTTGGCACCAGGTGAGGGTTCCTGCAGGGCTCTGGCCCCATTAGACCTGTCCTGGCAAAGGAGAAGCATCCCAATTGCTCCTTGTCCGCCTTTCTGAGTGTCTTTCTTTTTCCTACCAGCCCAAACACTCACCCCTCATCCTTCTCCTACCACTGCAGAAGCTAAAAATGGGGTGAACCATGAGAGCAACGCGACGGACTTAAGCAAGGTGAGACACTCGTAGCTTTCTTACGCCTTTAGGGCCAGATTTGCTCTTGCAAATTTGGCTGCAGAGTGCTGAGGGCTTTGCTTTTGGGGTATTTGCCTGAAAATCGCTTATTGTGCCTAGGCGGAGCTGCATTTCATGAAGAAAATTCCCACCGGGGCTGAAGCATCCAACGTGCTCGTAGGAGAGCTGGATTTCCTTCGCCAGCCCATCGTGGCATTTGTCCGCCTGACCCCGGCTGTCCTCCTCTCGGGCATGACGGAAGTTCCCATCCCAACAAGGTCTGAATGAGAAGCCCAAAGATTTTATTTAAAAAAAAAAACCCCACCCAACGAAACAACTTCAAGGTGCATGCCTCAGTTTGGCATCCCAAGGGAACAAGCCCAGGGGGAGCAAGGACATTTCTCCCACTCGCATCCCTTCCCTGCTGTATCTTTTAAACCCATTGGCCAATTTTAATGAAAATTGGCCCAGAAATTAAATTTGCAATCGGTTTTGGTGAATTTCAAATCCATCGCGGAGTCGGTAAGCCTATGTGTCCCCTCTTGAGCTGCGCTCGGGGCTGGGGGCTCCCAGGGATTTCCTTGGGTGTCCTTTGAGCAAGGACACGTTCTTCTCTCTCATTGTGTTTTTCTTGCCCAGGTTCCTGTTTGTTTTGCTCGGACCGGAAGGCAAAGCCCATCAGTACCATGAGATCGGCAGGTCCATGGCTACTATCATGACGGATGAGGTGCGATAAGAGATAATTCTGGGTCATTTTTGGTTTTCTTCACCTCTCTGTAGCAGTGAGGAAGAGGATTTGCTTCCCAACTGCCCACAGCTCTCCAAACAGCCCACCCCTCGTTCACACGCCGAAGCAAACACACGGATTTGTATCACCCCACATCTTGGAGGTTGAAATCCCACCCGGTGTGCATCCTGCACCTCCCCGGGGTCCCCAGCACCCTGTCCCCAGTGGTGGCATTTCCAGGGCCAGTGAAACTTCCCCACTTTAAGCCAAAGGGTATGGCGTGCCACGAGGGATGGGGACCTCGTGGAGGAGATGATTACAAGTACCATGACGGACAGATTTTTCCATTTGGGGGAATATTTCCTGCCATGTTAAGCAGGAAATTTGGGGAAAATTATCTTGCATTTAGCCAGGAGCTTACTGCAGTGGTTAGGACATCGGGGATGGGTTGTCCTCTGACCAGGTTGTCTCCTATCGGCAGGTTTTCCATGACGTTGCCTATAAAGCCAAGAACCGCGCTGACCTCGTGGCCGGCATCGACGAGTTTCTGGATCAGGTCACGGTCTTGCCGCCAGGAGAATGGGATCCATCGATCCGAATAGAGCCCCCGAAAAACGTCCCTTCGCAGGTGGGTGCTGCGGCGGAAGGAGGTGCGAGGGGGACGGGCAGGACGGCGGCCGGCCGGGGATGCCGTTCTGGGACCCAGATTCACCAGGTCCCAGTTTGACACAGTCACGTACCCAGACCAGAAGCCCAACAAGCCAGTGGTCACGAATCCATATCTTTGGCTTATTTCCATTTTAACAGGAAAAAAGGAAGATGCCAGGAGCTCTCGATGACAGTGCTGCTCACAGCAAGCCAGAGAAACACAGTGGTCCTGAACTGGAGCGCACGGGAAGGTGCGAGCTTTAATAGTTTGTGGCGGTTTTTTTTTTTTTTCTCTTTGCCTCTAAAATCTGAGCGTGCACCTTCCCTTTTAGCAGTTTGTATTGGGTCTGGCTGCGATGGAGTTAATTCTCCCCACAGCAGCCCTCATAGTGCTGTGCTGTGTATTGGTAGCTAGCAAACTGTTGATAACACACCAGTGTTTTGGCTACTCCTGAGCAGTGCCAGCGCACATCAAGGCTGTCTCTCCAACATTTCTTTTTCCCCAGCAGCAGGCTGGGGGGGCAAGATCTTGGGAGGGGACACAGCCAGGACAGCTGACCCAGACTGACCAAAGGGATATTCCATACCATATGGCATCATGCTCAGCAATAAGAACCTGAGAATAAGGGGAGGAACAGGGTGGGGGCATTCGTTGGTTTTTTTTACAATGTTTGTCTTCCGGAGTAAGGGGCACGCATACTGAAGCCCTACTTCCCAGGAAGTGGCCAGACATCACCTGATGATGGGAAGTAGAGAATAATCTTTGCTTTTTGCTTTGCTCCTGCACACGGCTTTTTGCTTTAGCTACATTAAACTGCCTTTATCTCGACCCACGAGTTTGGGATTGGTTTTTTTTCCATCTTCCTTTCTTCCCTCCCTGCCTTGCTGAGGAGGCGAGTGATAGAGCGGCTCTGGTGGGCACCTGGCCTCCAGCCAGGGTCAACCCACCACACAGTTTTTTGGGGTTAGTTGGTTCAGTGAAGGGGCTTCACATTCCCAGCTCAGTCCCCTGGGCTGGGCAGGTGAGATCTGAGCAGCTGGGCTCAGCCACAGCACCACTCCACACAGCTTTTCTTGATTTGGGGTGGAAGCAAATGTGCAAATACGTCCAGGGAGAGCTCTGCTGCTTCTCAAAGCAAGGGACAATTGCAATGAGAGGGGATGGGCTTTCAGGTTTGGTCCTTTCTGTTGGAGGGTTTTTTGGTGCTTTCTTGGTTTCTGCTGGGTATAAAACAGCTGAAGGAGACTGCTGCTTTTTAGCAATGAAAGTTACTGCCTGCTTGGGATTGTCCTTCTGCAGCAAAAAATCCTCTATGTGGGTTTCTTCCAGGGAAACAGTCTATTTGTTTTTCCTTCCTCCAGGCTCTTTGGAGGTTTGATCCTGGACGTGAAGCGCAAAGCGCCGTGGTTCTGGAGCGACTTTCGGGATGGTCTGAGCCTGCAGTGTCTGGCGTCCTTCCTCTTCCTCTACTGTGCCTGCATGTCCCCTGTCATCACCTTCGGGGGACTGCTGGGGGAGGCGACCAATGGCCACATAGTGAGCACCTCTCTTGGGTGGCATGGGGGAGCATAAAACTCATGCAAAATCTTCGCTGCAGTGAATTTGCTTTGGGTTTTTTCTTCTTTTTCCTATTGATTTATTTCCTCGCTGCTGCCTCTTCCCTGGACAGAGTGCCATGGAGTCACTGCTGGGCGCATCCATGACCGGCGTGGTGTATTCCCTCTTTGCTGGCCAACCTCTCACCATCCTGGGCAGCACTGGACCCGTCCTCGTGTTCGAAAAGATCCTCTACAAATTCTGCAAGTAAGGCTGGCTACTGCGGCCGAGTGCTGCGAGAGCCTTCAGGAGGCAGTGATGGAGAAAAGATGTTTTTCTTGTATTTTTCTCAGTGATCGTTGTTAGATTTAAGTTGTTTTCTGTGTTGCAGGCATTGCACGCTGCTGCTTTAGTATGTGATGGTGTAAGAGCCCTTGGTCTCTGAAGGGTGGATGAAGTTGTTTGGGGTTTTTAGGGTTAAAACAAAGCAGGAAGAGGAGAAACCATAAGGATGTGGATTCTTTTGTTGTGATGACTTTGATATGAGATGAGACACCCTTATTGCAATTAAATTTATTATTAAGCCCCAGCTTGCTGGTAGCAGGTGACTGGGTGCAAAATCAGCCGGTTTTGGTGTTAGGGCATCGGGGTGATGTGGGAGGACAGCACCTTCCACAAAGGGACCTGACCTCAATTAGCCTCTGAGGCATTAACACAAGATAATTGTTAAATAACAATAATTAAATAATTGGCCTCTCCTCCTGCAGGTCCACACCCTGCACCGCAGCCCCAAGGCTGTCTGTAGTAGTACATGGAAACTGCATTTACCATCTGCAGCCTTGACATGCTCCTAAATTGCTCCTAATTTTCCCCGAAGGAAGGCACGGCTTGGCGCCTCTTCCTGGCCTTTCCACCCTTTGTTTTGTTTTGGTTTCCCAGGGAGTACACGCTCTCCTATCTCTCTCTGCGGGCCTGCATCGGGCTGTGGACTGCCTTCTTCTGCATCGTGCTGGTGGCCACCGACGCCAGCTGTTTGGTGTGCTACATCACCCGCTTCACCGAAGAAGCCTTCGCCTCCCTCATCTGCATCATCTTCATCTACGAGGCTCTAGAGAAGCTGAGTCACCTGCGAGAGACCTACCCTGTGCACATGCACAGCAAGCTCGACTTCCTCACCGTCTACTAGTGAGTTTTTTTCCCTCCTAAAATGCTGCTGCCCCTTGGTAGGAGCTCAGGGCTGCACCTCCATTGCCTTTCCCTCACCCTCGTCTTGGCTTTTCTCCTCCCAGCTGTAAGTGTGAGGCACCAAGCCATCCCAGCAACGAAACCCTGCGTTTCTGGGAGAGCAACAAGATCAACGTGTCTGGCATCACCTGGGAAAACCTCACGGTGACTGTAAGTGCCCCAAGCCACCGCTTCGACGGCCGCGAGGTCCAGGGGCGTTCGCGTTTTGCAAAAGTCAGAGCCCTTCAGGTGATGATGGGCTTCAGACTGTGCTAGTGCTGCTCTGAAAAGTCATTGTTTAAATCTAACGTGTGGTTTTAACCTTCTTGGTCCTGGGAAGGAGAGTCCACCTTGTCCCCAACATCGTGGGTAATAACTGTCCTCCTTGACGCTGTTGCAGGACAATTTTTCTGACGGGGGGGCAAGGTTAAGTGGGTGGTTTGATTATTGTAGAAGTTGGAGGACTTAAGTTCATGCTTGAAGGTAGCAATTAGCTTCCTTAATTGGTTCCTAATAACTCCAGTCCTTGCTTTCTTACTCAGCACTGTCTGTAGGTACATGCATAAATTTGCATGTCCGAGCAGCCTCTCGGGCTGCTGTTGCTGGAAGCAAAGCCCAGGCATAGGATGGAGGGCTCTTAAGGTCATCTTCATCCCCTCTTGGCCGTGTCCTGGGAGCCCTCCGCTGGGAAGGGACGATTAGTCTCTTCTCCTCCTTTCCTACCACGGTTGTCTTAGCCCTCTTTCCCTGCTCCCTCTTTCTCTATCCCCAAGAATTTCCAGTGTTTCCTTCCCCTCTTGGGGTCTTCTTCAGCCACGGTTACCTGCCATTCGAGCGGAGGATGTGCCATGGGTCTGTGATACGGTGTCCCATCACATCTCATCTCTCCGCTCTCCTCTGTGCGGTTTGATATGTCACTTGTTCAGCTGCTGCTCATTAAATATAAATCTCCATCAGCAGCAGCAGTTACAAGGTCATGGATCTTGGACTGAGATCCTCAAAACCCCTGAGTTATCCCAGGTTTCCTTGCCGCACGTGCACTACCTTTGTGTCCTGACGCTCTGTTTCTCCAGGAATGTCGGTATTTGCATGGCGAGTTTCACGGACCTGCCTGTGGACGCAATGGCCCCTACGCACCTAATGTCCTCTTCTGGTGCTGCATCCTCTTCTTCTCCACCTTTGTCCTGTCGAGCTTATTGAAGAAGTTTAAAACCAGCCGTTACTTCCCAACCAGAGTAGGTAGAAGATGGTGGCCAGCAGCAGTCTCCACACTCATTTCCCAAAATGGCTTTCCCGGAGCGCTAAGCAGTATTTGCCACCGCTTGGTCAAGCTGGGAAACATTGACCTTGAAGGCCAAACTCTCCATCAGCTTGGGTGTCCCTCCCTCGTTTCCATGAGTGCTCAATGACCGTAGCGTTTCCCACCTGCCTCATGACCTGCCCCAGAGTGATATTTTCCTCAGGCAGTGGGAAATCAGGTCTGCCAAAGTTGTGTGGGTTTATTTGCCTTTTTTGGTTTTTTTTTTTTTTACCTTCTGTGCATTATGCTCAAGGGGAAAGTTGATTCAGCTGAGGAGCTGCCATAGGAAAAGACACTTTTTCTTCCTTTTGAGGAACATATGATGCCTCAGTGCCTTATTCCCATTGTAGCTGTGAGTGTGGCTGCAGTGGCAGACATCTGCTTCCTTATTTTTTAATATTTTTTTTACTTAAAGGTTTGAATTGAAACAACCCTCTTCCACCTAATTAAACTTTTTTTTTATTGTCTGACACCAGATCTCACAGGGACAAACACAGCAACAGCAGCTAACCAAGGGGTTTGGCTGCATGTCCTCAGAGTGGTGGGATTTTGTTAACCAGCCGTAATGTTGTTGATGTCTCTCACTTTTCCATCTCATGTTACGGCCCCGTTTGCGATGTCCCTTTCAGTTCTGGTTTCTTGCCCCAGGTGCGGTCCACAATAAGTGACTTTGCTGTTTTCCTCACGATCGTCATCATGGTGCTCATTGACTTCCTGATTGGGATCCCGTCACCGAAGCTCCACGTCCCCCATATGTTCAAGGTAGGGGGGTGTTGTGGTGTGGAGCGGGTTTCACTGGGGCAGGACAGGGCTGAGTCTGGAGGAGATGCTGGTGGTGTGACCGTCTCCTCCTCCACCTCCAAGTGCATTGTTTCCTCCTGGAAATGAGAAGACAGCCCCAAAACTAGGTACCTGCAGGAGAAATATCTACAGGTGCTTGCAAAGAGGATGCTGGCACTGCTGAACGCCGGGGTGGCGTGAAACCAGGGCTGGGAGATGCTCTGACACGGGGATGGAGGGGAAAATCCAAGCCAGTGAAGTAGCTGGGCTGGGAGATGCTAGGCTGATGTGTGTGCTTTGTTGCAGCCTACCAGAGATGACCGCGGGTGGTTCATCAACCCCATAGGACCCAACCCTTGGTGGACGGTGTTGGCTGCGCTCATCCCAGCTCTGCTTTGCACCATCTTGATATTCATGGACCAGCAGATCACTGCTGTTATCGTGAACAGGAAGGAGCACAGGCTGAAGGTAAGGGGCTGCAAGAGACACCCCCATCCCCAACCCGCTCTGGGCCGCAGGTACGGGGAGAAGCTCCAATTCCAAGCGCCTTGTGAAGGCATTGGTTTGGAACAACATCAGGCAGCGTGTCAAGATGGTCTCCTGGATTAATGATGAGACAGGGAGCAAACGACAACAGGGCAGTTCAGATGAGCAGTCTTTCGGAGGAGCATATTAATCTTAGAGTGTTGTAGAAGCACGTTTTTGTTTTAAAATGTCAGCAGCAGCTGGGGAACAAATCATTTTGATGTGCTCTCAGGGATAACTCAGAGTCATATCTTACTTGCAAGTGGTAGAAATGTCTTTATGAATGAAAAATAGTAAATTTTTTTTTTTGAGAAGTAGATACCACACAAGCTCCCCAAATCCACTTTGTCTGAACTGCTGCCGGATTTTCATGCAAGGCGCTTGCGCAAAGACTGGATACAGCCTTACTTGTTTCCAGTTCTTGTTTTAAATTTTCAAGACGTCCACTTGAGCTCAGATAGGGTTTGGGTTTGACTTGCGACGTTGTCCTTGTGTGTTGGGTTTGCGTGGCAAGGTTTTGGTAGTGGGTGGGGGCTATAGGGGTGGCTCCTGTGAGGAGCTTCTAGAAGCTTCCACTGTGTCTGACAGAGCCAATGCCAGCCGGCTCCAAGATGGGCCCGCCCCTGGCCAAGGCCCAGCCAATCAGCACCTCTGACGGCGTCCCCCATTGCCGCTGAGGGGGGAGGAGGTTGAAGGCGGGAGTGAAGTTGAGCCCGGGAAGATGGGAGGGGCGGGGGGAGGTGTTTTAAGACTTGATGTTATTTTCTCATTGCTCTACTCTGTTTTGTTTAGTAATAAATTAGATGAATCTCCTCTCCAAGTTCAGTCTGTTTTGCTCGTGACAATAATTAGTGAGTGATCTCTCCCTGTCCTTATCTCAACCCAAGCCTTTGGTTACACTTCTCCTCCCCATCATGCTGGGGGAGGAGTGAGCGAGCGGCTGCTGGGCCTAAACCACGACACCTTGATCTTGTCCTGTGAGATGCTCTGTTTCTTGTTTCGTTCCTCGCAGAAAGGATGCGGGTACCACCTGGACCTCTTCATGGTGGCCGTGATGCTCGGGGTGTGCTCCGTGATGGGGCTGCCATGGTTTGTGGCTGCGACCGTCCTGTCCATCACCCACGTGAATAGCCTCAAAGTAGAGTCTGGCTGCTCAGCTCCAGGAGAACAGCCCAAGTTTCTGGGCATACGAGAGCAGAGAGTCACTGGCTTGATGATCTTTGTGCTCATGGGCTGCTCAGTCTTCTTCACTTCTGTGTTAAAGGTAAGAGGAAAATGGAAACCACCCAACAACCACGAGCTTTTTGGAGGTTATGCAGAACTAGTCCCCTTTCTCCTGGCCTGAGTAGCTGTGAAGCAGAGGAGGAGGTGATCCCAAACCTTGGGGCTTGATACGTGGTGGGAACCACCCTCAGTCGCGCTTTCCAGCCCTTCAGACCCCAGTTTGGCGCACTTGAGCCAAACGACCAAGTCAACTGCTTTAATTTTCAGTTGTCTTTCAGGCCCACCCGTGTTTATGGGTTACGATTGAGCATATTTAGACCAGTACATCTGCTCTTTCAGCCAGGCAGCACTTTATTGGTTGCAATTTGTTCCCCCAGATGCCTCGGAACAGCCGTTCCCAGTAGCTAAATACTGAAATCATCCCCATGGGCTTCCTCGCGTGTTCCTCCCACAAAGTAATCTCGTCTCTAGGCTAAAAGGAGGCACGTTGCTCTTGCGTGTTGCCACAAGAACGGGTAGAAATGTTTTTCTACCGTCACAGAACACGGCATATGGTAGCATGGGTGAAATCACCTATTTTCCTCCAACCTTTCTGGAAAATAGGATTATTCTGATGAAGTGTTACTCAAAAGCGCAGCCTAAAGCAGAGCATTAAATCATTCGCACGCACAAAATCTCCGATGGTTAAAATCCAACACTTCTCTAACCCTGTGGAAGCTGGAAAGCTTTAGGCAATTTTAGGCAGGAACTGTAGAAGAGAGTGGCAATACTGAAAATGCAATTTTAAAAAAAGAATACACTAATTTATTTATCTATTTTTCCAGTTTATACCAATGCCTGTGCTTTATGGCGTCTTTCTCTACATGGGTGTGTCGTCGCTCAGAGGAATTCAGGTAGGTGCAGCATGTTGGGTCCCCGGTATTTCATCTCTATAGAAGCAGGTAAAAAAAAAAAAAGCAGTGGCATGGGGGGAAAAAAAACTTCTCCGAAAGCAAGCAATAAAACTTATTTTGTGTAAGAAAAAGATTGGAGGAGGCACAGGAGGTGTATAGGGCCGGGAGGACCAGGCAAGTTCAGGGCAGGTTACGGGAAAATGGGGGAATTCAGCACAAAGGGAAGGCAATTTCTGTCGCTGGTGGAAATCCTTGCTGGGGGATTCAGCGTGCTGAGAAATGCTGAGAACAGAATAACGCAGAATAATTGCAGTTTGGTGGGCAGCTCTCGCGGGCAAGCCAGTTTATAGATGGAGCGGAGGGAAAATTGGGTGCCGCTCGTGGAGGAAGGCGGTGGGATCCAGGATTTCTCATTGCAAGTGAGATCCTGAAAACTGCCTCCGCGTTTCCCCAGGGCCAGAAACTTCTCACTGTTATTTTACAGTTCTTCGATCGCTTGAAGCTGTTTGGGATGCCGGCGAAACACCAGCCAGATTTCATCTACCTGCGGCACGTCCCCTTGCGAAAGGTGCATTTCTTCACCATGATCCAGCTGATCTGCCTCGTCCTGCTCTGGGCCATCAAGGTGTCCCGTGCTGCCATCATCTTCCCCATGATGGTAAGAGCCGGTGCCGCTCGGCGTCAGGGCGTTTGTAGTGTTGGAGCGAGATGTGGCATCATCTCTGACCTCACTGCATCTTCCCTCTTATTTGTGAAGGTTTTGGCGCTCGTTTTTGTCCGGAAAGTGATGGATTTCTGCTTCTCAAAGCGAGAGCTCAGCTTTCTGGATGACCTTATGCCAGAAAGCAAGAAGAAGAAGTTGGACGATGCCAAAAATGAAGCCAAAGAAGAAGAGGTAAAGCTTGCTGCGTGCTCGGGGCCGGGTGGCTCCCTCGGGCTGTGAGATTGCCTCTTTCTGTCACAGCTCGTCTTTAAATGTCGGGGAAAGATCAGAACTAAACAGAAAGGGATCCTAATAGCCTGGATCACACATCGTAACCTTTTTTCCTAAATTAGCAGTGAGCTTAACGCTTGAACAGAGGTATAATTTTAAAAATCAGTCCTATAATAAAGATGATTATTATTAATACTACAGAAAGGTTTACTCATAAGAGTGTTTTTTAATCCCCCCAAAATATTTGGAGTGAAAGGTCTTCACCCTGCTGCACTAATAGCTAAAGCTGCCCCAGCTCAGGAGGAGAGCACAGCGTGCAACGTCTTGACTGGGTGTTTAGTTTATCTCCGCTTTGATTAAAGACAGAGAACTTGATTTGTCCCTTTTACGTCAGGAGTCCCAGAAGATGATGGAAGCTGCTGCTGCAAATTCGGTTCAACTGAAACTGGGGAAGACCAGCGACTTGGATATCCCAAAGCAAAGCAGCGACAGGTAAAGTCCCACCAAGCGCCAGGACCCCCAGCAAGATTCGTTTGAAGGCGTTTGGCACCACCTTTATCGAGCGTCCCTCAGTAAAGCAGTCCGCTCGGTGGGAATATCAAATTTAGGGGCAGGGCTGCGGGAGGTGATGGCGGGGCTCTGCCCCTGAGCAGAGTGGCTGCACAACTCACGTTTAACCCCCACAACTTGCATCATCAGTGACTTTAGGGTAGCAGGAGATCCTCATAGTTAAAAAAGAGGTGGTGTAGGCACAACCTGTAGCAGCAGTGGCTTAGGAGCCCACCCCAGGGCTAAACACCAGCAAGAGCCTTTGCCTGGAGCCGTTGTTCTACAGGCTTGCCTCCCAAAACTCCTCATCCAGCAAAACGTCCCGTGCTTGTGCTGAGCTTTGGTTCCCCGGGCCCCCCGGTCCTCTTGCTGGTGCTGATGCACTTGGTGGCAGCAGTTCCCGTAACCACGGATTGCGATGTCAACTATTTATTGCAGGACCGATCCTTCCGAGATTAATATCTCGGATGAAATGTCGAAAACGACCGTATGGAAGACTCTCACTATGAACACTGAAACAGTCTGAATTTGGGGAGGAAAAGGTAAAGGACCACATGTGAGCGTGACCGCGCTCCTCTGCAAGCGATGAGACGCGTGTGTACGGTTTTCCCGTGCTTCGGGATGAGCAAACGAGCAGCAGCGAGGACGGTGGCGTGCCAACCTCTCTGCTGCGGTGGTCCCATGAACGGGGCTCAAGCCCCATCATCCACTGATGATGCTCTGATGCTCTCCTTTTTTTTTTCTTTTTTTTTTTTTTTCCTTCTTTTCTCTTCCCCCTCCCCAGTTTTCATGTTTAGGAATCTTGACTTTGAAGGAGAGGAGTGAGAACGTGACTCAGGGATGTGCCAACGCAGACACGGGGAGAAACTGCTTTTTTTGTTTTCCAGTTGGAGGATTCCCATTAAAGCCATGCAGATGTCTTCAGTTATCCTTGGTGTGCTTCAGGCATTCAGTATCTCTAGACCAGCAAACTGAGGTGCACATCACGGTCCATGGGAGTTCGGTGTCGTTCAGCCTCCGTGTGTTCGTGCGTGTGTTTGTTGCGGTTTCGTAGTGGTAGAGGGACTGCTACCGCTTTATCATTCAGTGCTATTTTTTTAATATCTCATTCCTCCTCTCCTTTTCTCTTTTTTTCCAAATATAAACTCTGAATGTACAAAATAAATTTCTGTTATATTTGACACATTCTCCGTTTTCTTCTTTATCACGACTGGGTTTTTGGTCTGGTTTGGGGTCCAGGCTTTCATTCACTCCTACGTCCCTTACTGGTAGGAGAGGGATGCCCTCCCTGGCGGGGCAGCCTAAGGACCGTCCGAGCAGTTGGGCTAAGGTGAAGGAAAAGCGTTTGCTCCCTGCCTTCCAGTTTTACAGCATTTTATTTTTGTTTTTAATTTTATTTTAATTTTTATTTTATTTTAATTTTTATTCTATTTTTATTTTATTTTCATTTTTATGTTAATTTATTTTTCTTTTCCTTTGGCTCTGCCATCAGCCTGGAAGCTGCAAAATGCAGAAATGCCCCTTTCTTGTCCCCTGGCTGTAAAGTGAATATAAGGGACCACTTAAAATCAAATGCTTTGAATACAGCGTGTGGTTTTTAGGAGCGGCCAGGTGAGAGCTGGGGCTCTGCATCCCTGGGCTGCCCCTGCGTTGTTCCTCCACTTTCCTTCCTTTTACCTCCCTGGGACTCTAGGGGGGTTTGGTTTTTTTTGTTTTCCCCCCTGTCCTTGCAAAGTCTTTTCTCTCGCAGGGTGGGACGAGCTGGGAGGAAAGCGGGAAGCCGCCTTCTCCTCCTCCCTTTCCCTGCCGCTTTGCAGGAAGAAGCTGTTAAGCAGAGACGGTTCTCGTGCCCCCTTCACGTTTTGGGGGGGCCTTGGGCTGCAGCGTCACCCCAGGCACACGCGGTCGAGTCGGGTGGCCCTGGAGCCTGGAAGGAGAGGACAATCCAGAAGAAAAGGTCCCTTTGCAGCTCTGCACCTTGCTGGGGGCTCAGCACCTGCTGCCCCGCACCCAGCTGGGACGGGCACACGAACCCTCCTGCCGTCGGCTTCTCCCATCCGCCGCGGGAACCGTTTGGTGTGTCAAACCCACCCCGAGTGACATACGGGTGGGGAAAAGAAAATGTGAAATCGCTCTGTAAGGATGAGCGTGCCACATCACCGAGCAGGGCCAAAATCGGACGGTTTTACGGGATGGGGCTTTGCAAACTGTAGTTTGACGGTTGCTGGCACGGGGGGGTGACTGGTGGAGGGGGAGGAAACTGGTTGAGCTCTTCAAAAAGGAGGGGAGGCCAAAAAAAAAAAAGAGAGCGAGCCCTGAGCTCTCCACTGGTTGGAAAATAAACTTTAATTCCCGTGGCGGTGTAAGCGTTAAGCCGGTGATGGGAACGGCCGTGGAGCTGGGCGGTTGTGGTACCAGTCCCGTTGCTGCCCTATCCCTAAATGAAATTATTTGGCTTCTCAGAGCAGCCAGTTTTTCTCTCTCCCTTTTTATTTTCCCTAAGAGGAGAGCGCAGGGCTGGACTCCGCTCCCTCCTGGCAGGGGCCGGAGGCTGGGGTTGTTCCATGCACGTGCCTGGCATCTCTTCGGCTCGGAAAGAAAGAAAAGACAGAAAGTCGCCCCGGAAGGAAAACGGTGCCGGTTTTAACCAAGAGCGGGCTGGGTCCAGCTCCGCCGGGATCCGCATCTCCCCTGGCCTCGGGGGGGCTGCGAAAATTTGGCAGCTGCCTGGGCAGTTCCTTATTTAAAAAGCAAACCAGGCTTCCTCGGCACGCCTCAGCTTCTCCATTGGAAGCTTTGGCTACTTACAGGGCTAGATTTTTTTTTTTTAATTTATTTATTATAATTTTTAATTTTTTTTATTTAAATGAAAGCTGACATCTTGCTTAATAACATGACTCTGGGTCATCTAAATGGTGTTTGTAACCCCCCAGCCTGGCTGGAGACCCAGCGCTCCGGCTGCCCGCCCCGTTATACACCAGAAACCCAGGGACGGCTCCTTATTTTGGGAGGATTTAATATTTCCCTGTGCAGAGGAAAATTATATGAGGGGGAAAAAACCCTCTCCAAGGTGTTCCTAGAATCGCTTTCTGACTTAAAAAACCCACCATCCTTGAAGTGACCCGTGACGCTTTGGTTGGCAGCAAAGCCCCTTTCCCATCGATGCAGGGTGGGTGCTCGGTGTTTTCCTCATCTTTGGTGCCTTAAAACAGCTCCCCAGATCTCCTGCGAGCCCCTTCGAAAGACGTTTCCTAAAATGTAAGTGCATGGAAATCCCTAAGGGGGAAAAAAAGATGTAAAAAGGTAATAAATAAGATGCTGGCACATTTTTTTTTTTAATTTTATTTCATTTTTTTTCCCCCATGTGCTACATTTAGAAATACAGAAATTATTTTTTTTGTTTTGGAGATGCTGAAATATAATTATTTTATGGTAAGAGATGATCTAGTTTGGAAATGCTCCGTGTTGTAAATAAAACTGAGGGGGGGAGGGAAATCCATCAAGCAAATCTGTGTTATTTATCATTTTGAATCTTTGTGTGTTTGGGGTTTTTTTAATTATTATTATTTGATTCATTTTGGGTTCATTCTGTGAAACTCAAATAATATAAATGTGTGTCGCTGTCTCGTGGGTCCCATCCGTGAAGGGTTGATGTTGGCTGATGGGTTCCACCCGCCTGAGCCGTGTCTGTCTGTCTTTGATTTTTCTCTTGTCACCCATTGAACATAATGGGAAAATAATATAATAAAAGTCTCGTGTGTCTTGCTGTGCCGCTCCCGAGTCTTTTAAAAGGAGGAGAGGAGTTGGAGGTATCTTTGGAGCTTTTTAAGGGGGGTTTGGAGTGGGCAGTGCTGATTTGGGGGAAATCCATCTCCCTGGGATGTTGGGTCAGGAACCAACTGATTGGGGAAAGAATTGAAATTAGTGGGTTTGGGGGTTTATCTATTTTTTTATTTAATTTTAAAAAAAATTTTTTTTTTTTAAATTTCTCTATGCAAGTAAGGGCAATGAGCTCTGTGTTGCAGGAGGGAGGGGACAGCAGCATCACCCACGTCACCTCTGCCAGACCGGGGGTGTGCGGGGTGTTCAGAAATGGGACTGGGGGGGTGAAGGTGTTGGTACACGAGAGACGTCGCCCCATCCAGAGTGAGCAGATCCTCCTCCCTGCCTTTTTTGGCTTTTTTTTTTTTGTTTTTTGGACCATTTGCAACACAATTAATTACCATTAAATCCAAAGGTTCTAGTTATCTTCCTTTTTTTTTTTTTTTTAAATTTCTTTCCAAATCCCCTCTGGCACAGGTCTGTGGGGTCAGGCAGGTTCATCCCGATCACCCTTTTACCTAAAACTCAAGGAACTGAGAGAAAAATGGGGCACTTGAGCCAAGCCGGGGATCGGAGCCTGGTGCCTCAAAATCCCCCGGGACCAGCGGCGCGCGGGATCCCGATGGGATGCTCGGAAGCATTGGAGATGTCACCAACCAGCTGCCGGATTTAACAAAGGTTTTATTACGATTTAGGGAAAGCCGCAGGATCTACAGCGCCGTCAGAGCTGTTAGAGAGAAAATGAAGCTGGAGAAATCCAGGTTTGAAGGGAAGGCTGATCTGCGGGTGCAAATTTTCAGAGGAGGTGACTGGGAAACATCGAAGGGGTTGATGCGGCTGCGTGTGATGGATAAATCCTTCCCGTGGGGCATTGCATTGCCGGCAGTGATGGACGGGTGCAACATCCCCAGGCTGATGCTGCTGGAAAGCTGATGTTGCCGTTTAATTGTACCTTAAAAATAAAAAGCAAACAACCACCAAACAGTTTTACGGACTAGAAATTCCCCCTAACATCAGTTTAGGAGCTTCGAAACAGCAGATTTTCTCGTTTGCAAAGGAGCAAATGCTTTGCTTTGACGAGACCGCAACGTGGTAATATCCGCTATAAATGCAACCGATCCCGCCACGTTAAGACTGAAACGAAATGCAAAACATCAGCACAGAGCACAGCAAGAATAAAACAGCCTCTTCCCATTGTAAATTATTAACTCTCCCCCAAAGTAGCTTAATTTTCCTTGTTTTATTTTATTACGAGTAAACACCAGAGAATCCACATGAGCCAGCAAAAATGAGAAGCAGCGTCAGGCGTAGGAAGCCACACTCTGACCTTGCACCACACCCACTGATTTGTGGCTACGTTTTGAAATTATTCATTTATTTGTTTTTAATATCGGCCACGTTTGCTGTTTGGGCTGACTTACACGAGTGGTGGGAACGCGGCCCGGAAGGGGACGCCACGGGGCTCCTCCTTCAGGTACCTCTTTGTGGAGCTGCCGAATATAAGAAAACAAGTGGAGAGAAAACTTCTAAAACTGCGTTATCGACTGGGATTGTGGCGTGGTGGGAGGTTATTTCCCAGCGTGGTCCCCTTCCCCTCTTCCCTTTTTACCTGTACCGCTTGGTGTTGATGAGCCAGTGCACAAAGTCCTTGGCCTTCATCTTGTCCAGGTAGCGGGTGAAGTCGCTGGTGAAGGTGCCTTCTGAGTGTCGCTTGATGTTGGACGCGAAGCTTTGGGCGCTTTGGGATTCGTACGACTGCCATCTGCTCGGGAGAGAAGGATGGGGGAAGAAAATGTGGTTTAATGCACATCGTGGCATCCTGCATTCTCCCTGCGGGAGGTGCCCAGAGCAGGGGTTGTGTCCTGTAAAGTACTTTACTGTGTGGAGCATCCTCCAGAAAAGCTATAATAATAAAGAAAAATAATTTTCAGTTTCGGGAGGGTCTGCCAAGCCAGGCCAGGGTTGTTCCCAACATCATATATACGCAATATCCTATCCCATATTATTTGCCCTACACCTTGCTGGGCTGTGGTGGGTTCATGCCTGGGAGGGAGCGTGGTGCCGCCCCGAGGTTTAGATCAACCTCCTCCAGCTCCAGGACAGAGAGCTGACATTGGGGTCCCACCTTCCAAAAATTCCCCCCTGGCAGAAGATCACCAAAGGATTTTCCTCCCATGCAGCTGCCGGCGTGGAGCGGGGCTCAGCACCAAGCCCAAAGCATCGCCCCATCCTGGCTGTGCCCCGCTGCATCCCCATGGGAGGGGGATGGTGACATCCCTGCGTGGGCTGGTAGAGAGCCGGGAGGGAGCTTGTCCGGATAAATACAAAAGAAACCGGCACATTGTGATATCCCTGGAGCCGGGAGAGCCGGCAGCAACAGTAATGGAGAGGGCTGAGCTGCTCCGACAGCCCCTGCCCACGCCGGCCATCTCCCTGGGCCAGCTCCATCAACGTACCTGGACGTGTCATCCAAGTCCTTGGGGCTCATCTGCCGCCCTGCCGGGATCAGCATGGCAACCACCAGCCCGGAGAGGTACAGCCACCGGACGATCTGCATTTGTCTTTCTGGAGAAGGCACAAGTCAAGGTAGAAATGTCCAGGGCTGCAATCGGCATCGAACCCCCCCTCAACCCGCGCGGGAGCCCTGGCAGTGTGGCACGGGACAGACCCGGTGGGAGACAATCTCCTTCCCAGGGGTCTTGGCAGCATTTTCACGTCTACTGTTGTTTAGGCACAGGCACACAGCACAAGAACGGGTTTATATACATATATATATATATAAAAAGATATAATTCATTTCAATAAACTTTGCCACGAACCTCCCCCTTTCTGTCTAGGAGCAATATTTCTCTCTTGAGCTTATCACCAGAGTGCTGGAGAACTTTGCCGCCCATTAGCTGCTGAGAAAAGCGCCTTGCAGAAGAGCTGATTAATTAGAGTCGTACATTTTTTTATCTTTGCTGGATGCCTTAGCAGTTCAGGGGGAGTAAAATGCCACCCCCCCACCCCTCATTTGCTGAAAATTAGACTTTTGTTTGCCTATCACCACGCACTTGCATTACTCTGGTTTAATTTCTTCATAGATTGGTAATAAAGAAGGGAGAAAAAGGCACTTACCTTCTGCAAAGACAACCGTTCTCCTAAAAGCAAGATCCTATTTTCCTCCTTCAAGCTGGTTGTGGCTAAACTCAACTCCTTAGCAGTGCTTTTAAGCTTGCTAGCAGGATGCTAAAAGCTGACGGGTAGGTCATCGGTACTCCTCTTTTTAGTTGGATGGGTCATTATGAATCATTACAGGATTTTTTAAGTGGGGCTGTTGCAAAAAATATAGTTGCTGCCATATTTTCCAGCTTACGCCTTCAGCGAGGAGGGGTTTTGTTGTTGTTGTTGCTGTTTCTCTTATCTTTTCTATTTTTTTTTTTCCCACTTCTTGGACTGAAGGAGTGACCTATCGGTTTGCTCCTTTCAGGTGAGATGGCCCCTTATTGCCACAGCGCATCTTGCGTGGAGAAATGATTTCTCTGCCCTCAGGGCTGCCCTTTCAAACACCTTCGGTTTGAGTTAAAAACATTAAGAAAAAAATAAGAGCAAAAATGTAAAAGAAGCACTCGGGTACCCAAGCACTTGCTGCTGCTTTCTGCAGTGTAAAATTGCAGCTCGTCAACTGAACAGCCCCCACTTTGGATCCAAGCCTGAATTTGTCCCCCAAGGCCAGATCTGAAATTGGGGCCGTTCACCATCATTTCTTCGATTTGGGGATGACAGGAGGCACCGTGGGTGGCTGCGACTCTGGGTCAGTGCTTTTCCCCACGGGACATCCAGGCTCAGTCCAGGAGCTGGAGGAACATCTGGAACTCATCAGGCCAAGGGCAACAGCTTTGCAGGCGTGTCTCCTAGGAAATGGGTTTATTTTTTAAATCTTCAAGTCCAGCGAAGGAAAAAAAAAGGCTTGAGTAGAACAAAACTGAGCAAAATTGCCCTAAAGAACCAGATCCGTCCCCAGAGAAGAGGGTGCTGACAGCTCCAGGCAGACACGGAGCAAAGCCCTCAGCTCCCTGAAGATGCTGGGAGGTCAGATGAGCTTTTGAGGGCTGCTCATTTGGAGGATTGACAGCAGGCTGCACTTCTGGGGTGGCTTTGAGATATTTGGGGAACTCTTGGCTAAGAAGTCTCTATAGTTCACTGCTTGCGGGGAGAAATGTGCCCTTTTCCCAGGTGCATGGTCAATGGGCGCAGAAAAGCAAGTCTTAGGAAGCTGGGCCATGTTTCTCCCTCGCCCAACACCAGCCACTAGAAGAGATGAGGGCTCCAAGTCCTGATTTCTCCACCACTTACTGTCCTCTCCTCCTGGGACCTTTCTTCTCGCGGGTGGGTAATTATTATTATTCTACCAAAGAGATTTCTGTAATTATTATTGCTGTCAAAATATGGCTGGTGTTCAGGGGACACTCATCTTGAAAAGCCTTTTAATTAGGGCCAACAATGGCCTTATGAGAAACCCTGACATCAGAGGGGGAAAGTAGGAGATTAATTAGCTCAACCTTCGGAGGAGAGGTCCAGATCTCCTACCCATCACTTGGATGGGATATTTATTAATGCCACCAAATTAGCTCACGATGACACTGTTTGTGATGTCCCCCTGGCCCAGGAAGGCACACGAGCTACCTGCAGCGGTGGGGCGGCTCAGGAGAAGAGAAATTCAGCTCAGCCAACACAGTGCGTGTCGTGTTGCTTCTTGGTTTTCTTCATCGTGGCTCCCAGTGTCAGAGTGGGTTGGACAAGTGTCCTACAGGACACTTTCTCTACTCTCCACGGGTGATTTTCACTGGCCCATCGGGACGTGACAGTCTCCCCTTTCCAAGTGTCCTCCATGGTCTTCCCCCTCCCACCTGGGCTGAGTTTCTGGTGGGTGTCGCACCCTGCGGGACAGCACTGTGGGGACATGGACCTGTTTTAATAAGCACATGCAGGTCTGGATTTTGTCCCACGTTAGGACTTGGAGAGGTTTTTATGGACAGCAGGTGGCAGCCTTCCTCTGCCCATCCTTCCTCTGCCTGTCCTTCCTCTGCCTGTCCTTCCTCTGCCCATCCTTCCTCTGCCTGTCCTTCCTCTGCCCATCCTCCTCTGCCTGTCCTTCCTCTGCCCATCCTTCTCTGCCTGTCCTTCCTCTGTCTGTCCTTCCTCTGCCTGTCCTTCAGCTGCCTCACAGCCTCCTCCTCATTGCTCAGTGGCTCCCAAAACACCCAGTCTGTCCCCACAAGGACAAAGTGATTTGATGTCCCTCTCTTCAGGGATGGAAGATCCCAGGCTGGGGGATGCTGTCGGTGGCAGCACGTTGATGTCACAGCCCAGTTGGGTTGGTTTTGGTTTAAATTCTTGCTCCGTGTGTATCTTTGGAGAAGCACCTTTGAGGACACATGAGCATCCTGTGCTGAAGGAGCCTGGACCAAAGAAGCTGATGAGGGGAAAACTCCTGGACTGTACTCCATGTCCACCAACCCTTAGATACACTCATCCAACCTTTGCTGCATTTTCCCGTTAGGTCCCCCCAGGACTGGCTGTGTGGCCGACCTGCCCATCTCTGCCAGTCTTGGTCTCTGCAAGCATGGGGAGAGGCGGGAGGAGCCAGGTTGCTCTGATGGGGATGGTGGGACGTGGCCTTGCTGGGCTGTCCAAAATCAGGCTGGAAACAAGATGAGTTTATCCTTAAGCCTGCTCTTAAATTATGACACAGACCTGCTGAGCTTCATTCTGCCATCAGCCAGCTCCTGCTTTGGGGCTCAATTTCCCTGCCTGGTGTGATGGGGTCAGGTTGGCATGCTTTGATGCCTCGAAGGCAACCACGAAGTCATCGTAGATGCATCAAACTGCTCCAGTACTACTGTCCTGTAGCTGCAGGTGCAGTCAAACCAAGTGATGGTTAATTTCGGAGGAATTTACTGCAAGCAAGGAGGAAAAAAATGCTTTGACTTCACCTTCTTGGATCCTCCGCAACAAGACCTTCATTTCCCACAGGGATGCATTTTGGATCCAACCCAGCACAAGAGGGCCAGGCATGGAAAAACCTCCCACTGTGTCCCCCCGGCAACCGCAGTTCAGAGCCCGGTGGCCCAGGAATCAGCGCTCTCCACTCTTATTTTCCCCACGGCTGAAGGTGCTTGTGCTCTTCCCCACCACAACTAGAGGCAATTTTATACCCGTGCGTCAGAGCGTGCTGCCTCGCTGGCAGCGGCTACTGCCAAGGTATAGCTGGGCAAAGAAAAACCTTCTCGGGTCAGTGGTTTCACCTGAAACACCTCCTTCAGGGTGACACCGAGTGCGCGGTTTCAGTTTCAGCATCTTTTGGGTTTTTTTTCCTGTGTTTTGCTTTACAAGTGTTCTTTAAGAGCAAGGGGAGGGCTGTTAAAGAAAGATATTCCACGTTCCCAGTAAAGTATTTTAGCAGCTCTGAAGGGATGCGGATTATTTTCCTGCCTCTTTTCCCCTTTGTGCATGTTCTTTGGGGCAGAAAACAGTATCTGCCTTTGATGCTGCAGAGTCGAGGGCCCGCAGCCTCCTGGCTTGTGCTCGTGGCTGACCCTCGCTGCCAGGGAGGAAGAGCATGGTGGGATGCAGAGATGATGCCGAGCTACGTGGCAGGCTGTGACGAGCTCATGTGGAGCCATGAGCTCTTAAGAATAGGGGTCGATGCCATGTAGCCCTTCCTGAAATCAAGCTCGGGCTCTATCTACCACGTGGTGGATCTCCGTTTTTGATGAATCTATCACTTTTATCGCTTTCTTGTTAACAGAGCAGAAAAAAACTGGGTGAGGTCCCTCTTGGCCCCAGGTCCCATCGCTCTCCTGTCCCCGAGCACCTTTCCTGAGCACTAAATGTCGATGATACACACATGGCAAGGAAAGCCATCTGGTGCCACAGCCAAGGGCGTGCTTCCCACATAGGAAACTTGAATGTGAGCCTGGAGAAGTGGAATGGGTTTCGTAAATGGGTGGTTGGACGAGAAACCAGCTTGCACCTGTGCTGGACTGGGAGATGGGGGAAGCTAATGGGGAATTGCAGACAAAATGCATTGGGGTCAAGCGTGGGGCACTCACATGTGGCCCTTGGGGATCACATGAAGGTCAGGTTAGAGGCTCTGTCCTTCCACCTGGGTTAACCAGTGCATTTTACCTCCTTTGACCAAACCTCAGCAATCAGCCTCAGCAGGTGGAGAAGGATGTGGGACACCTGGCCGAGCCCTCGTTGCCTACAAAGCCTGTTGCTCAGCCCCTCTATGGTCTTTGGTTCTGCAAGCCTGCTGTCCTCCCTGCTCCTTGGCTGTTCCTTGCACCCTGTGTGCTCTCAGCATGATGCTCTGCAACAAGAGGTGGGTGCTTCCCTTTTGGTTTTGGAGAAGAGCGGTTGCTGTGAGCTGTGCCAGCAGCTGTTAGGTGGTTTTTGAGCAAGCCGTGGGTGTGCTGAGCAGGCTCAGTCCCTCAGGGCACACTGGCCCTGTACCAAGCGATTGCTGGTTTGTGCTGGGGCCCTGCGGGAGCTGAACTGGGTAAGTGAAGCTGTGAGCGTGTGGGGAGCTCCTGGGGCGATGCCCATGGGGTTGTGTGGCTGTGGGAAGGTTTGGCTCAGGGCTGCAGTGGTTACATGCCTGCAGCCTGCCAAAATCCTGATTTAGGGTTAGAGTAGGTTTTTTTTAATTACCCTTCTTTATTTGAGACAAAGGGAGATGGTGGTTAATAGTTTATTTCTGCTGAATGTCCCCTTGGCTTTGAAATGTGGAAAACTTTGTCAGGCTTCTTTTTTTAACCTGCCTCTTCTTTGTGCCCATAATGCTATAAAAATCTTATAGATCCTAATGAGACAAGTCACCATTGTGCATGGGCTAAAAAGTCCTCAGTAGGGTTTGGAGCAAACGTGGCAGAGGTTTTAATTTCACCCTCTTGTTTTCTCTGGGCCCTTAGCAGGCTTGTGTGTGATTAAATAACCCTTGATTCTTTAGCTTTGCAAAAAATCCCCTACTAGAGACCTTCTTTGGCTGTTTGCAATGGCTTTTAGTTTGGCAGCAATTGTTGGTAACTGGCCGATGAAACCTGATCGTGCCATAAATCAAAACTTCTTCGCATTCAAATGCAACAATTAATCCTGGGTGTGTTGGTGCAATTAGATGACAAATTATGCCTCAAGATTCACTTGCTTGTTTATATAGAGAAGTTGCGTTTGCTCAGCCAGGGATGTTTGGTTATGGTTTTCAATCTACCCCAGGGGATGTCAAATGATAAACTTGGGGAGTTGCACCCTGCTGCAGCTGCAGAATCTGGACCCTTTGGCCTCAGCTCCATCACCTGGAGACCGAAGGTTTGTCTGCTCACTTGCACCAACAGTTTTCAGCAAACTTGAGTTGTCTGAGCCCTCCTTTCTCCAAGACATTCACGCAGAATTTATTCTTGTGGTGCTCCAGCCTTGCACAGGAGGATTTGAGTCCCACCAGACTGGGGCAGGGGTTGCCTTCAGACCTGCAGCTCCCATGCCCAGGTGGAAAAGCTCCTTGCAGTCGTGGGTATCTGTTTTGACCACTCTGATCTAGTTTTGAGACTGTAGGGCTGGTAAAATAATGAGAACACAAGCTGAAAACCCAGCAGCTAATCTGCTGCTGGATGTTTGCTCCTGATGATCCTGGTGCTGCTGTCTCATTTACAGCTAGGCTTGGAGCGTGCCCTGATGTGGGTGGATGTGGTCTGCGGTGGGGAAGAGTCTTATTAATGCAACGAGGCGTCGTTTTGCTTAAACCACTGAAAAGTCGGGGTGGCTGCAGGAGCAAAGGTGTGTTCTTCAGCTGCATTGCTGTTTCCACGAAAAAAAATTAGTATTTGGGGGTGGAATGATACAGAAGGGATGAGTGGAGTCAAGCACAGGCTCTTGTTCTTGCAGGGATGCTGCCTGCAGAGAGGGAGAGCTGAGCTCTGCTGGTTAATGATATTCAGCTGTGGTTTTAGCTCAAAACCCAAAGCAAAATCCTAACACAGACAATGTGGCAAAAATCCAGGACAAAGCTGTATAGATAGAAAGCCTACGAATATCCCTAGTGCTAGGAGGTGCATGTTTACACACTCAAATGAAGGCTTTATCCACTGCTCAACTGTTCTTATGGGATTTCTTTGTGAAACACCTATAGATGTTTTATCTACTTGGAACAAAATAAGCTGATAGCATTTTATATCCCTTCCCTTTATGATGGTGGCTGGTGCTGATAACAGCTATCATCATTCCTATGGACTCTGATCTGTGGGGGGCAATGGCTTGCAGTGAGAAAGCAATTGGCTGTTTGGATAACTAGCTTAAAAAATAAGGATTTTTTTTTAAGAGTGGAGAAAGGGCTTTGGCAGGAAAAGAGTTGCTCTGTCACCAAATAAATACAGCTCCTGGGAACAGGTGAAAAATCCCAGTTGTTAAAAGTTGAAAGAATTGTTGGGCAAGGGGAATTGATTTTTCTTTTCATGGCCTTTTTAAAAAAGGCATGTTGTGTAGGACACTTTAAGTTTTTATCCATTTTTTTTTTTCCAGGCTGCACAAGAGGGCTTTATATCAACCTGCAGCTGCACCTTGCTTGTGGGCAAAAGAGCTCTTGCTGTCTTGCCAAACAGGATTAATGTCAAGCCGGCAGAGAATGGCCTCCTGGAGGACACATGCCAGAGGGTTTGTTTTATTTTGTTGGTTAGTGGTTATTTTCTGGGGGTTGTTTCTGAGCTGAACCAGTTCCCTGATCTCGTGCCTAGTCCTGCAGTTTTGCTGCATGCGAAGGGTCCTTGAGGGCTCATCCTCCCTTGGTCCTCTGCATCCTGATGCTGGTTGGAGGCAATGACCTTGGGGACCTCTTGTTTTTGAGTAAACCAGCCCAAATCCTGAGCGTGCATCTCCCCTGGGTGAGAGCTCGGACAGTTCAGAGGCCTCCACTGGGCTGTGGTTTAACAAAGCTGCACTTAATCCCCTCCTTGCTTGCTAAATCCTTGCATCCTCCTTGCTCTCAGCAGCTGTGCCTGGCAAACCCTCCTGGCTCTGGACCTGACCTTTCCCAACAAAGCACCTTTGTCTGGCAGACCTTGGGGCTGCAGGGTTGCTTTTTTATTTTCCCTTTACTTATTGCTCTTTTTTTAATTGATGGCACCACCCAGCAGCACAAGGATCCATTATATCAGCTGCCATTGGACTTTGCTTGTTTGCAGGAGGGTGATTAAGAACAAACGGGCAGTGCCGGGCTGTATCCTGGAAAGCGGAGGCCAAAAGTTTGAGCAAGAGGAAACTTGGCAGCGGAAACGCAGCCCCAATCCAGCTGGCGCTGAGCCTGTGGTCCCCATGTGTCGGGGAAGGAGGGAACCTTGTTTTTACATGGGGTAGCGTGGCTGGTCTTTGGGGAAGGGTGGGTGGAAGCAAGAGTGGGGTTTTTCTTGCTCGGGTGGACCTGTTCTGGTGAGGGTTTCCCTGATGCCGTGTCTGTTCTCCATGGAGCATCCCAGCAGAGGGCAGCAAGAGATGCCAAGGGCATCCATTGCTCTCCCACGGGTGCTGCTCCAGAGCACCCATGCTTGGTGCCAGGGCAGGCTGACCCCTTGTTCCCTTCTACCTTGGGGCACCTGCTAATGACTTCTAACTCTGCCAGGCTTTAAAGAGCCATTTTTGGGGCTGTAGGAGGGTGTTGAGGTGGGAACAGCGACACCATGCAGATCTACTCTTGCCCTCCCCGGTCTCTGGACAACTTCTGCCCTTCTTCTCTTTAATTGCATGGTTTATTTGGGGGCAAAACTCATCTTATCCTGTATTTCTGTGTATTATAGGGCTGCAGCTGCCCATGCACACAGCAGGGTCTTGGTGCACTGAGATGATGCTGAAGCAAGACCCAAGCAGGGCACTGGTGACCTCACGCTTACGTGAGCATGGGCAGCTTGGCCCAGGTGAGGACACCCATTGCATTCAAGCCCAAATTGTGCATGATACAAGCCAGTGAGCAAAATACAAATTACTGCAGCTGATCTTCAGGCGGAGGCTGCGTTACCTGGCCGGGGTGATGCCTTTTGACAACAGGAAGGGTGGCTGTTGGCCCTCAATGGCCGTGTGAGCTGTTTCCTGGCTTGTAATGAATTGGTACTGCAGCAACTATAGGCTGGGCAGAGGCTGAGTAGGAGGGGGAAGATTCAGTGCTTGCGCTCAAAAGGAGGTGGGTGCTGGCACTCTCTGTAGCGTGACTAACGCCAACACCCATGCCAGCCTCTGCCATGTCTCTGCGCAGAGGTTTCTCCTCTGTTGGGAGCGTTTCTGCCCATCGGCCCTGGGTGATGCACTGGGAACTCTTTTATTTTCAAGCTTTGCACATCTCTCTGTGGTGCGGAGCAACGTGTAGAGGGAGGATGTCTCTAGGTTGGCTTCTCTTGGCTTGCGTTGCTCCGGAGTTGGTACCTGAATGCTTGAGGCTCTCTAGCAAAGTGGTGGAGATCCTCCTGGAGATGGGGGGGTGCTGCCCTGTGTTGCTTGGATTTTCTGGGAATGGTTGGCATGCTGCAATACCCCTCGGCAGTGCTCTTCCACCTTCCCTGGTATTTGCTTGGGTTTCTTTTTCATTTCTCATCCTGTTTTCAACAAGCAGGACTGGGCATTGCTCTGCTTTGTTCTCCAGGTGAAACCAGCCTCATGCTTTTCATGTGAAGTCAGAAACCGCGGCTTTAAGCAAAGTGCTTTTTGCACTTGGGGTTGCAAAATAGTCTGAGGTGGTAGCAGGGTAGAAGGGATGTACTCCTGAACTGTGGAGCATTATTGCCTCTCACTTGGGGCAGAGGGATGGAGAGAGATGGGGCTGACCCTTTGCAAGAGACTGAAGCAGAGAAGCACCTGAAACCCACTGAGAAATCTTTAATTGAGATATTGCCACTGGGTCTTGCTTCTCCTTCAGCACCTGGTTCCTTCCCTTGTCCCAGCAAGCTCACTTCAGGGACACTAAATGATGCACAGAGCTACCAGAGACCTTCCTTAAATAGACTGACAGCCCTTTGATGTGTAAAAAAATATAAAGTTTCTAGGTTGTTACAACATGTGAAAATATTTGGCGTTTTCCTCCCTGCTAGGAAAAAAAAAGAAATTTTTAAAGCTGTGCAGTAATTACCTGCTAATGGAAAAGATACTCAAGAATGAGATAGTGTGTGAAATCCTCTTAGTGCAAAGAAATTGCTAGTAGGCATATTTAGGAAATAACTGCATCCATCTCCCCTTCTTAATTATGGTGGATCTGTACAAGGATGGTACACTTTGGTGTAATGTTTCACCTGGTGATAGACCCCTAAAATAGGGAAAAAAAAGCTGGTAATGCAAATATAGTTCAGTTTTATAACCGAAGTGGTGTTGGATCCGTAGGGATGTGTAGGCAGCAGTGGGGGGGGGGGGGGTGGGTGGGATGGAGGAGTGCTGGGACGCTGCTCCCGAAATGGAAACCCCTGTTTTGGGGGAGAAGCTGGGAAAACAAGCATGGCGTAGCTGTGACCACATTATTGTGCGCTACAGGTAAATCTGGTTTGAATGCGCAGGGATTATATCAGCCCTTGCTGTGTCTGCTGAAATAAAGGGGGATTTTTCTGTGAAATGGCTATTTCTGCTCAGAGTGTTGAAAGGCTGGTGGCCAGCTGTGACAATCCCATTCAAAATGGGGCTGAAGAAACTTGAATGTTTTAATAAAAAAAAAAAATAATTCTCCGTTTGTGTTTAAGCGCTGCTGTTGCCATTCCTGGGCAGGTGAGAACAGGCAGGAGGACCTCAGGGTTTCCCAGCTGTGACCCGGGCTCTGGCCCGTGCCCGTCCCGGCGGAGGCGAGGTCACGGCGCTTGCTGGATGCCAGGGTTTGGTCTGGGTTAAATGCAACTTCTCTGCCCGGATTCAATGCGATGTGGACCGGCGAGAAGCCGGATGGGGAAAGTGCACCGGGGCCTGTGCTGAGCACCAGACCTCTGCACCATGAAGGATGCTTTGCCGGTGTGCTCGCCGGGCTCCAGCCTGCATTTACCCCATGGTTTAGGGTCTGTCCCTGCCTGTGCTTTGGGGAAGGGGGTTAATCGCTTGTGCCCCCTTCCTGCTGACCCCAGCCCTGCGTGGGGCCGTTCTGCCCCTGTTTTCGAGCCAGGTCCTGGATGCCTTCTGTGCTGACGCAAAGCTGCTGCTGCAGGATCCTCTGATTCATCCCCATGGAGGGCTCACACCCAGGCTGGGTTTCTTCTCCTGGGTGTTGATCATGCTGGCGGTGCTGGCGTGGGCTGGGCCCCTCCGTGGGGTGCTGCAGTGGCCCCTGATTCCCACTGCCGGAATGGCTGTGGGATATGCCAGGACTCCTGGGTCTCTTCTCTGATATGAGGGTTGATGGGGTTTAGAGCAGCAAAGCAAGGGGGGGATGCCCAGGATTGCCTGCTCTGGGAGGGGGGGCTCAATGCCCCCTTTGGGTGTATCTTTAGGGTCTGGGGTGCAGTAGAAGGAGACTGGTGTGCGGCTTTTGGAGGTGCTGACCTGCTGTGATGTGGGCTGGGTGCTGCTGGGTCACACTAAGGGGGCATCTCTGGGAGCTGGAGGTGCTTTAATGTTTCCCTGAGGCTGGTGGCTGTGCTGTGCGCGAGTGCGCTGCCCTTTCCTGATGACGAAGGGGCTTAATCTTCTTCCTTATGAAAAGGGAAACTGAGGCACAGAAGGGTTGTAGATCTTGGCCCATCCCTGTGGAGGGGTGAGGTGGGAGGGTTAAGACAGTGTGGGGTTGCAATTCTAGCTTCCTAGCCCTGCTGCTGACCTGGTGATCCAAACTACCTCCTTTTCTCCTCCACCTGTGATGGTGGAGCTTTGTATGGGGCTGGATTTAGGGAACTGGTGGGAGGAATGGCTGGGACGGTGCCAGCGTACAGTGTCCCCGTGCCCAGGTTGTGAGCGAGATGCTTTGGCAGAGTGTTGTGGCAGAACTGGAAGAGCAGGGCTACAGCAGAAGGTCAGGGTGAAGGTGTGGGTTTGGCACCTGGCGAGGGGGCTGGGGAGGGTTGTGGGTCAGTTTTTGAGGGCACTTGTGGAGCTGTCTGGGAGAACTGGTATGGCAGAAAGCCATGCCTGGGTCAAACCGGCAAAGTGCGTGAAGGAGGATTGCTGCCGGCTCCTCCCAGCCCATGCCAACCTCAGAGATGGGCTTCAAACTGCCCTGGACCTGGCGCCCTGCCGTGGGGCACCTCCTGCTCTCCCCCCACTCCAATCCTAGTGCCCATTTCTCCTTCTCAGGTTTAATGACTATCACTTCCCAACCCTCCTGCTTGTGGTGCCAGCTGCCACAGGATTTGAGGTCCAAGTATTTGCTCTTTCCCTGGCTCTTTGGGATGGCTTTGTATCCAGCTTAACCCATTTTTGCTCCTAAAATTTGATATCTAAGCAGATTTGCACCCATGGCTCTCTTAAAATTTCTTTTATTCACAATAAATAATATACTATATCACAAAGATCTCAACACAAAATCCAAAAATCACGTTCTTTCTGCAGCCATGAATAAATAGGACTCACCAGCACCAGGTAAGGCATGAAAGAGCATCTATGAGCAGCGTGGGCCCTGTGGCGGGGAGAAAGCAGGGGGTTTTGCTGCACCCACCTGCCCAAAGCGGTTGTTGTTCTTTGCTGGTATCTACATGGTGTTCCCCTCCCCTGGGCCATCAGATGCAGGGGTGAAATCCTGCGTGCACCAGAACACGTGGTCTCAGGCCTCTCTGAAAATTGTGCAAAACTGGCATCTGGGAGGGCAGGGATGCATCTGAGAGGCTGCCCTGGGCTGAGACTCCTTTGCTGGGCTTAGCTGGCTGCAGTTAAGCTAGGAGAGGT
Organism: Balearica regulorum gibbericeps; assembly: GCF_011004875.1. Classification (NCBI taxonomy): domain Eukaryota; kingdom Metazoa; phylum Chordata; class Aves; order Gruiformes; family Gruidae; genus Balearica; species Balearica regulorum. The sequence continues at coordinate 501,886 of NC_046212.1, forward strand.
TCTAGCACACACACTCACATAGAGGGATTATATACACAGACACTGCAATACTTTCTTAGTCACAGATGGTCTTTGAGATATAAGACTTTTGCTTAAGAGTCTACTGTAGGTGGATGTGTTCACTGCTGGGCTTTGGTGTGCACATGAGCCCATGTGTGGGGCCTCCTCCCCTCCTTTTGCTTGGCTTTTCCAACTGTTCCTACGGTGGGGTCAACTCCATGGACTTCTTCCTCTCCTCTTTCTGCTCTTCCCATTCCTCCTCTGACTCGTAGGTGCCCTTGATGATGGCAACCCTATCTGACATGTTCATGCAGTAGGGGACGAGGATGTAGAAGTACAGCAGAGCGGCCAAGCAAGCCCCAAGGATGGGTCCAACCCAGAACACCTAGAAAGCAACAAAGGAGAGGGTGAGAGCCGGTCTTAGACTGGTGCACCAGGTCCAGCCATCACACCAGCATCCCTCACTGCTCTGCATCTCCTAGCCCATGGAGAGATGCAAATACCCTGTCCAGTAGACTTCTTGGGCTGAAATGCCTTCAACCTTTGCTTGATGAAGACATCAAGCTCTTCATGAGTGCAGAGATGTGGTGTGTTGGCAAGGAGGCACGAAGCCTGCTCTGCAAGGCTGGGTCTGAGCCAGTGAGTGGAAAGCCTAAGCTGGGCTTTTCTGGGCTTTATTTACCTCAGATGATGCCCTAGCTCAGTGTGCCATTGTATGGGGGACAACCTGCCCCATTCTCCAGCCCTGTTTCACCCTTTCAGGCTTGGCACGGCCTCTGAAACACCCAGCCCTGTAATCCCTGTGGCAGTCGCTGCCCTCTCCCATCGTTGCCTGCATCTGGCCCTGGCAGCCTCTGGGCCAGCACGTCCTGACACGCTGCTGATGCTCACCCAATGTGCTGGGCTGAACCTCCTCACGATGACCGCGGGCCCAAAGGACCGGGCTGGATTCATGGAGCAGCCGGTGAAGTAGATCTGTCAGTGTGGAAAGGAGACCAAGTTAAGATGCATCGTGTGCTTAGCAGATATGACCAACTTTTCAAAGGCAGGGACTGAAGCAGTGCCTGACACGCTTTCTCTTGCAGAGAGGTAGAGATCCCCTGCATCATCATGGTGAAGGAGTCCCGGTATGTCCCATCTTGCCTCTCCCAGTGCAGCTACATCTGGGATTAACTGCATGAGAGCGTTTTGGGGAGCCCTGTCCTCCTGCCTGGACACTCACCCCCACCAAGTGGCCTACAGCAACAGAGAGGCCAATGGACAGTGCCGGGGAGCCCACGTTGCCGTTCCTCCGGTTGTCAGTGGATGCGAAGATGCATGCGGCCAGCTGAAAGGTGAGGATGATCTCCACCACGAGGGCCTGGCCTGGGGTTGTGTTGTTGTTGAGCTGTAAACAGTCAAGATCAACAATTAATCAACTGTCTTGGGGCTCAGCATCACCCAGAGGACTCTTTGGTGCTTTGCTGGTGGATTTGGGTTGACAAAGCCATGCACAAGAAGCCCCTCCAGGCTCTCTGCTGAGCCCTGGGGCACAAGGTGCCATTGCTGGTTGCTGCTCAAGCTCACTGCCCTTTTCCTCATAAGGGAAGAAATTCTCTCTCTTTGTGTTTAATGCTCCAAAATTTGTCTCTTCCCCCAAGCCCTTCCCTTGCCAGGGCTCTCCAAGTCTCTCCATTTGTTTGTCTCCACAACATTCAGTGCTTTCCCACCAATTTGCCTCTCTCTTTCCACTCCCCGCATTTCTTTCCCCCTTGCTCATTGCAAACCGTCGTATCCTGACTCTTCTCCCCTGCACTTTGTGGAACACCTCCCCAAGAGGCTGGGGAGCAGCCAGCAGCCACCACAGAGGGGCATGGGATGAAGAATGAGGGGTGGGAAGAAGGCTGGGATGCGTCATGGGGGTAAGGTGGGATGTTGTCATATCACTGCCTCTGTGCTAACCGCTGGGGACTGTCAGATGGACTCAACCCCACTGGGCATGGGAAAGGCAAAGGGACCCAAGCCATCGCAGCTTTGTTTTTTTAGCTAAAGCTGACTGATCTGGGACATGAAGCATGTGGGAATAAGATGCATTGTAGCACCTCATCCTAGTGATCAAACCCTCTGCAACACATCTGTGCTGCTCCGAGGACTCCAGACCTGGCCGTGGTTGGAGCGGTAGCTCCACCATTCCCATTTCAGGTGGTTTTCCAGCACTGCTCCAAGGGTTTGAGATGTGCTCCTTGTCCCTGCTTTTCTCAGAGGGTCCCACTATCTCCCCTCCTCCTCCAAGAGCAGACCCTGCCCCTCTCAGCCTCTCCGTGCCCTCCCGCGCATTCCTCCTTCACCTCTTCACCACCACCTCTCTCCATCCACCTCCATTTCCCAGCTCCACCAGCGCACTGGTTACAGTGGGCTTCTCCCCCTGCCCATACTGGTTTGACTGGGCTCTGCTCCTTGCCCTCCCCCCTCCATCCTGGTGCGGCTCCTATCCCAGCACTAATCTCCAGGTGGAGAGGCTGCTGTCAAGAACATCTCAATGGTGCGAGTGACTCACTCACGCCCTTAGGATAAAGGAAGCGCTTATTAAAGGAGGAAAAAAACATGCTATTCATTACCCCACACAATAAAGCTGTCATGTCAATATTCTGCTGGCTACGCCGGTGTTTGCTCCTATCCCATTCCTGTCCGTCTGTGCATGCAGGACAATGTGCTGAGACCAACCATCCCTATGGATTTGGCTCTCTGGGTCAGTGCCGGCACTAGCTCCTCGTTCACAAGGAAAGGAAAGCCTGCGCAGCAAAGTAGAATCATCTCCAGGTAGGGAGACTTACCGCATTGATGGCCAGGTTGCCACGAGTATTGACCGGCGTCACGCCGTAGAGGATGCCAGCCCCAGCGATGGCCCCGACCAGCTGGGCAATCACGTAGAAGAGCGTCCGGAGGAAGGAGATCTGGTTCCCCACAAAGAAGGCGATGGTCACCGCTGGGTTGATGTGGGCGCCACTGATGTGCCCAAACGCTTGCACTAGTGTACCGATGGCCAGGCCAAACGCCAGCGAGATCTGAAGGATGCTGGGGAGAGCGGACGGCCACTTCAGGGCTGAGCCGAGGCCGATGAAGACGAAGATGAGTGTGGAGATGAACTCGACAAAGACGGATCGAGCGAAGGCCAGGGTTAGTATTTCCTTCTTCATGGTGGGAGCGGGTGGAGGGCAGCTAGGAAGGAAGTAAGTTTAGGTTTCCTCTGTCTCCGGGCTCTTCTGTCTGCACCCAGTTGTAGGGCCATACCTATCTATATATGCAAGAGCAGCAGGGAGCTGTGTTACAAGGCGGTGGGTGGAGCCAGGGAATTAGCCAGTCCTCCCAAATTATTGTGTGAAACTGGAAAAGTTTCCATCTGAAAATAACTTCGGAGCCTCTTGGTGAACCAATGACTCAGATATTGGTGGCATTTCTTTCTCCGTCCCTCTGCAAACAAAGAGCCCCTATAGGGTGTCTCTGTGGTCGTTAGATAACACGGTTGCATAACGATGCTGTGCTCCCTCCTCTGCTTTTCCCTTTTACTACCTCTCGCCAGGTGCCGGGTGTTTCATTAGCAGAGGTGTAGTTAATATTCCCTTCCTCTTTCTACTTGCACACTGGAGAGGACCGTAGTTTTGTCTGAAAAGTCTTGTTGCTGGTATCAAGCTGGAGGAGCTCTCCCGGGCCAGGGGTCCCGGTGCATTCGATTTACACGGGATGTTGAAGGATAAAGGGAAGCTAAGGTCCTCGAGCTGCTCCCAGGCTGTCAGGACAGCTCAACCCCAGGAAATAAGCGGCTTGCAATTGTCCGGGGAGCAGGGCAGGGTTTGGGGGGTGCTCTGCGTAGCCGGGGAGCCATAAACAATCTGGGGCTTCCTCGAGGTGCCTGGATGGAGGCTGAATGGGATGGTGCAACTGGGATCAAGAGGGCTGATCGCTGGAGAGCCTGACTGTGGACCTTTGCTGCCTTTCTGCATCGCGTGTGGGTTTTGCTGGCGTGTGGGTTGGCGGTTGGGGGGTGCTCGCTGCCTGTAGCCAGGGAGGGTGTATCCTACCCCTGTCATCTCAGGCCCCTTTCTTTTCTTTTTGCTTGTCAAGCTATTGCTCAATGAGGTCAATGATTTTGCTCTTGGGAATGCCAGCATAAAGCCGCAGGCTTTGCATGGACACGGGCCATGTTTGCATGTCTCCTTTTATGTTCCTGCGGTGCTGTCCTCCATCCTAAATCTGTCCAGCTGCAAATCCTCGGCTGGCAGGGAGCGGAGTGGGGAGGCTCTCAGCGCTGTGCAACAGAGAGCTGTTGGGGGCTGAGGTTTTGGGGTGGAAAAAGGCTCGAGTGACACTTAATAATGAATTCTTGGTTCCCTTGTGGTCCTTGCAGCCTTGTGCCAGGATTAATTTATTTTTTTTGTAAATGGGTTTGGGTGCCAGATCTGCTCTCCTTGCTTGGCTGATTGCATCTCGCCTCTCTCAAGCAATCCCATCTCTCCGTGCATAATGCAGCAAGCCCGGGCTGGAGTTATCCGCAGCTGCCTCTGCAGAAGCAGTCGCACTCCAGCACGCGGTGGAGCAAAGCTCTATATGCAGGAGACTTTAAATTTAAAAAGGGATTTAAATTATTTTACCAAAGTGCTATAAGGTTGCATCCACTGCTGCCTTCTGCTGGGTGCAGTCAGACCTGCACACATTCTGCAGGGTCAAAAGTTAGGAGGGATTCCTCTTCAGAGCAAGAAGAGGGGACTTTTTCCTCCAGAGCTCAAAAATAAATCGGTCTTTCTCCTCCAGCTGTACGCAAAGTCCTGAGCTCAGCAAACAGACTTGGAGAGTCTGGAGGGACTGAGGATCTGTTACAGCATTAATTCCTGATAATGGTTTTCTCCTGGTTCTGCTGATCCTGGGGAAGATTGCAGAGTTAAAGGCCAGATCTGTTATCCTAGAAACACCTGGTCCGTTGGCGTGTTTTGGTGAAAGTTTTGCAAGCTGGTATTTCAAGACACCCTGGCCGGATTCCAGCTGGAGTAATTGCTTGCCACTTCCCTTCAGCCCTGCCTGTGGCTCCAGCTGGTTAAAATGCGCTTTGTTCCCATCCTCCAAACCCTTTCGTAACGTGCCCGCCACAGATCTCCCTCGGAGGTGGCCACGTTTTGCTGGCAGCTCCTTCGCCGCACACCTCGCTTTAGCTCAAAAGCAGCGTTGAGCTGAAAGATGCTCTCCCAGATTCCCAACTGCGGATAATAACGTCCTAGCAAAATCCTCCGGCTGGCTAGGAGATATCATCAAACAAGGCTGAAAATGATGGGGAAAACTTCCTGAAACAAGATGTTTCTCTAACAATGTGCCATGCAAAACCCACTTTCCCGAGGCTGTTTGCTAGACTTTTCTCTCTGGGGAATTCCTGCTTGGCTTCTCTGATGTCTAACCATGTTGGGCAGGTGTTGGGAAGGCTCCTTTTCCTCTCCTCGGCTGCATGCCCTCCAAGGAGCTTGTATGAACCGAAAGTGCCTTTGATGTTTCAAATTTAATTGAATTAAGCAAGATGTTGAGAAGGCATTACTCAGGTCCCTGCTGACAGATGGACACCTACGTGATGGGGTCATGCACGCCTTGTTTCATTCACCCCGTGGCTTTTGGAAGAAAGAAAACGAGGAGGCTTTTTGCAAGGAGGACAGGTTTAGCTGTCTCCCTCCTCCTCCTCCTCCTCCTCCTCGCTGGTGTTGGCACGCAAACAGCACAACCAAAAATCACCCACACCTACCACTCAATTGGGGGGCCACGCGGTTTGGGGATGATGTGCTGGAGGGGGAGATAGGGACCTGAGCCCACCGCTGGGTCGGGGAGCAGGGTGCCCAGGTGGGAGGAAGGCAGCTGGTACCTCATCCTCGCCCGAGGCTTTGCCTCACCCACGGAGGCGTGTGTGTTATTAACTGAATGCGTGTGTTGGTCCCTGTTGTCCCCAGTTTGCTGATTTCATTTTCTGAGCCCGCGCGGGGCTGCTATTAATTTGTCATTTCCGTGGCAGCCCAGATTTCTGATGAGTTCAACTCCAGGGTGGACCTCAAAGCCTGGCAGATGGTATTGTAGGTGGCCAAATTCAGATTATAAATGCTGCTGAGACTCAGACCAGCCTATTTCTTGTTGGGTTTTTTTTCCCCATTCACCTGGATCTGCATCTAGACCCAGGACCTTAAAACTGGCACAATAATACAAGCAGGAATAATGATAGTAACAGGAGAAAACTCCTTCCGCTGGAATCTGTGATTAATTGGGATTAGATGGCCGGAGGAGAAAGTTTGGTTTAGTTTGTTTTTAAGATCAAGGCTGTTTCTTGCTGGCTCAGCTTTGGAAGTTTGCAGCAAGGAAAAAAAATAATATGCACTGGGAATTAAAAGTGGAGCAAGAAGAAGCAATCTTTCTCCTTCTTCATCCTCAGTTCCTGGGGCTGCTTCTTGCTGTGGTGGTAGGGAAAGTGGTGGGATTAGCACAAAGCCTCGCTGCTTTCTAGCACAAGGCGATGTCTTGTACTGGTGTTTCAGACAGGGCTTTCAAGGATTTCTCTAATCTAACCCACGATCTGCCTGCGCTCTCCGAGGGATTACTCCCCTGGCCTGAGGCTGGTGGTGTTTCCACCTTCTCCTGCCCTGGAGCACCAAAGCTTTTGCTTCCCCTGGTAGCCTGACCCAGCTTTGGAGAGAAAAAAAAAAAAAAAAAAACAAAACCAAAAAAACCCAAACCAAACCTGTGAGCCCAAGTTTGGCTTTGGGGATGTCCCCCCCATCCCTTGCTGCTGTCCCACCGCTTTGGCTTGAGAAGGGGGTCCTAAAGCTGCCGTCCAGCCCTCGGTGGCCACAACGCTGAGCTGGGTGGTCACAGTGACCTTGTAACCCGTGAGTCTGTAAACAGGGATGATGCTCTTTAAATGCTGAATAGTGTTAATGCTTAATAACAGCATCGCTCTACTCTGCTTAGAAATTACTTGGCGGTCTCTGAGGCGTACAAGTGGATGCAAATGCTTTGGGGCCGGTCTGCAATGGAAACGCCAGCATCCTTAATTAATTTGTATTGAAATCATCATTAAATCGTCACATGAGGATAATAATGTGTATCAGGGAAAGCAAAGGGCTGGTTAGAAAAAAGACCTGTACGAGATCACACGGTGAGAAAGCTGGGCTTGAAACCCCGGCGTCCTGATTTTCAGGTCCAGCCCTTTCCAGCAAAGCCACCTGCATCAGCGACATTAAGAGGCTGCATTTCTGCTCATCTAGATGAATACTTTGAATTCTTACGGGCCAGCAGCCGTTTATCGGTGTCCTTGGGATTCAGACAGAGCTGTGTTTGGGGCAGTGGTGTTTTTCCTCTTAAAATGTGTTTGCCATAGAAATGACGTCTTCACCTGTGCAGTCTCCTTTCAAGATTTCAAGGAGTACACTTGAGAATAAATGCTGAAATGATGTGGGGAGAGAGCTGCGATCAGGGCATCCCCTCTTTTCCTTGGCAATGCCAGCCTGCTGTGCGTGCTGCTGGGATGGGAAGGCATGGAGCTGGCTGGAGGGCAGGGACCAGCTCTGGGGTGGAGGAGGTTGAGTTGCATCAAGGCAGAGGGGAACCAAAAGCGCAACCAGTCTCCAAAGCACCCATGAAAATCATAAATAATGTAACAGAGAGAAATCTGGAAACTCTTAAAAGCTGAATTTTTCACATAATCACCTGGTTCCAAGAGCCCAGGACTTTGGAAAGCAAAATACTGGTGACAATACGTGGACAGCTGGTCACCTTGGTCAACTGGAAAATCAGTTTTTCACTTCAGTCTGCCTGTGAGACCCAGAGCAAATGGATCAAGAATTTTCTCAACCTAAAAAGTTATATAGTATATACTGATTTAAAGAGACTCATGGTGGTAGCATCCCTTGCTGCATCACAGCTGGAGCTAAAAACTTTTGCACTGAGTGGTCTCTGGAGAAATGTGTGATTTTTCTTTAGGTTGTTGGTGTTCCTGGAAAATCAGGCTGAAAATCGAAGCAGAGCCTCTGGTCTTGCACCCAGACCTTTTGGCAGAGGCTTGTGGAATGGGACTCGCTGCAAGCCTTGAAGATACAGGAACTAGCTGGGGGTTTGGCTTTCCCCCTGGAGCACCAGCCACCTCCTGAGAAGGTCTGTGGTCCTTTCTCAGACCACACCTGGCCATACCTTCTCCTCCTCTAGCTGTCTTGGATGGATTTAGCCTCCTGGCCCCTCCTCAAAGAAAACCTGCTTGGGAAATATTTCTACATATATAAATAGATCCATAAAAATAATGATGTGCCTGCATCCTAGGTAGGTCATGCCATTGCAAGGTAGGTGCCGGATGGGAGCTGGGTGCTCACATGGCCTTGAAGATCCAGATCTGGAGCATTTGTATAAGGTCAGGCCAAGAAATCCAGAGCAGAAAAACTCAGCTCGAATCTCCAAGGTTTGAAGCTGGGCTGAGCACTTTTCCTCTCTGTCCTACAAGTGTGAGCCTTTCTCTATGGGAGTGACGTGGTTTGCAGCTATGTTTTTACCGGTGGGTTTGGTGTTATCCAACCCGAGCTGTTTTTCTTTCCGTTTTCTCCTGAGTAAGGCACTGCACTTCCCCCATTTGCAGCCAGTTCAGGGACTGGGTTTGAGGTCTGTGCTTTTGGGACAGACTGTCTCAGCTTTCTTTGGAGCAGAGATTTGGGCACTTTCAGATCATTCTCACTCACCTCGACGCAAGGTAAAAAATCAGTACGTAAGTGTTGCGACCGTCCTTCGTGAAGTTTAAATGCTGAAACGAGGGAATATCTCACTAGTAACTACAAGATGCCTGTAAAAGGTGTCAGTATGCATTTCATGAGGTCGATGGCGAACAGTTGATGTCAAGGGCACAGGATCATGCAGAAGGGGAGATTTCCTTCACTTGAAAATACAATACTTCTCAAAACAACATTTGCACATCTCTGTCACCTTTTGCACCTGTTCCTCCTCTCCTGGATAGGGTCGGTGTGTTGGGAAACATCATGGTGCCTTGGTTTGCTGCCATGCTTGTGGAACATCTTCCAGGATGCTGGTCCCAGCAGCATCTCCAGCAGGGTGCTCTGGGGAGGAAGGTCTTGAGATATAGCCAGTGTTTGGGCTGTGTAGTTGTGGACCTCTGGAGACCCAGTGGGATGAAGACCTTACCAGAGGTGGCTGGGGGAATCATCTTAGGAAACCGTGTGACTGTGCCCTGGGTGACAATGCAGTGGTCCAAATGATGTTTCAGTGAAATTGCGTTATTTCTGCTGAAGACTTAGAGTGTTTTAGCCTTTAATTGGTATTTTAAAGCATCAGGGTGGGCTGAATATGGTAGCAAGTAACGAAGTCAAGAAAATGTTTCTGGGCGTGTCTTGAATTTTCACAGCACCCCAAGGATCCTACAGTGCTTTGCAGAATGAACACCCCAAACCTGATCATGCTGGAGAACCTCCAGAACTCAGAGGTGGGACAACAAGAGGTGAAGGAAAGCCTCATGGTCTCAAGTGATGGAGGGACATAAGAAGCAATGTGATCTGAGACACATTGTACTGTGATTTCCATTTTGATGTCATGATCATACTATTTATCACAGGTCATGATGAAGCCAATAAAGGTTAATGTATGGTGCAATATATATTGCAGATATTCATTGTGGAGAGTCATGAGCTCATGGATAGCCATGGCTGGGTGGTTTCAAATCCTGGCTCAAAGCATTCCTGTTGAGGTCTAATATACAAAGTGTTATCAATTTAGTGAGGTTTTGGGTTGGTCTGTGGCAGCTCTGATCTCTGGGTTGCTGATCCTGCCCTCTAATTTGAGTTGCACCGATGTAAATCTGGAATGACTGGCTTGATTTCCTGACAGTGCAAGTTTTGGAAGTGCCACTGAAGTCAATGATCCAGCTCTGCAGAGAAGGTAAATTTGTGGTCCTGATTGACTCGAGAGGACTTAGGCTGCTTTAGCCATCTGAAAATCTGGTTTAGTGAGATCGCTTCGTCTTAACGCTGCCGTGCCGAGACCAGAATCCGGGCAGGTCAGAAATCAGAGCATCTGAGGGGTGCCGAACCAGGAATGGTCTTTATTTTCTGGGTCCCTGTTTTGGAGATGGGGGTGTTTTGGGGGGTTTTTTTGTTTATTTTGTGGGTCCCTATTTTGGAGACGGGGGTGGTTTTTGTTTTGGTTTGCTTTGGTTTTTTTACTATCACTTTTGCCCACCGACAGGTTATTGGCACAAGGCACCTGCACTCGAAGCTGGACCGGGCTGCACTGGTGCATGTGGGGTTTAGGGTCTGGGAGGTTACTTTATATGCCTGTATATATATTATATGACCATAAATGTGTCATTATTTGATTGACACGTACTAATTCAATGGTACATGAATTAGTGGTTCACTTCTAACTACTGAACTTAAAGCACTTTATTTGAAAGAGTACAGTAATTATTAGACATTAAACTCATTTTTGGGCCCTGTGCAGTTTATGTGAATCTTAAACATTGTCACGGTAAATAATAAATTAAATGCTTAGATCTGAAGGAGAAGAGGCATGTAACTAACTTGAACATTGCCAATAAAATAAAATCATCTGTATGGCATTTTACACAGCAGAACATTGACAGGATAAATTCTGGGTAAGTTTCTTTGGGTTTTCCTGACATACATGGATTTGTTTTCCTTTGAAAAGTAACACACAAATACAAACTACTTTTAAAACTGAGTATTTCGTGATTTAAATACAATTTTACGCTCTCATCTGAAACATGATTTTAATTCCCATTCCTAAGAACAGACAGGTTTTTTTGAAAAGCCTTTTCTGAAATAATATTCAGATGCTCCTTTGCCATTGAAGGAACAACGTGGAGGACCAGAATCAGTATTTTTTCTGGGTTAAACCAGCACTAAACCTGCTGCATTTCGATAGCAGCCTTCTGGGGATATTTGCACTAATTGATTAGTAAAATGGATCCTTGGCTACAACAAATAAAGCTTGGTATCTGTGATAGCATTTCTCCCCTTGCTTCCCAGCGTGTCATCAGGGACAGCAAATGACAGAGGAGGTGATGTCAGAGCTCCCATGCTTTCAGCCTTGCTTGGTACGGTGAAATGAAGTCCACGATAACACTTGGTCCAGGTCAGATCAAAGCTTTGTTTACTCCTTTTCTGTCCAGCAATAGCCATTAGCACGTGTTTGAGGAAGAGCACAGTGAGGAATAGAGGAAATTATGAGTTCAAAAGGAGGAGGAGACTGGTGCAAGTAGAGCACAGTGAACAAAGAGGAAGAAAAGAGCATCATTTGGTGGTGGTTCATGTCAAAACAGTCAGAGGGAGGAAAATGGTCAGTAGTGTTCCTTATGATTTAGAATTGGGTCCAATCTTATCGAATATTTCCATTAACAGCCTTAGCAGAAAAAAGCTTTAATGTCATGATGACGTTATGGATGGTGCAATGCTGGGGAGACATTGCCAGCAGAAAGAAGCATTAGGATGTCATGCCAGAAATGTTTGACTTTTAGGCTAAGTAATAGAAATGGGATTAAATTAATGGTTGAAAAACAAAGTTGCATCCCAAAGACTAACCCATATTCCTTGACTATACTGGGGACCATAACCAGGTCCTGACATAGCAGGAGAAAGGGGTGGGATGGTTATGAGGCTTTGGGGTGATGATCAAAAAGAGATCTGGGCTGTAGGAAGCAAGTGATGGAGGTCACACCTGAAACGCTTTATGTTACTCATCTGAGAATCAGAGTGGAATAGGAATAGAGGAAAGAAAGCAAAAACCAGGGAGAGGGATGAAGCTAGAGGACAACACTGGTCGAAGAACAAACAAGCCATGGATGAATTTGAGCTGAAAATCAGGAGGTTTCTTATTGTCACAGGAGACAGCAGTTGCAAGAGCTCCCCAATGGGGTCAGCAGGGACTCAAGGACACTCTTCCAGTCCCATCCATGTGAGCCGAGGGCACCTACATCCCATAGGGGCTGGTAAATGGCAATTTGGTTCCTTGCAGCAGCAAAACTTGTAGTTCATGAGATACTTGTGGCAAGGAGCAAGCACTCCTCTGTGTGTGTGTGCAAACAGCCGGGCAGTGAGAAGAAATGGGAGACAAGTGAGCAGAGTTCAACAGCAATGAGGCATCGGGTGGCAACCTCCACACCCAGCAAATGGCTGTAATAACAACTCTCCGCAGCACCTCAGAGCTCTTCACGAAGGGCAACAAACTCTGCCAAGCGCTCCCTCCTGCAAGGGGGATGTGGAAGGAGCTGGCCCAGGGTAGGATCCCAGTGTCCTCGCTCCTGTTGCTACACTGGTGGCTTTGATTTAATGGCCTTTTTCCCCCAGCATCAGAAAACCATTGGCCATGGGGAGAGCTGGGTGACAGAAGGTGGGTTGGACCGTCACACTGCATCTCCCCAGAAGGTCAGTCAACTTTAGTCCCCCAGCCAAAATGATGGGAGAGAGGGAGAGGTGAAACGCTCATGTGAATGAGTGCTGTCTCTAAAACAGATGCCAGAGTTTTCCCCAGCTCCGCTCTCGGCCCAGGGGGAGGTTCAGCTACACCTTCTCTGACATCCCCCTCGGCAGTGTCTGCGGGGAGTGAAGCTCCACCGACTGCCGCCGCCGGACCTCGCGCTCTGCCCAGTCCTCCTCTGGCTCAAAGCCTTTGAAGATGGCAAGTCTCTCTGAGAAGGTTTTGGCTTGCGGGAAGAGGATGTAGTTGTAGATGATGGAGGCTGCTGCCGCCCCAACCAGGGGGCCCACCCAGAAGACCTGGGGGAAAGGGAGAGAGAAGAATTGGGTGAGCAAAAACCAGACTGATTTTGGAGGACAGAGAAGAACCAGGGGCTCTGAAGAGCATTGCAGAGGGCTTATGTTCCTTCCTACCCTGTGTGCAAACTGCAGAAGCCAGCTCTGCTTTGGCCATCACTGTTGACCTGAACTCCCATCCCGTGCTGTTGTGCCTGAATATACCTAACCATCCTCTTCTGTCTTTCCTCCTCTGAGAGCTGCATGATCTTCATCAACGAGAGGCCCATCGTGAGCATGCTTAATGATTTGGGTTCCTCTGGAGAAGTGTCTTCCTACCCATTTACACATTGCTACAGAGAGGAGGTGGCTGGACACTTCTGAGCAAGTCAACCTGACCCACCACAGCTCTGGCTCCAAACATACCCTTTTCAGATGGAAATGCCCGGGAGTGTTCCCAAAGGAGCTGGTGGAAAATGCGTGCCCAGATCCAACTGGAACCAGGAATGGTCCCCAGGACCGACAAGGTTTTGCTTTCCCCCAGGACTCCCCACTGGTTTTGCTGCTTTTGCTAAGTCATGGTCAACAGATCACACACCTTTTTTTCTGTTGCAATGCACCCTGACTAGATAAGCCAATTAAGCACCCAGCAGCTCCGCCTCTTCTTGCTAATCTCTACATCTCTCCTCCAGCTGCGAGCTGGCATGGAAATGCCAGGAAACTGGATGGCTCTGTGGGTTTTGAGGGATATTGGTAATTTGGGGAGTTCATCCCACCAAAACAACACACAGATAGACCTGACTTCTTACCCAGTGGTCACTGAAGTCTCCGACTATCACAGCAGGGGCGAAAGATCTGGCTGGATTCATGGAGCAGCCAGTGTAACGGATCTGCCGAGAAACACCACTCTTATTGTTAGCATTAAGCTCTTTTAGCACATTTTAAAAAATCCTGGTGTGTTATTAGCATGATTCATTCAACCAGCTGATGTTTCACCCTCCAGCATGCCTGTTCCAGGAAAAGGGATGCTAGCAGCTTCCACCACCTGAGTCAACGTGGGTGAGTTGTCTGTATTTGTGCATCTTCTGCGTGAGCACATCTGTCCTGAGCATGCTGCAACTCAGCTGCAGGCTGGGTGACGTGCCCTGCAGCATGACAAGGACTGTGGGGATGAGCTCCTGCTGTGCCTTGTGCTGGAGTAAATTGCTACTCCTTGCCACTGAGGATGGGAGAAGAATAGTCCCATAGACACATAGGCTTGGAGAGCATGAAGGATGGAAGATGCGGCGTAAACATCGTTGGTTTAATGCATGCACTGAGAGGCTGGGAGTGTCGGGGGCTGCTTTGGTCTGTCATCCAGGAGGGATTTCCCTGGGTGTCCATCCCAAATGCTTCCCAGTCTTATCGAGGTCTTGAGTGCCTCAGTTTCTAACCCATTCATTCCCAGGATAGAAGACCTCGCTGATCCCTGGAGCTCAATGAGCAGCAGAGCCTAGCAGGTTAAGTTTTTTCATGCTGAATATAAGCTGAGCTCAGGCTATGGCTCTGTCATGGCTTTGGTGGGATTTTTCTCCTCTGTCCACTGGAAAGCCATGGGCACCACGTGAGTTACAACCCCTCCCGTCCTCCCTGGAGCGTGCAGCCAAGCAGGGTTTGGGTAAAAACACAAAGATAACTTAAAAAGTGCTAAGTTTTAGCCCATTCTACCTACCCCAAGGAGATGCCCCACGGCAACGGAAAGGCCGATGGACAGGGCAGGAGAGCCCAGGTTGTCCTCCCGGCGTTCATCGGTGGAAGCAAAGATGCATAGAACCAGCTGGAAGGTGAGGAAGAGCTCAACAGTCACTGCCTGCCCCGTCGTCGTCTCGTTGTGCAGCTGGAAGAGGAGTAAAAATGTGTCTCGGGGACAGGCAAGTTTGGTGACCGGACTGGAAATGTGGAGAGGGAGAGCCAAACCAAGGGGAACCAAACAGACACAGGAAATAAGTGAGATTTTTTGGCACCAATATGAAAAGGAGGAAAAAAAAATTCTCAGGTAAAAGTAAAGGTGGGTCAATGTGTAATACTTGATTGACCTGGAAGGAAATGTTTTATTTCTTTGGGTATTTTTCCCCCCACTCTTCTTTCCTCCTAGGAATGTGTTTTTCTTTTCCTCATACTTAAAATGCAAAGTGCCTTTTGGAAAAGTTTACAAATTGCATTTTGAAAATGTCAAAAAGAAATGTTTTGGCATTAAAAAAAAATTGCCTTCCCCCTTCCCACACTTTTTTGACTGAAAGAATTTGTCAGATTTGATCTGAAGCTGTGCCCGGTTGCACCCCCTCTCCTCCAACTCTGCTTTCCTACACTTTATTGCTCCTTGGTGGTTTTTCATCCAGATCTGGATGGATCTGCAGCTGGCAGTCCTGCTTGCCTGCGATATCCCTTCACCATCGCTTCCCCCAGCCTGTCCTGGCACATCTCTGCCCTTTCTTTCCCCGTGTCACGCCTGCTTCAGACATTGTGCATCCTCCCAAATGCTGCTCTGGAGAGTGTTTTGCTTGGTGATGCCACAAAGGTGGAATTGCCCTCCTGGCCGAGATCCAGAGTCAGATTTTGCTCACTCTCCAATATCCACCTCCCCCCCCCCCCTTTTTTTTTTTAAAGTGCAATTTGTGCAGGCAGCTACAAGATGAATAGCCCACAGCGGAAAAAAAATAATCAAAATCCCTATTCCCTGTTTTAGCCGTAAAACAGCAGAGCTGGGCATTTTGAAAGTCTCTCTTAAAACTCCTACTTGCTTTGTTGGGTTTATTAAACCTGAGCTATTATCAGTTTAAATAGTCTTGTTCAGATTAATCCGCAATCCCTTTTTCAACCCTCTTAATCTCTTTGGCAGCAAAACCGGGTCCTGGCAGTGTCTCCCTGCTGCAAGAAAGGGGATTTCCATGTGCCGCTTCCTAAAACACGCTGCCCACCTCCTCCCTTGCTGCTCGGCTTGGTTTTTGGTTGATGCTGCTCCTGGCATGGGCATCTCTACAGGAGATAGAGTTGCCTGTATCTGTCTGAAGAGGAGTGGTGGGGTACGGAGAGGGGATAGTGAACCCTGTGACTTTTATTTTCCCCTTCTTTTTATTCTGTGCATTGGTGGGGAAGGGGACGGTGGCACTGCCAGGGCACCCATGTGTGTTGGGCATTGGGATGAACCAGCTGAATCTGGTGTGGCCATCCCTTCACAATGGGAAGCAACTTAACGAGCAGTGCTATCTAACGAGAAGCTGGGATTTAGACCCAAGCCACCCCCTCTACCTTGGCGCAACATCCCCGTTGCTGGACTCTGGCACAGCAGCCTGTAAATAGCGGCATTGCTAACGCAGCGGGGAGGAAAGGCTGCCTGTACCCACACCACGACTGGAAAGTAGGATGAGCTTGGGGCAAGAGGAATGGAGAAGTGATACTTTTGGTCGTGTCCTTCCCTAAACACCTGGTCTCCTTCAAATCCAGCTCCTCCGCAATACAGCCCTAGATAAAACCTCTTCTAAGGGAGGTGTCTGTGTGGCCACCTGGATCATACCTCTGATTTTAGTCCTAAAAAGCAGAGGAGGCAGCCTGGAATCCTGCCTTTGTCCCTGCTCCTGGAAGGACCCTTGGTGCAGCAAGCTCATGGTACTGGGCTGCAGCTGACAGTGGCTTCCCACCCAACACTAAATAAAGGGGGATCCTTGCTGGCCACAAAACCCTTCTTCACATCCCTCAGCCCTTCCCAAAAGCCCTGCCCTATCTTTCCTGCTCCCTTCCAAGCCCATCCATGGGCTCAAGTCTTACCTTGTTGATAGCCAAGCCTTCCCGAGAGTCTGCTGGGGTGATCTCATGTAAGATGGCAGCCCCCACGACAGCCCCCAGGAGCTGGGCCACCACGTAGAAGACCGCTCGGAGGAAGGAGACTTGGGAGCCGATGAGGCAAGCCACTGTTACTGCCGGGTTGATGTGGGCTCCACTGATGTGCCCCAGGGCTTGGACCAGCGTGCCGATGGCCAAGCCGAAAGCCAGTGCGATTTGAAGGATGCTTGGAGAAGAAGCTGAAGGCCAGTTCAGAGCAGAGCCCAGGCCAAAGAGGATGAAGACCAAAGTTGCCAGAAATTCTGCAAAGACAGCTCGGGTGAAGGCTACGGATCGCAGTTCCCACATCATGGAGCAGCGATTGCTGAAGGCTGCAAGGACTGACCCTGCCCGTGGTGTCTTCAGGCAATTGCTACTGCGGCTGCTGTGTCCACAGAGGATGACAGAGGGGCAACATATATATATATATGGATGCAGGGGGCTGAAGGATCACCTGCTGGAGGAGATGGGATTGTGGTCCTGGGAAACTTGATGCCTTTTTTTTCTTTTGTGTTCCAGCTGAGGGAACACCAGAACCTGCCCCCTCTATTAAAGCTGGGGAATGCAGTGTTTGCCACCCTTGGGAAGTCATAAATCAGCCTTGAGCAATGCATGAAACACTTTTTCCTGTGCTTTCTTATTAGGAGACCTGTCCCTAGAGATGCTTGTTGCTCCTCTCTTCTCCAAGCTCTACTACGTGCAGCGTGGAGAGGAGAGAAGAGCAAGCAAGGGGGGTTCTGTAGAGCTAGGGATGGAGCTGAGGTAGGGTTGCGTTCAGAAGCAGGACGTGGGCTGTGATTAAATAACCAGGTAAAACTGGATGCAGAAGAGTCCCACAGAAGCACAAAACTCCAAGTGACTTACTAAAACTCTATTCCTCAGAGTACCAGAATTTTAGAGCCTGTGCACAGATTTCCTACCCAGGAAAATGGGAACCAGCCCTAAGAAATGACTGTCAGGAAAGAAATTGTAGTGTGAAAAAATGACACACACAGCTGGAGTATCGGCTGTGCTCTAATTACGGGGATTTTGGCCAACTCAGCTCTTCAGAAATGTCTTTTTACTACTCGGTGTTAATCCCCAAAAGAGGAATGATATTTTCTTCTCTGGAGCATTGTTCTTCACATCAAACCATCCACTAATTGCCCATTGAGTCTCTTTTCCTTTTTCTCCCATTTCTTAGGGCACATTTGCCCATTCCTGGGTGCTGTCTGTAAAACCTTTTGCTCCCTATGTCATTGGGGTTGGTGGGTTTTCTGGAAAGATGGCACTTGTTTCTTTTTTTCCCCCTCATTAGTAGACTCTGGAGTTATTTTAAAGCACAAGGAGCTGGGAGGAGTGCTCCCCCAGGGTAGAGCTGGAGTTGAAAGGACCATTTTATTTCAGAGGGATGCAGAGCACCAGAACTGAGAGTCCATTTTTCGGCTCTGACAAAGGTTGCCACTGTACAATAAACCAAATATTTTTCCCCTCCAGAGGAACCGTGCAAGTGCCACCGAACTGATTGATGCAAAATATTCCATATTGCTTGAATTATATCATAGACTCATAAAATATCTCAAGCTGGAAGGGACCCATAAGGATATGTGAAGGCCTGTTGTTTCCTCCACAAAAGGTGGGTAACAATATTGTCGGTTGGACTACATGATCGTTGTAGATCCCTTCAACTGAACTATTCTACTTCTATTCTTCTCCTCTCTTTTTAAAAAAGATGCTTATGGGGATATTGCTCTTAACAAGGGAGAGATTGTGGGGAGAACAAGTCCAGTCCATGGGTGAGTATGAAGGAGGTGGGATTGTAGTCCTAGGAAACCTTTTCCTCTGAAAATCCTTCTCTCCGACTTCCTCAGGGGCTTTGGCCCATCACGGCATCGCTCCAGCCTCCGGTTTTCCAGCAACGAAACCAATCTCATAAAACAGGTTGTGAGGCTAAATATATTTGGGGTGCTGATGAGCCATGGAAACACGGTCACATCCAGTCTGTAGGCTCTTGCTCCTGCCTGCCTGGTACAGACTTGAGCTTAGCGTTACTCAAGAACTAGTTATGTCAGGGACTAGTTACGAATGCAGGCTGTTATTAGTGCAGGGAATGACAGGGAACAAATGCGGGCAATTAACTGGAGCTGATACCCTATTTGATTAAAAGTTATTCATGGTGAGCGAGTTGTGGTGTATCAGTGTTTAATGAAGACTAATTAAAAGGAAAGAGAAGTAAGCAGGATTAGCTCTGAGCAACTTAAGTCTAACGCAGCCTCACGGTCCTCACTTTTTATCTGGCAATGCAAAAGTTCATTGCAGCTCTTGTTTCTGCCACGCTTTGAGGTGTTTTGTGCTATGGTCAGTGAGTTTCTGCTACGTACCGTGATGACAGGATTGGTGTTGCGTTGTAAGCCGTCTTGCTGAAAGGGAGCTCTGCTATCATGGGGGGGGCAGAGCAAATTATTGCTGTGAAGAACAATACCAACGCATCCCATCTTTCACCCAGGGACCTCTAGCACTGCAGTGACCGTAATCCTTCTGGTTTTACAGACAGAGCGACCACAGCACGAAGCCAGACGCTGCTGTCGCTAATGCCAGTGGCAGAGCCAAGGTTTCCTGTGCCACGGCCATACGTCCTGCCGTATGCCTGGCAAACGGAGAAACGGGAGCCCAAACAAGCTGAAGAGCTTGGTACTGGGTTGCTGAAGCTCTGCATGCATCTAGGAGGGGTTCCTGGAGCTGCTGGCGTTGATGGTAATGTGGCTTTACACCTCACACTAAGTGTGCTGCAGCTTTGGGAGCAGCACAGAGCATTGCAGCCCTGTAGCGAAGCCAAGTGAGTTGGGAAAGTGCGTTATTTTACCTTTTAATCCACAGCCCTTGGAGTGTAACGGCATTATCAGCCCTCCCCTGGGATCAAATGCAAATGCTCATTAAGAGCATGTTGGCGTCTGCGGAGGGTTGATACACCGTACTTCCTCCCGATGGCAGAAAATGGCCTGGTAATGAGTTTTTGAAGAACATTTTGCAAGCGAGGGAACTGTGCTTGCACAACAACTTGCTTCTCGAGTGACTTAGATGGCTCAGATATCTTTGCTTCCCTGGCTTTCAGGAAAGTATAAACATCTTTAAGGTATCTCCATTCCATCTAAAATACCTCCAAGCCACAGAGAATAAAAGATTTATTGCATAAACAACAGTGAGTTTTCCTGCTTGGATCTGATCCGTCGTAGAAGGTGCATGTGCTGCCCAGACCTTGCTGGAAGCTCCGTTTTTTTTGCTCTTTTCTGTGAATAGAGAGCGCCTGCAGACAACTCCCCCTCCTCTCCAACAGCTGAACGGACAACTCACACCCATGCTTCACATGGCAGCCAATGCCCCTTTTATTAGACATCGGAGAAACCACAGCAGGACTATGTCTTGGGAGAAAATTTTATACAAACCTGGCTATTATTGGTTCTGCTGTTCATTGAAATACATGGTTTCTTTCCAAGAAAGGAGTAAACTGAAAATGCTACCTCTAAGAGCTGTCTAGGCAAAGCCTTTAAAAGAAGCCAAAGGATAAGACCGAAAAAAAATCTTAATTCTAGTATTGTGACCAACCTTCTTGCTTCTCTGTTGAGGTTTTCTGCTTGCTGCCTGGATAAATGGATGTGCCGGTGCATTTGGCCCCATCCATGGTCCTCAGCAGAGCATGGGGAATGGCAGCCATGGGCTGCCAGGACACTTGGGGAAGCAGAGCAGATGGGGATGAGGGTATGGACTCTTGTGTTGGGATCAGCAGGGGCAGAAACACCTTGGCTAGCTTTTCACCTGGGAATCAGAGTGTCTGCAGCATTAGTTTGGCTCCAGGGACCTTTCCACCCTGAATGTTGTTGGGCTTTACCCAGACAAGTGGGTCTGTGGCTGTGGGCCCACCTGGCAGGGAAAGGACCAAACCCAGGTCCCTCACCTCCCTGATGAGTTTGTTAATCATTAGGCTCCCGCTGCCCGTTGGGGGATGGGGCATACAGAGGTACCTGCGCACAGTGAGCTGCAGAGCACCGAGGGAGAGGACTAAGACCCCTTTTAGCTCTAGGCTGTTTTGTGATGGGATGCAGCAGCGCAGTTCTTGCTGCAACGCAAACCGAGGCAGGTTTCTAATTGCATTTCATAAATGTACCAGGAAAGTCTTGCCTCTCTCCCACTCCTGGTTGGAGAACAGGCAGAGCAGAGGATAATGTCTGTATTCCCCAAAGCGAGGTGACCATCAGAAAAAGTTATATTCTCTCATTGTCATATCACATCAAAAGGACATTCGTCCAGAGGAGCAAAATGGAAAAAAATCAACACCTTTTCCGGCATTTCAGGCCAAATCCTAAATCGCTATTCATGCAAAACTTCTGCTGGCTCTTGCAGTGTTTATTGTTCTTGTTTTAACTGAAACAGAAGGATTAATGCAGCCCTGATTTCCTTCACTGACTTCAATGAATTGAGCTTGAGTGCGGGCCAGGAACTGGGCCTGGTGTTAGGAGAAGGCTTCGGTTTATTTTTTTATCCCATCTCAAGGACTTGCAAGTTCAGTCCTGAATGTTTGCCCAGGGTCTTAGTCAAGGCAGACAGCGAGACTCTGGCGTTGGTGGAGCTGGGCTCTGGATCACACCAGGATCAGTACACATTTCTGGTGGCTGTAGAAAACCCTGACATCCGTGAAGACCAGGAAGCCTTCCACCCCAGCATGATCTGATCTGTATAAGGCACCTGGACAAGGATTTAATTCTTTCTTCCTGTGGTTTGTAGGAAAATATAGTTTTTAGTTTGCTAACAACATGGTAATAAGACCCAGCCTGTCCAGAACCAGGGAGAGGGAGAAACCATGGTTTCTGCCTCTGCAGAAAGACTTGGTAGACGAGATATGGCCAATCCGAACATACTACAAGGTCAGAGATGGGGCTGAGTTGAGTGATGACCTACGTTTAATCATGCCTTAAGGGGTGAAGAAAGGAGATTATTCTTCCCTTGTTTGAGTGCTGAAGTTCAAGGCCAGGCCATGGCATATTTTGCATAAACATTTACAGGAAAATAATTAATGCTTTTTCTCTTGAATCCATGAAAAAAAAATAAAGCCAGACAGCAGGATATCCATATAGCCAGCAGATTTTGAAGTGAGATAGACCCATGGCCTTACCAGGTCTTGGGAGCTCTTTGCTACTTATCCAGGCGTGAATATTACATTAGTTAAAATCAATCAGATTGCGACATCATCTTCAGCTGACAGAACTGAGCAGGAGACCTCAGCTTCACCCTTTGCCAGATACCCAGCATTATGTTTGCAAAACAAATCACATCTAATGAGCCAAACTCCCAGCAGGTGTAAATTGGGGATGTGGCTCTGACATCAGCATAGTGACATTGACTGAGAGCATCCAGTGGCTGGTCTTTTCACTATTTTCCTCATTTTTATGTAAATAAGAAGTAACTGAGCTGAAGTCCATGAAGGAAGAGTGAATGAGCGTGATTCTCTACGTAATTCTCCTGGATTTAAAAAAGAAAAGCTAGGTTAGATACTGCCAGGAATTGGTCCTGCCGGTGACTCTAGAAACAATGTCCCCTCTCCCCTCCTGTCCTGTCCTTTCTGCAGCCCTGTGGATCTGAGATGCTCGTCACCGTCACTGTGAGGGATTGCAGAGGTAGGGCTGTTGCAATACCTGTGTTATCTCACCATCAGTGCTGTGGGTACCAATATGTGTATTGGCTGCTCACCTGTGCTGCAGGACTTTTTTGGCTGCTATCTCCTGATCTTTGCTGGGAGGGAAGCAGGAGTGTGTCTGGTAACTTTATCTTTGAGAAGAGGCTGTTATCTCAGCATCTTTCCTGGGGAGCTGCTGGTGCGTGTGGTCAGGAGGTGCATGAACGGTGCACGGATGAAAGTAGGTTATTGCAAAAATCCCAGCTGGGATTGATGGAGGAAGATAAAGGTGCTTGGTTTCTGAAAACAGCATCTTTCATCTGAGACCAAGGTCAGTGCCATGGTCCTCACTGTATAGCCAGGTAAAGGGAGCACTGCAAGAAACTTTGTGGTCCACAGGGGCAAGAAGAGGACCACTTTCAGGCTGCAGTGCAGCAATCACAGAGAGAAAGCCAGATGAGATGTCAGACTACATTGAAACCCGCCCAGCCATTAAACCGAACAGGCATTTTGAAATCAATTGTTGAGTAAGAAGCTGCTTCTGCCTCTGCTTTTGTGGACGATGGAGCTGGGGTCTGGGTATGGGGTCAGGCTCTGGCAGCCCCAGGAAGCTGGTGGCTGCAACTGCTCAGAGGCGTCTTCAACTCAAGAGTCTCAGCACAATCCTAAAAACACGAAGCTCTGTATGTGCAATCTCACCAGCAGCCTGGAGCCGGTCACGAAGTGGTGCTGCCTCGTCCCGTAACTCTCGGAGTTACTGGACACTCCCAGCCCACGGCGGGGTCATCCTGCCTCCGTCCTGAGGTTTCCGATGCCTGGTGCCCAAAGACATGTGGGGTTTGTGCAGAACCAGTTGAACAATTAACAGCGGGTTGGGTTCCCACCCTAGGTGGGCTCCAGGGAAGAAGCAGTGCAGCAGGTGAACAGGATGGTTGGCCCAGAGCCATGAGGGTAAGAACAGTTTTGTGGGAGAATGACTTTGCCCATGGGCATCCACCAGCTACCCTCTGCCTGAAGTTACTAGATTGGATACCACTCATGAAAAGACCTCAACAGCCTTCAGAACTGGCCATTAGCCCTTTCCTCTGTGCTGGATTCTTCGAGGTCTCCTTTGGTCTGTGTGACCAACATACACTGGCAAAGGGCTAGGAGAGGCTCCAAAACTGTGCCTAAAACTTAGACTTTTACATAAGGCATGCAGATAGGAGAAGATACAACCTACCACTTTTAAATTTGAAATGGAATGTGCCATTTTTCTTCCCTCCTCCTACCCTTTTTTAACTGTCTATCACCTTTCATCCTCTTTTCCCCTATGTGCCTCTCTCTCTCTGCGCTTTATGGTGCTACCCAGACACCAACATCCACGCCAAGGCTGCAACAAGTCAGGGAACCACAAAGTTGGTTTCATAAAGCCTCTGGCTCCTTTCTGCTTCTCAGAATAAAGGTTTAGCGTGGGATATTTTTGTTTGTGGTTAGTTACTTGATTTCTGTGTGGGTTTTTGGGTGCGGCGCAGGGACTGGGTTGTCAGCAGCGTGAATTGCCATCCTACTTTGGTAGAAAGACTTTCTGAGGACTTTTTATTTTAAAAATCTGGGTTATTGCACTGATTTCCTTCTGCATTTATGCCTGTGTTTGATGGGATCTGGCCCTGGAGTGTCAGTGCAATTTGCTTCGCTTCCTTGAATTGTATGAGGCGGAGAGGAGCATTGGCAGCTCCTCCAAGACCTTGCCAGCAAAGTCCAGCATGTGGAAAGCATTGCTCTCTCCTGGGTGGGGACTGAGCTACCCGGGGAGCTCTGTGGTCCTTTTTGCTGGTCCGATGGAGCTCATAAATTTGCTGCAGTGTGAATCCAAGAGGGGCCAGGTCTCGCTCGGGACGGGATGGGACACAACACAGTCATCCACCAGAAGCTCAAAATCCCACTCAACGAGCACACACCAAGTGTGCAAATCTTCCACCTTAGGTTACTGTGGAGAGTAGGAGCCCTGATCTCGGATGAGGAGAGCCTGGTGCAAGATCGTACAGACCCAGATAGTGCAACTCAGGTCACTCGTGGTATAACAGTGGGAGAGAAATCTACAGGCAAATGGGCAAGTTTCAGGAAATGAAGTTGTTTTCAGCAAGGCAGGCATCAATCTCCCGACCTAACAAAGTCATTTCTGCAGGGATGTTATGGGAAAGATGTGGTTTAAGGAGGAAAGCGAGGAAGGAAGCAGCTCGCCGGGAACTCTGGAGATATGTGAAGGAGGAAATGCAAAGGTGTTTGCTCGCTCAGGGATGTAGGCAAGGAAAGCAGATGTCGTGGACCTGGAGGACAGAGGACACATTACAAGCTATTCCTGGAACGTCATTAGGCCAGATGGGAAACCCCTTCACTCCTAACTTTGAGCTTCCAGGATAGCACCAACAAACCTGGATTTTAGGCCAGTTTCAGTGCTGGAAATTTGGGCTGTGAAACGCAGCAAATCTCTTTCCCCCGTGTCTTCTCCCGGCTGATTGCCTGGGTCCTGGGCGTCACGCTGCTGCGTCACCCCAAGGCCACGGGTCACTCGTTGTATGGGCTCATAAGAATTTAAAAAATCCCTGTGCACATCCCTGGATTGTATTATATAAAGTTCCTTCATAATAGTTTAAAGAAGAAACTGCACAGTGGCATGAAGGTGTCACTCCAAGTGTCACCCAAACCTGTTCTGTTCCCCCACTCCCAGTGAGGCAAGTTTGCATACTTGTGCAATTCCTTTCGTTTAACAGCATCAAATGCACATGATGGTGGTAAGAACATGTTCTTCTGGCAGCGATGAGTGAAATGCACTCCTGAGCAGCTGAACAATTTAATCCTGGGGAGTGCCTCATCTTTATATTTATCTATTTGTTTGGCTGGGGTATGCACGTGTTGTTGTTACTCTCTGACGTGGTTTGTGGGTATCACGGATTTTGCTTCCGTTTATTTTTTAACCTCACCACTGGAACTTGTTCCCTGCAATTCACTGAAATCACACGCTGCAGCTCTGGAGGCATTTTTTTAAAAAATAAATAAAATAGGGCAAAGTTTCTCAAAGCACCCAAATCCTGGCACTCTCTTAACCCTACAGCATGGGCAAACAACTGCAAGCAACCAAGAAGCTTAACCAGACAATAGTCCCCAGCTGACATGCAGCTACAGCCCACCAGTGGGCTTTGAGCCCTCTCTAATTAAAATACTCTTCTGAAGGCTTAAATTAATTTAACCCAGCAGCTGGGGGTTCTTGTGGTCAGGTGTGACAGCTCAGCCGGACACAGTTTGCAGGATTTTCTTCAAGGCAATGGAAAACTGATGGTATAAAAGGGGGTGATGGAGGGTTGGGGTGTTTTTCTCAGCTTGGGCACTGGTCTCGGTTATCAAAGTCTGAGCTAGAGAGTGATGCTTGCTGCAGAAGCCAGTGGGGAAAACATCCCACCTCCACCAGCTTTGGCTTGTCCAGCCCCTTATATTGTACGTTAAGGGAGAATTTTCTCTGCTCTTCAAGAACTGCTTGGGCTGTTTCAGCTGAAGCACTCTGCACAGAGCAAGAAGGTATATGTTGCCCAAGGAGAGAGAGATATTGGCACTTAGGAGCAGTTTTCCACCTCTGATGGAGGTGACGCTCTGGGGTGGCTCACTTGGGGCTGAGGGGTGGCGAGGGCAGGGCTTTGCCCCTCGAGAATAAGGGTGCTTTTATTTCTTTTATTCTTCCAAGCCCCTCTTCATGTTCACAGCTTGCCTGTTAATCTCCTATCTAGGGACTGAGCCTGGTGGCGGGATTTAGCATTAATAATCCAGGGATAATTCAGCAGCCTGAAAGCCTAGGGTAAATTCCTGGGTTTTTAAATTTTTTATTATTGTTATTTTTTAAGTCCATGGTGGAGCATTCACTGCTAGTGGGAGCTTTTCCCTCTTGGGGATGGGGGAAAGAATATTTACAGAGGGCTCCTGGGTGTGCCATCATGTATGTTGATGCAGCAGATCCCTTAATTATCCCATCAGGTTTTCTTTACCTTGTTTTTGATGTGATTGAGTGTTCAGCAAAGTTGTTTTAATCCCTGTGAAATCCCTTGTGGATTTGGCAGGGTGTGGCCTTGACAGGGATTTTTTTTTTTTTCTTTCTTCCCCCCCCCCCCCCCATGTATTAAAGGTATGTCAGTGCAGGCAGATGGCTGCCTCACATGGCCCGATGCTGAGCTGGACCAGCGGTTGGTCGGGGAGCTGGATGGGGGATGTTGAGCGGTTGCTATGCACGAGCATCACAATCTGGAATCTGGCTCTCGTGTGTGTTTATCCTCCTAAGGCATCTGTGAGACTGGGAAAAGAGAAGATCTAGAGAAAATTGCCTTCTTGGTAGGACTTCAGCACACTTAAGAGCTTCCAGCTCAAACAGGAAAGCAAGGAGCTAGGTTTGGAGCAGTCTTTTTGGTGGAGAAGAATGGTGCCCGCAAGGGCTGAAGGTCTCTGCTTTTCACTGCTGGGCAGAGCTGTTCTTGTCCTCTCCGTGGCAGAGATGAGACTCGTTTCAAGCCTTGCAGCCCATGGGCTCTCCCAGCTCATTTTCCTGGCTGCAGAAAGACATGATGGTTCCTCAGAGCCCCCTGAAAACACTGCCTGTTGTGTTGGATTTGTTTTGGGGCTGGGCAGTGAGGGAAGACTGAGATACCCTCTGGGAGCTCGGGGTGGGAATGGGCCTTCTGGACACCAGGGTGGTGGGGAGGGTTGGTTTCTCTTCCCTGCTGCTTTTTATTGAGATGGAGGCTGTTGTGGTAGGCAATGCCATCTGCTTTTCTTTGAGGTTTTTTCCTTTTCCAGACCCAGTATTTAACTCTCTTGAAGCACCTTCAGCCTGGGATGGAGCATTTGGGGTCCTGTGTTATCCCCCCCCAAGGAATCTGGCTGGGTCAGGGACTGCAGCTGGGATGAGCCCTTCTGGAGTTCGTTAAGCAAATGGGTGTCTCCTCACCACAATGAGAAAACCTGCAGTTTCTGTTCCCAAGTCCTTGACCCCATGGCTCATCCCATGCTTGAAGGGGGTCAACAAGCCGGAGCAGTGAGAACCCCACCTGCTGGGTTGAGTTTCTCTCCCTCACTGAGGACCTGCCCAGTTTTATGCCTCTGCTCAACCTCGAGGAGAATAAAAGCCCTTGAGGAGCTTGTGGTTAACAGGCACTTAATTGATTCTGAATAATCCTGACAAGTTTTTGCAGTCCTTGCGGTAATCACCTCTCTTTCCAATTGAATAGCTCGGGCTAGGTCTGTATGGATGCCAGCTGTACATTGCTTGGCTGCATTCTTTTATTTCCAGCTCCTGTTTTCCTTTTAACCCTTTCATTGCCTGCTGCTGTGCAGAAGCTGGGAATGGGGATGGTCTTTCCATCCTCCTCTTCCTGCAGACATCCTATTCTTCACCTTCTCTAGGACTGTATTTAGGGAGCCTAAAATGTGGCAGGGCCTTTTTTTCATGGCAGACTAAGCAGATAAGCTAATTTATTTTTTGTACCTGTATTATAGACTTAGCAAACGAATTAGCAATGTGATGCATGCTTATGGCATGACAAGCAATACGTGACTTGAAGGGGCTGGGGAAGGACCAGAGGGATGATGTGGAGAGCTGGGATGCGGGGGCACAGCTCCTAGCCTGCGTGTAGTCCAGAACCATCTGAAATTGTGCTTTCGTTTTGTGGGAACACAGTGTAAGACAGCTCTGCTGACACCTCTCATTCATCACAAGCCTGTCTCTCCATGTGTTTAGGTAGAGGGTGTGCTGTGTTTGTACTGTTTCTCTTCCTCTCTCCTGGACAAATTTTCTGCCCATATGAAGCATTTCACTGTGTAAAGGGACCGTTTTTTTTTTCTCTCCTGCTGTGGCTGGGTGGTAGGAGGAGATGTCTCCATCTCACTGTACCCTCCAGACTGTAATTCCCCCAGGTCCTGACATGGGGGGGGGGGGGGGGAGCAAAACCTCATTCATTTTGTGCCCCTTCCCCAATCTGGGCTGGGAGCTGGATTCCCCCTTCAGCCCTCTCCTTTGTGGGGCTGAATTAATAATATCACTTCAGTGATAGGGGCTGTGTGATGCTCGTGGTCTGCTGGCTGCCCTGGGACACCTCCAAACCCACCTTGTGGGGCTGAATCAGTCCAGAGAGGACAACACGTGTGGGGCAAATGAGCCTTGTCCTCCCTGTCCCCTTCCTCCATGCAAAGCCTGGAAATGGTCAGGAATGGAGCCAGGGCTGTGTGTGATTCCTCCCTCCTGCTCTCATGTTAGAGCTTGGCTCAGGCCTCCCCCTCTCCCCCAGCGGAGCCTCCAGCCCCCCACGATGGCCCTTGTTGCTGTGCCGGGCTGCAGCAGGGCCTGCAGGAGCTGCTGCTCCCTGGTCCGTGGGCAGCTCTGATACGCAGCAGCTGAGAGATGCTACAGCGAAGCATCTTTCG
The DNA here is from genome assembly GCF_011004875.1 of Balearica regulorum gibbericeps. Classification (NCBI taxonomy): domain Eukaryota; kingdom Metazoa; phylum Chordata; class Aves; order Gruiformes; family Gruidae; genus Balearica; species Balearica regulorum. Next base: position 530,593 of record NC_046212.1, read on the forward strand.
TGTCTCCCTCCCCTTTGCAAGCCCAGCCCCGCGTTCAGCATCTCTGGGGCAGCTGCTTCCCACTCTGTGGTGTGGGACCCTGCTGCTGCCTCCCCAGTGCCGTGTCCGCGCATCCTCCCCATCGCTGCCGGTGGCCGCTCGCCTCTGTTTTAGCTGTTTCTTTCCCGGCTTCCCCCTGTGCTGCAGGCTGGGAATGGTACGGTCCTCTCTCCAGCGCCCGTTGCTCCGTGGATGTTGCTAGAAGGTGAAGGCATCAGCGCAGGCTGCGGAGGCTGCAGCGGTTGCAGCCAGACCCGAGACATCCCGGAAAAGGGGGCGGAAGGGACCCAGTGAGGAGGATCGTGCTCAGCTTCGGCCCTCTCCCTCCTGCTGCTGCTCGCAGGGTCCGGCAGCATCGTTAGCGAGGAGCAATGACCCAGGGGAAGGTAGGTGGGAGGCCAGTGCTGGGATGATGAGTCGTCCTGCTTGTATAATTGTTGCATGTTTTGATGGCGAAAGTGGGTTGAAGGGAGGGGATTTAAGGAATAAAACAATTGCTGCGGAGGGGGGAGCTGGGTACCTGTGCACAGCCCGGTGCGTTGGCCCCTGCAATGGGGGTGTTTTCGGCAGAGGAAGGGGATGGAGGGCTGTGTCGTCGTGAGGTTGGGGGCTGTTTTTCTTGGTGCTGGATGTGCAGCTCAGCCCTGCTGTTGGACCTGTGGCCGTTTCCTCCACCTGTCCTGGATGTCGGGGGAGCGCAATGGAGTGCTTGTGCTTTCCCATCCATGCCCCCAGCAGTTGGCACCTGCCCTGAGCACCTCATTCCTGGTCCAGGGAACTCTGGATTTTTGGGGTTCTCCAATGCTCTGAGACCAGGGGAAGGGGGGGGGGGGGGTTAGGCATCCTCTGCCGCACAGTGCACCATTGCCATGACAACGATGCTGGAGGCTGCTGGATGCAGGCAGCACTGTCCCTTTTGTATCTCCTTAGGTATCTCTGAGGGTCTTGTATGATATTGGCCGCCCTATACCCAAGGGCTGTGTCATGAAGGACAGGGTGAGGACAGTCCCTATGAGGTGGCACACTTATCCCGATGCAGCTCATGGTGCCCATCCCAGCCTGGTACCCTGGCTTTATTTTCAAGGGCCTGTTACACCTTTAATTAAAGACCTTCTTACAGGGACTGTGCTGTCTGTTGCAGTGCTAGTTAGTCCGTCTGCTTCATTTCGGACTTTTTGTGGTTCCAACCCTCCATTCCTGTGATCCCTGATGCTGAGCTGGCAACCCCTTTGGCAGCAAGGGCAGGATACCAGGCTCATAACTTACCCCAGGATAACAAAGATCTGGAAGGTTAAATGGGTAATGCTCCTGAGGAGATGCAAGTTCTCAGGTAGCCTGAGGCTGGCTCTTTGCTGGGATTTCATAGTATTCAGATACGGGATCCCAAGTCCCATAGCTGCATCTTCAAACTATGGAAAGCAGCAAGGCTGAGCTTCTGATGGGCAGACAGCAACAAGCTAGAAGAAAATGTTGGTGGGCCATACCAGAGCGCTTCCTGGGGGCCAAGAGAAACTCCCCAAAATGTGGGTGTAAGTGGAAATGGAGGAGGTCAGGATTTTCTGCCCAGTAACTGTAAGCTCCTTTCTTAAGGGGAAATTTAAAAAGAAGTAGGCTGAAAAGCAGAGAATTCTTTGGATGCTTTGCAGTGTTACTTATGAGCCACAGGTCACCCTGGGCAAGGCTGCGTCTCCCCTCAGACCTGGTTGCCTATAACTTTTCATCCCCTTTAACATGTCAGGTGTTTCCCCACCTCTTGCCTCAATCACATCAGAGGATGCTCCTTCCTGGGGGTGCAGGGATGGGCCCATTGCCACCCCACAGGAGTTCCTGGGTGTCCTTCCAGTTCGTGATTCCTGCCTCCAACGGAGGGATGCCCAGACCTCTGTCCGTGCCCTGTTGGGTCCCCATTGCAGGGCAGTTTCTGTGCTGTTTTTACAGTCTAATCTCTCTCTTCCCTCCACTCCCCTTTCTGTGCAGCTCTCTGTGAACAACAAACCCCCCAACTCCGAGGGGCAAGGGGAGAAGAAGGACAATGCCACGGCTCCACCAGCTCCTCCAACCTATGAGGAGGCGACAGCAGGAGAAGGGATGAAGTCTGGTGCTTACCCTCCTCCCCCATCGGTCCCACTCCACCCCAGTTGGGCATACGTCGACCCCAGTAAGTCCTTCTGTGGCTGTACCCAGGGTGAGCCCCTTGCAGAGGGAGGAGAGGGGTGCAGAAATTCCCCCCAGACTTGTAGAGAAGAGGGGAACCAGGGATGGTCCTGGTAGAGCTCACCCTAGAGCTATAAGCCATGTAAGTCCATATCTATATGTAAAAGCCATTTCACCCAACCACTAGACCACACTGTCTTCCAGAGGTGGGACTAAACCCCAGTTCTCTGTCCCTGCTTTGCTTCCCAGAACTGGAATAGGAAAAATCCCCTCTCCCAGCTTGCTGCACTGGGCAGTGCCACCTCCCAGGGCTGGGGAGAGTCCTGGTGCAATGCTCCCCGCTCTGCAGGCAGCAGCCCCCCCTCTACCTCCTGCTCAACCCCGGCTTTCAAAGAAGCTGCTGAACTGGCAAAATCAGCGTCACGGCATCAGTGATGTCTGGCTGCTGCGAGCTGGTGTTCAGAGCCAGTGGAGGTTAAAACGCTGCTGGACTTGAAGGCTGAACAATTCAGTTCCAGCGTTGATCTGTGTGGCCAACTCCTTGGTAAACAAACAGCTTTTCTTCCCTGGGTGCTGCGTGCAGCTCCTGCTTGGTCGTGACAAGAGGACAAAGGCTCGACTGTGCCCGAAACAGGGGAATGGCTGTGTAGCGGCAAGCTGGGATGGACACAGGATGCAGTGGCTGGCAAGCAACGCTGCTGGGGTGGCCAATGGCTCCATGAGCACGGCTTGAACTGCAGAGGGACTGGATTTAATGACTCCCGAGTCCTCTCTCTGCTCAATCCTTTTCCTCTGTTCTGCTTTGCTGACTGTTCCATCCTGCAGGGATGGAGATGTTTAGGGAAGGGGAAAGAGCAAGCTAAACCCCTCTGAGATGTGTGTGCCTGCATGCTCCAATGGTTTCACAGACTTTTTCCATTCTTGTTTGCCTTTAGAGGTCAGAAACAGAGGGGATAAATAACCTCCCAGCTTGCTATAACAACCATCTGGGTCTTTCTACTGTCATGATGAATTAGGATGGGTAAAGCCCAAATGGGTTAGGATGCTGGTATTTTGGGTATCCCGGAGGACTTGTTTAGGTGATGTGTCATCTCTCGTCCCCTCCCTGACAAGTCTGGCAGGCTTTCCTCTCTGCAGCTCTGTCCTGTGCCCTGATCCCTGCTGGGGTTTCCCTGTCCTGTGGCTCCTGCACCAGGGTTGGGGTGGGGGGGACACATGCTGTGGGGCTGTGTCTAACAGCTTATATGAGACTGGAAGTAGCTGGAGAGAAGTGACATGTGTTTTGGGTTGCTTTAATAATGAGCTTGGGACATGCTCTCTTGCTGCCTGAGATGTGGCCATGGGTGGGAGGTGACGGGTGCTGGGGACAGTAGGCAGGGAGGAGGAAACCCCCTCCATTCCTCTGAGGCATTTAGGTGCCTAATTTAGTGTTTAGATGCCTTGATTGCTTTGACGCAGGAGGCATTGAAGTGTCCCGGGGATATGGGCCTCAGGTGCTCTCAGCCAGCGTGGGCGATGACAGATCTCGCAGAAACACAGGGAGGACATGCTGCAGGAGTTTCATCTCCACTGGGGTGTAGAAAAAGGCACGAGAGGTTTATTAGGCACGAGAAGAGCACGAGGGATTTATTTCCTGCCAGGGGCATCTTTAGGATGAGGCTTCTGGAATAAGAGTAAGCAACCTTTGACCAGTAAAATGGGAGAAATCTAAGACCAGGGCCTTGAGTTTGGCTTTCCTGGTGCCCGCAGCCTGTTCTCTGAGCTTGAGAGGGTCTTTCCTCCATCTGCCTGAAGGATCTGAGTACCACTGAGCTGAAAAGCTTTGAGAAGGAGGGGAGGCATCTGTCAAACAGATGGGAACACATGAATATATAGCTGGTATAATCGCATAAGCCTTGATTCTATAGGAAACCCAAGTGGGGAGACTGTTAGTAACACAAAAGGGGATGTTTGCAAGAGAAGCAAATAGCACAGGGGAACAATGCGTTAAGACAACTGAGGTTTCAGTACTTGTTTTATTTTTTTCTTGAGCACAAGGTTCAGGAGATGGAGAAGGTTGATTCTTACATCTAATTTGTGCAGCTGATCTTAGCAGGGAGAAGCTGCTGCTTTGGGTTTCTCCTTGCACCCTCCCTCCCCTCCAATATCCTCCCCGCTACCTTCATCCCTGGCTGTCGATGCAGTCGCCTCCCCAGCAGGCAGAGGTTTTCCAATGTTTCCCTCCATCTCCCTCTATGCTGCACAGAAAACTGATGCTTTCTGGTCCAGGCTTCCTCTTTGCCCATCTGCATGGAACCTCCGGCAGCAAGAGCTTGTATTGCAGAGCCCTCAGCAAAGCAGAGCTAGGTTGTGTGGTGCAGTGATTTTTTGGGAAGGTACTCTCAGCAGTAGCATCAGGGATGTTTCCCTTTGCTTAGGTTTGCTGCTAAACTGCTCTCCAACTCCCTGCATGGAAATCGGATTCAGGGACAGACCTTATGGAAAAGCTGGCTGTAACAAGGTTCCCTCAGAGGAAAGGGCACACTGTTGACATAAGACACGATGCAGACACAGCCTAAGCTCAGGCAATTACAGAGCAGCGAGGGAATCCTCCTGCACCAGAGTTCCTGATGGGGATGACTGAGGTGCTGAGTCACAGCCCCTCTGGGGGATGCTTTAATATTCAGTGAAAGGTGAGCAAGGATGTGATACGAGCCCTCTAATTGCCATTAAAAATACAGTGTTACCATAGACAGGAATTAATCCTGGTGTCCTTGTCATGCTGGAGTTTGCAGAAGTGGTTTCCCCACTCGTTCTTGGAGATGGTCCTAATAATATGCAGGAGCAGAAAGGGAGCAGCGTGCCTCCTAGCATGCCTGTTTTGCAGTACAATAAGAAAACCTTGAAATTCGGGGCTCTTGAGCTGTAGTTGATCGCCGGGGTCAGATTGAGGGAACTGGGTGATGGGAGCTGATCTGTCTGGCTTCTGCTTCAGGCACGAGCCCGAGCTATGGCAGTGGCGGGTACCCAGGGGACACAGAGATGCTGACGTCCTTCAGCTGGGATGACAGGAATGTGCGCAGAGTCTTCATCAGGAAGGTAAGGGCCAAGTCTCTCCAGGCTCAGCCTTCCCCTGCAAAAGTAGGAGACCAGCTCTGAGACCCTGGGGGGACCTGGCTGCAATGGCTTTGCTGGCTTCCCCAGGCTGGGTGGGAAGCAGAGAGTCTGCAGGTCGCCCACAGGCTGCCTCTCGTTGCAGGTTTATGCCATCCTGATGGTCCAGCTCTTGGTCACTGTTGTTATTGTGGCTTTCTTCACCTTCTGGTAGGTCTCTTGTGTAGCAGTATTGCTTGCTTTGTCCTGTGTATGACCTGCCCTTGAACTATCTGTTATTTTGGGGTGTTGTCTGTTATGTAGATACCTGAATTTATTTATTTTTTTTTCCCCATGTGGTCCAATAGAAAAACAAAACTGAGGGAACTCTGAGAGATCCTTTAGTACTTCTGCTACCTTTCCCACATGTCCTCTGGATGGTGCCTTGTCCGTTCTGGGTGCTATTCCCAGCCAAGAGGCCTGGGCTGTTTGCCCTTGAGTATCAACTGCTGTATTTTTCCTTTGGGAGTTATCCAGGCCATCGGATCCCAGCCTACCTTGGCTTCGGGGACTGGGTTACCTCCCGTTGCAGAAGCAGATACCCCACGCTCAAGCAGCGGCTGTCTCTGGCTCGGATGATTGAGCATTTTGGGCATGTGCAGCTCACGTTGCCTCCAGAATAAATAATGAATCATTGTCAGCCTGAAGATTTCAGCTCCTTAATCACTTCTCAGAGAAGGTTGCTCCCCGAGCAAGCCCCACTGTGTAACTGATAACAGCAGGGCCGTCTTTCCGACTTGACAGGTTGAATTTCTTTCCAGTTGGTCAGTCTGCTGAGTAGATTCAACTATGTTGATTTTTTTTTTTTCCACATACCCCATGCTGCATCACTCCGTATGTGTTCCCAGGTTTAATTTAGCAGCAACCTGTGAAGTAACTGGCTTTTTGATGCTTTCTGCTCAGCATCCCTTTTATCTGTCTTGCAGTGAGCCGGTCAAGGGGTACATCCAGACGCACGCTGCCTGGTATTGGGCTTCCTAGTGAGTATCTCCGTCTTCTCCTATGGCCATGTATGCTCCAAGCAGCTCTGGATGTGGCTGTGGTGATGTGGAGACACTTTACAAATACTTTTGTATCTTGTGTGTGAAGAATTGCACTAATAGTGTGCAAGGGGAGCTGGGGAAATTCATGGATAACTCTGAGGTGAGAAGATAAAAAAATCTCACCTAAATGAATCTGAGACATGAGATATGCTAGATACCTCCAAATACTTCCAAAAGAAGCTTGCTGCTCTACAAACCAGGGTCAAAGCAAACACATGAGTATTGCTTGCAGAGCAAACCAGGTAAAACTGGGAAGCTTCCAGGAAAACAGCACAGAACCCAAACATGAGACGTGAAAGGGTGCCTAGGGTACCTTAGAGGCTTAATTTTGGGATTGTCCCATTGGAAGCAAGGAGATTGCCTGAATTTACATTGCGTGCCTTGATATGTAACAGATGAAGCAGGGTGCAGGCAATGTTAATGGGGGGGGGGGATGCATTTGGGGAGGGATTAGGATGTTTGTGGGGCTGTCATGCCTGTGTCTTCATCACAGAGCTGCTCTTGGTACCCAGAATTTGGAATTCCATTCATTAGTCAAGCCTGGTCCAAAAGGTCAGCTCAGAGGTAGCGTAGGCTTGTGCTTCAATGCATTAGTATGTTTGCAGTTGTGCTGGTTTCCTGGATGCCGCTTGTGTTAGTGCTGCTAATTAAGCAGGCAGAGTGTGCGATGCAATTGTCTGTGAACAAGGCTCTGTGAACTTGACTTTAATGAGTTCACACCCAAATCATGAAATGTGTCCAGGCCCGGAGATGAGACACCAGCTTATATAACTTGGAAAAAAAAAAAAGACCCAAAATAGCAATAATAGAAGGAAACTGGCATCAGCACGCCTCTTTGACCTTAAAAGAAAACAATGTGCTCCTTGGCCAGTTGCTAGGCTGGAGAAGCGGTGTTGTCATGTAGGGGGACAAGACCAAGCTCTGCTCAGGTCTATGCTTAGACCTGTGGGTTCATCTCCTGTAGCTTACTGGACAGCACTTATATCTTTCAGTAGGAGCAAACCTGTCTTGAGCCAACTGGGGTAGGCTCTGTACTTGAGGCACTTAAATTTTGTCTGGCCCTTCACCTCCCAGTGAGCCAGTGTCTCCAATTGCTTGTCCTGATCTGGGTCTGGATCTTTCATACACAGAGACCCCAACTCTCTCTCTCTGTAAAACAGAAGTGGGTGCCTTAGGGTGTTTTCCTACTGTCAGGGTGATGGCTCAGAGGGAATAAAGCAAGAGCAGATGTGCAACAAGGGATGCAAAGGAGATGGACACTCTCTCTTTGGCTCTCTTTGCTCCCTACGTGCTTTCTTTCCACCTATTCAGCCGTGTCCACTCCAGCTTTCCTGGTTTCCCCGTGGGAGAGCGATACTCAGGTTTATCTCTGGTGCATTTATCATGACCCGTGGGTTTTGCCGTCATGTTCATTTATTAGACCGAAGGTGAGTGGCTATCGTGTAGCCATCGGCATGCTTGGAAGCTGCTTTCCCCCCGAGGCGCTGGGGGAAAGCAGGTAAGCAGGTTCCCGCTGTGCCATGACCCATCAGCAGCTGTGGAAAAACACCCGGGCTGCGTGATGTCCAGAGCAGAAGGAGACCATCCCTCAGCTGTTGGATTTTTTTTTTTTGCTTTGCTGAAGGGTCAAGTCATGTGAGATAAATAACTTTCCTATGACCTGGGGATGGCTTGTGCAACAGCATATTAGGCTTGGGTCTGTGAGCTTCACTGACTTCGAGGATCCTGCTCCTGTTGAACTCTTCCTTGAGTGCTGGTGCAGTAACATGGGACCAGTTCCCACCGACGACACAGACCTTGCCTCTGGCCTTAGGCAAGTCACTCTGACCACCCCTGTGGATCTTGGTTGAAGTGCTGCTGAAATCCCAGCAGGATGCCTTGATCCCACCAAGCTAGGAAGTGCCTGGAAATGGGGGGCAAAGTCTGGCCACCTCTGTATGAGCGATTCATGCACTGATGGGGCATCAACAGCAAACACATTTGGGTGCTCTATCTATCCTGGACCTGAATGCTACCCTTTCTCTGCTCTAAAACTGTTGTTCAGGTTTTTCGGGAGCGGTTTGCTGTCCCACCTCAGAGACTGGCATAAGCAAAGTAGGCAGCTGTGGGCAGAAAACAGCTTCAGTGAGAGGTAGTAACATCCTTGCTTCCTACCCAGCCGCGACTTCTGGCACGATGCTTGCATTTTAAATTTGTCAGCTGGGGACTTCTCTCCTGCATCAACACACAACGCTTGGGTTTTCCTCCCTAAACTGCCCTCTTTCTTTTCTTTGCAGTGCTGTTTTCTTTGTGACCTACTTGATTCTTGCTTGCTGCTCTGGACCCAGGTAAAATATTTTCTTTCTGCATTTGAAACAGCCCTGTGAAATGAAGGATGATTATTTTCCTCTTGTTTCAAGCATGACCAACAATGTTGCAGAGGTGGGATGGGGTCATGCTGACACAGTGAGGTAGGGACTGAGGTGGCAGCTGTATTTTCAGGCCTGATGCAGTTGTGGGTTGCTGCAACACAGCGTTAAAACTTGAAGTCAAATTGCAACTGGAAAGGAAGCTATGCTGCAGCCAAAACTGCACTGCTGTATGGCTCCAAATGCTCGTCATTAAATACTGCAGAGGATGGTTGTCTGTGCTCTCAGTGGAGCAGGACACTGCTGGCTGCTTTGCTGGAACATCATGGGGATGTTTGCCCTCTTGGTCTAGCAGCACCCCAAATACACTCTCATTCCCAACAGGATGACTGTCCCCTTGCACCACCCCTGCCACTTGCTGCACAGGCCATTAATTATATGGCATAATTTATGCAACCTGTTGTGCAGTGCTGTTAACTACCTCTGCTCTCCGCATCGCAGGGCTGACCAGTCCCTGTTTCTTCACTTGCAGGAGGTATTTTCCATGGAATCTGATCCTGCTGAGCATCTTTGTAAGTAGCACATCTGGACAGCGTCTGCCCTGCCCCTGCGCCAAGCCCTGGGTTTCATAATGGCTCCAAGCAGGAGAGACGTCTGGTCTGGATTCCTGCAGAAAGCAGGAATTTCATCCTCTAATTGCCCTGCACTTGGGCTGAGGAGCTGTAATTGAACTAGACTGTGATAAGCAGGAAAGAAGGGAGTCTCTGTTTAAAGAAAATAAATAATAAAATCAATGCCTGTGGTGGCTGGTCAGTGGTGGGAGCTGGGGTAGGGTGCTGGAGTCCTGTGCAAGAGGGGTAGAGGAATGGAGAAGGTGGGACTGCTCTCAGGGTGGTGGCCTGCCCTCCCTTTAACCTGCCCTGTGGATATTAATCACCGGAGGATTAGAAACTATGCAAAAATTGCTTCTCTTGATCATCCATTTAAGAGGCTTCACTGCCTTTATCGTCATCACTGTAATAAAATGTTTTATCTGTTGCGTGTCTCTCCCTGAGACATGAATGCAGAAGTAATGTGGTTCTCTTCCCTCCTAGACACTCTCCATGGCTTATCTCACTGGGATGCTCTCCAGGTAGGTTGAGCGTGTGGTCTCTGGAGGTTTTCTGCTCCTGTGTCCTGTATCTTCCTGCAAAAAAACCTTCCCTACTTCTGAAATACGTGGGCCACCTGCACTCTCTGGAGCTGTTCCAGCAGCCACACAAACCCTCCCTTTTGGAAACACTTTTTAAAGAAGCTCTCCAAGGTGACATCCCCTTCTCTGTCACAGCTGGGGCAGCACAGCGTAATTCCTGACTATGTTAAATCCTACAGGAGAGCACTAGAGAGCCAGGGACAAGGCAGTGCCTGCACGATGGGCTGTACAGGATGACCATACACTGTCATCTCACCTTTTCCACTAAGCAGCACTCTAGCAGATGGGGCTGGAGTGAGACAAGGAGGTTTTTTCCAGCAGTTTCAGGGTGGTTGTAGTCTACAGCTTGTTCCTTTTTGCTTGTGTTTTTACTGTTACAGCCTGCTCACAAGATCAGCGCTGGTTCACGTGGGTCCCTGGTGATGAGGTAGATGAGCCAGTGGGTGTTGATGGATGCATGCTGGGGACAAAGAAAGTAGCAGCTTCAGCAACTCGGAGAAAATACCAGTGAGCTCACTCTCCAATAAAACCAAAGGGGAGAGTGGGGACTGGCTTTTCTTAGGGCTGAGCCTGGTGCTGTAATCAAAATCAGTAGTCAGACATACACAAAACTATTACCTAAGCCTGCAGTGTCTCTACCTCTTCAAATCCATCCTTCCTTCCCTAGGGTTTTCCAAGACCCAATTCCCTGTTACAAGTAGTAAAACAGTGGCTGCAGCTTTCTGATTTCTCATTGTGCTGCAATTGTATTTGTCATTCTACTTTTATTACCTCCAAGTTTGAATCCTCCCCCTTCCCCATCTGTCCATGGACAGATAGATTTGTATAGTAAGTCCCCATCTTAGCTGCTCATGAGTTCCCAGGAGACCTAGACATGTTCTCCTACTCACCCTCTCCTATCTAAAGCAGGAGAAAAACCCATCTAGGTTTTTTTTTTTTTCCCAGTGTTTTCTACCCTTCCCTTTTTAGATTAGGGGGGGCATTGATAATTTCAGTGCCGTTGTGCCCCTAGGACTCATGCTTTCCCTGTACACCTCTGCTAAGCTTCTGCCTGTCTTAATCCCTCCTTCCACCTCTCCCTGTGGGAAACACTGTAAAGTGGTTTTGCTGTTGATTTTGCAGTTACTACAATACCAAGTCGGTCCTTCTGTGTCTGGGGATCACCGCCCTGGTGTGTCTGTCTGTCACAATCTTCAGCTTCCAGACCAAGGTGAGTTTGTGCTGATCGGTCCCTCTGGGAGAGGCATCTGCTGGGGTAGGATGCAGGGTGAGGTGGGAGGGGCAGGTCAGTAGGGCTCTGGATACAGGAGCAACCTGAGGGATGCTGGCATGTCAAGTGAAGACTTCAGGAAGATGAGGACAGATGTTGGGGGTGAGGGATGTGCCAGGGGTATAGATGGGGTTGGAAGATGCTAATGTATGGGGGTAAGCTGGGTTTTTTTGGAGGGTTAGGCTGTGGGGTACAGAAGGACACTGGCACAAATATGTATGATGGGCTCTTAGATTTTAGGTATGTGATGGGTACTGAGTTCTTGCCTGTGGCAATAAAGGGGACACGGTGTTTGGCTTGCCATACAGATGGGTCTTGGGCTATAGGACCTGAGATGCAGAGAAAGCAGTTGCCATATGACAGCAAGATGGGTGTGCTTCTGGAGCGTCCCTCTCTGTGGACATGGGGAGGTTTGGCTCCCCGTGCTGCCCCCTGTTCCAGCAGTCTGCACTTGTAATGCGATGTTCTTTACCTCCACAGTTTGACTTCACCTCCTACCAGGGTGTCCTCTTTGTGATGCTCATGGTACTCTTCTTTGGTGGCATCATCCTGGCTGTGATACTGCCCTACCAATACGTGAGTAACAACCTGCGCCTCTCCTTCCTTGCCCCGTGCCATCAGTCCTGGAGCAAGGCTGGTAGCTGATCGGCCTAAAGCCGGCAAACTCCAGGGCTTGGCTTGGGGAGGGGTGTGCTCCCTGTTCTCCAAAAACATGCAGAAACACCAACAGAAAGAAAAGGCAAAACCAGGTGGCTGTTGCCTGGTTGTTGTACAATCAGATATTGGATTGTAGGACAGCACTGGCCTGGGGCTTGAGGAAGTTTGCTTCTGTTCCTGGAGCTGTGTAGTGACCCCACAGTGGGTCACATCACCTGTTTGTGCCTCAGTTTCCCCTCCAGTAAAACCAGGGTAGTGAGCACATTAAAGCGCTGGCCTGCTCAATACAAAACAGGGCTCCTGCCTCAAATTCATGGCAGGACTTGGACTCTGGGCAAGTGCAGTGGGGTGCCTGTCTGCCCAGACCTGGCTGTATTCATGCTAACAAACAGCAGGCACCGTCCTGCTGTATCTAAATCCTGAGGCTCAAATTTCTCAGCAATAAGCACCTCTGGAGGGTGATTCAGACCCCAGGGACAAGTCCTGATGATGAGTGACCCCCTTGTCACACCTCCAACTGCTGCCAGCAAGTTGCCTCTTGTGTGGGTCCAGCCCCCTCTTTCACCCTCCCTGGTCACAGCTGGCTTTAGCTGTGCCCAGCTGAAATCTTGGAGCAGCTTGTGACCACACCTGATAGAGGGCTTGGCGTGGCAGCACAGAATGTCTGGTCTCCATCCAAGAGTGTCTCATTAGGTGAGTCGTCATTCAGGCAAGAGCCTGACAGACCCTGGAAGATGCTGATGAAAGAGGGAAGGTGTGTGGGGCTGTGCAGCCACCATTAATCACCCTGAATTCCTGCTTGCGCTGGAGACTGAGGCAACTGGCTTTGATCTTGGCAGCCTTTAAGTGACCTCCAAACCCTTCACATCTTACGTGGCTTCTCTGGGGACCTGAGTCATACTTTAAGGGCCAGACCTACAGGAGGCACTCCCACTGGTGCTAGCCCTGGAGTTGGTCTGATGATGAACAAATGTACAGGCTTGTGTTTCCAAAACCAGGAGCTTGAATTTTGGTTGTCTTGTCTTGAGATCCACCTCTCCCCTGTGCAAACGTGAGGGTAAAGCAGCTTGCAGTGCCAAGCCACTGCCATTAAACTGTTGAGACAACTGCTCTTTATCTTGCAGCTTGTCAAGATAAGCATAGCTTGAGGCAGCCTTGTAATGAGCTTGTCTATCTGGGGAGGCAGGCTTCGATCTCCAAGTTGAATCAGCCGTCCATGTGGGCACCTTCTCCGGGAATACAGGGAACTTCTCCGTTAGTGCTGTGTGCACTAACACAGCAGGTTTGGTCTTAATTCCAGTGAATTTTCTGCGGTGACTCCAGCAGATGAACACATTTAAGTTATGGTTGTTAATTAAAGCTGGGTCTGGCTCTTGGAAACGTTTGGTGCTTCTACCAGTGGCATCAGCCTTGTCTGGGTAAATAAACACCTAGGGCTGCTGCAAAATATGCTTCCAGCAGGATAGTGCTAAGATATTTCCACAGAGACAGCAGCTGTGTTGAAGGAGGCTATTTGGAAACACAAATACCTGATCTAGAAGCTTATCAGCCAAGTAAACACAATGGCCACAGTGAGAGGGGAAACTGAGGCACGACGACCTGTTTTTTTGCCATGAAAAGGTCAACAATAGAAAATGTGTTGGAGCTGGAAGTGGTGCAAGTCTACCCTGGGCTATTAGAGAGCACTTTCCCTAACTTGTATCCTCCACATGAGAGCTAAGCCCTCTTCTGTGTCAAGTCCTAATTAAGCACTCACTGATGGATTTGTTTCTTTTAGGTCCCCTGGCTCCACGCGATCTATGCTCTGCTTGGTGCCATTATCTTTACTATGGTAAGTGGTGCTGGTCGGGGGGGCCGGGAGTGTGTTGGCAGGAAAAATAAGCAAATAAGCAAGGAGTAAATGCTTTTAGCCTCGAAGGGTGCTTGGAGAAGGGAGAAGAGGGAGTTGCAGGATTGCAGAGAGCTCCACATCCTCAAATGCTTTGTGAATAGTAATTATTGTAGTGACCTCAGCCTTATCCCGAGAAGGTGTTGGTGTACGTGCAGCACTGGTGCAGAGCATGGTGTGATTGCGCATACAGCATGGGTTTGCCAATACTAGGTGTGAACAGCAGAAAGCGTTGTAGGAACAGGGCGAAAGGCAGCTCTGGAGTAGGAAAAGCAGAGATTAAGCTTTGGCACAGCAGTGGGAGCTGGGCTCAGAGGGAGCCTGGGGATGAAATGAGGCCGCAGAAGTGAGCAAAGTCAAGTCAGGGCTGGCTGAGCAGGAGTGAGGTGAGGACTGGGTATGAGTTTGACTAACAGAAACAGAGGTACAGGAAGACAGTGAGGGGTCGTGGTTTGGGATTAATGTTCATTACAGGTAGGAAAAGCCCTGAAGCTGGGCAGCTCCTCCAAGAAAAGTTGAAAAGCCTGGATTCATTCCTTCAACTGCTCCCCAGCAATTCCTCCTGCGAGTTTCTTCCCAGAGCAAGTCCCAGCAGTGCCGTGCTTGCTGTTCAGGTGTGGGAGTTGTCTGGGAAGATGCTTGGCGTTACCCTGAGGTGGGGGTCAGGAGGAGGGCTGCCTTGGGCTGCAAGGCGGTGCCCATTGGGCACGTTGTGAATAAGAATAGTTGAGCAATTTCATTTATTGGCTATAAAAATAATTTCAAGTGAGCTCGGATATTTCTCCTGTGATTCATGATTAAAGACTGTTCTGTAAAATACAAGTAGGCTAAACATCTTATAATTACCCCATAAACTTCAGTCAGAACCTCAGCTGGTGGAGTCTATTGTGCCAGGTTTGTCAGCTCAGCCTGACAACATCTGGGAAGATCAGTTGTTATTTATGACTGCGGAGGGCAGAGGTGCCAGCTGACCCCAGGCGACGGCAAAGATGCTCCGCCAGCCCTGAAGAGCTCTGTGCCAAGGTGTCTGTCACAAGCTAGGTTAGCAGAGGGAGTAAAGGTGAGATGGGAGAAGATACTGGGCTTGAAGTCATGCGACGAGGCGCAGGTCTTCTTGCAGCTAGGCCACCAGCCTGCCTTGTAGCCCATATTTGTTCCTGTGAGTGCTGTGGCCCTGCAGGCAGGCTGGGCAGTGGATTCCCACTGTGATGGCTTCACTGGTAAAATCTGCCCTGCACTTAGCTGTGTTTGCACCTCAGAAAGGTGTTAGCTCCCCTCTGGGTCTGGCTACCTCTGCAGGGCTTGGTGATGCCCGCGATCGGGGGTTTCTTGCTCCTTATTGTTCTGGTGCAATGTCATGTTGGGTCCAGGTCACCCTGTTACCTGGCAGGTGTTTCTGAACTGGGAGAAGACTGGGAATAACAAGTCGTAGGGACTGGCTGAGGAGGCACTGGGAGAACTGCTCCAGAGCTGATCCTGGGACACATTTGGGATGGATGAAGCATGAAGGAAGTAGGCCTTGAGTAAGAGTTAGGCTCAGGGTTTGACCATCAAGAGTGAAATGAAGGAAGGGGAAAGCTGCAGCTTGTTCAGTGCATTGTTCTGATCTTTTAAATTGCAGTTACAGCTCAGAAAAAGTGGCTGCATTTTTGTTCTGGGTACAGTGAAGCAATTGGCAGAACTCCTGTCATTAGAGCACTTCTTGCCTCCCTGTGCCAAACCTCCACGTGACTGTCATTGGGTTTCCTCCTCTTTCCTCACAGTTCCTGGCATTTGATACCCAGATGCTGATGGGGAATCGTCGGTACTCGCTGAACCCAGAGGAATACATCTTTGGAGCCCTCAATATCTATCTGGACATCATCTACATCTTCTCCTTCTTCCTCCAGTTCTTTGGTTCCAGCCAGGAGTGAGTGCAGCAAAGCAGTATCTTCCCTTTGTTGGCAAGATGCAAGTGTTTAAGAGGAAAAATTTAAAAAAAGAGGAAAAGAGGGTTAAAACAAACAAAACTGAACGCACCCTTTTTGGCCCATTAGCAGGCTCCATTCAATCAGCTGAGCAAAACCCCTGGGTTCCTTATGCAGCTTGTATATATGCTGTTAGGCCTTTGTGACCCAGAAAGCAAAGCAGGGCTTAAGTGTTATGTCTCTTCTGCTCCCTCGGCTCCTACTGAGATCAAACCAGACCAGAGATTGGGAGGCATGAGACCAAGATCCTCTTTTCCCCAGAGGCTGTCAGAGTTGCCTGTGTTGTCTTGCACATCGTGGGATGTTGAAGTGCTGAGAACAGCCCTGCGAAGGGAAAATAACACTAAGGGGAGGAGAGTAAGGAATTTATCTAGGATCCTGGCAGGAAAACTAGCTGAACAAAGGGAAAAGGCTAGGGAAATCCCTGTGTGTCCCCTTGTTTCTCTCCTGCATTCATTTGGAGCCTTGTGGCCTCTGCAGAGATATATTCCTGATAGTGCCCGCTTTTAGAAGTGCAGAGCAGGGGATCACGTAGTCTGGATGTCCCAGCAATCAGTCCTTCAGGTGCAAGGGAACCTGTTGTTCAGGACGTGCAGCTTCTTTGAGGACATCCCCAATGCCCCTGCAGAAAGAATTCTTCTATATCCTTTGCATCTGGCTATGGGGCTGAATGTGTACTTTCTTTCCTTCCCAGAGTGGGACAGCAGAACTGCCAGCTGTGGGCTCACTTCCCCACCCAAGGGGGACACATATGTCACTTTTCTCTCTGAAGTGTGGCTCTTCACCTAGGAGGGTTGTGACCCCACGTAAGGATTACTGGCAGAGAAGAGAGGAAAGAGGCTGAGTTTCAGAGCCCAGGCAAAGCCAGGCACCTTCTGATGTGGGAAATGGGTGGCTGAGATCCTGTGACCCGTCATCAGAATCTGATGCCTTCACAAAATTCTCTTGGTTGCTCAAGATTATTGGTCCTAAGTGGTCACTACCCAAAGACTGAGGCCAGGTGAATGCCCGCTGCTCAAAATGAGCACTGCTTTGCAGCAAACACCAATGTTGCCTCTTGCTATTTTCCAGTTTTGCTCCCCCAAACCGGGATGTCAGTGAGAGCACTGGATGCCTCCGAGTGCTCAGGTAACTTTCCATCTTCCCCTTGCTCACATTCCCCTGTTTGGGGATTAGCTGGCTAATTTCTAACTGTAAAGCTCCAGGTGGAGATAAGAGGCCTTTTGCTCTTATTTAAAAAGTGATCCTTCCTGCTGATAGAAACCCGTATCTTCAATCTCTCTGGGAATGCCAGGGCAAGTGCGTCACTGAGCTGCCTCTAGCAATCCCTGCGTGTTAGAGAGGCTATGCCAAAACGCTCTGTACCGCACATTCCTCCTCTGCTGCTGCCCTGGCTTTTACCCTTCACATGTTGTATCTTCCTGTCACACGTGTTCAGTGCCCCGAGCTGGGCAGAGGAAAGTTACTGTGCAGAGAGTAAAAATGGTTCAGCCCCTCTGTGGCTGTGCTGACCTTGTCCGTGATCATGCAGGAGCAAAACTGATGCCTTCCACCTCACCACCTTCCCCAGAACAACAACAAAAAAGCCAAAATCTTTTTTAAGGATAAAGGAGACTAAAGTGATGACAGCATTAAGTCCATGACCCACTGATTTCTGCAGCGCATTGCAGAGAAGAAATAAGGGCTTTGAATTACTGAGCAAGCGGAATTGGGAGGGGGCAGCATGGGAGGCACCCTAAAAGTTTAAAGAGGGAATTTTCTGGCTCAGATCCATGAAGGCACTTCTGAAATATCTTAGCAGATGGGCTGTGAAGCCATATTTTTGCTCACAGCAAAAGGCCTTGTAGGTATTTTTGCTTTCCAGCTTTTGAAGAGGGAGAATGGAGAGTTATGTGATGAGTTACTGACTCTGAAATAGTCCTAAACCTCTTCCTCTGGAGGACAATCTAGACCAGAGCTCTGCAGCCCCTCTTTCTGCATTGGGACTCCTCCAAACTGGCCCTGCATGACCTGGGGAGGAGAACACGGATCTGCAGCCCACTCTGGATCTCTTGCTCTTTTTCCTTCTGGTGTGGAGTAACTTTGCCGCTACCTGAACTGCTGCTACATCCTGGCTTTCTGCTCCTGTGTGGGAAAAGCTTGCATGGCACCTGCTCCATCTCCAGGTCACCTGAGCAGGGATGGCTTGCTGCCCTCCCATGCCCCTCCACAGGGCTCCCTTCTTGCATGTGTCCTGGTCCCTCTTCTGTGCTGACCCCATGGCTTGCTGTCCGTCCAAGCCAGGCTTACCGAAAGCACTTGGACTGAAGCAGTGAGTAATATGTACGTGCTCAGAGAGGTGGAAGTCCTTGTGAGGCCAAGTAACACAGGATTAAGGGTGGGATATAGCTACAGGCATGTTCCTCCTGGGTTCCCTGACCATCTGTGTAGGGGAAGTGCAGGGCTGCTTCTCTTCCTCTGTGTGGATTTCCTTTATCTGAGGTCTGCATCACTGAGACCTGGCCTCTGTATCCCCCTGCTCCATTTGTCCAGCCATTCTTATGATTTCATTGTAAATAGGATTTTGTATTTTCTCTGAACATTGCTAATAAATTGTTGCAAAACTGTTGTTGTTGTGAGGTCTCCTTACTGAAGTACAGGTGAAGGAAGGTCTGGCTGTACAGCTGGTGCTGCATCCCCTTAAAACAGAAAACATGAAGATCACCATGGCATGGCCCAAAGTTTTAATAGAGACCAGGCTGTCCCTTCCCTGGGTATAACTAAGGAACACATCCTATACAAAGCAATAAATTACACATGGCTTTAGCATAAGCATCACAAAGTATTTGAGAACTGAGGGCCAATGGGCTCCTTGGGTGAGGATCCTTTTCTTAGACTTGGTTTAAGTGGCCACAGGACTAAAAAAACAAGTAAGCAGGGGTAAGCAAGTGTTGTAAGCAAGGAACCTCCTCAGAGGGCATTTTCTGTAGCTCTGGTGAGCAACCTGACATACTAAGCTTTCTCTAGAGTCAATGGGGGAAAATAAATGCCTCTGGAGAGCAATTCAGCTGACCTAAATTAATGCCCACATGGGGAAGTGCAAACTCATCTCTCTCAATCAGCTCTGAGGGGCTGATTAGTCCAGGCTGTCAGAGCTCTCAGAGAGAAATTCCCAACTGCAGCATCTTGTTGTAACAGATCTTTGCTCTTTGGAAGGAGGTGTGCCCAAAAGGCAGGTGTGAGCTTTGTTTCCCAAGAAGTGTGGCTGAACAGTGTGGTACAGCCAGCATGGGCTTTCCTGCCCACAGTTGCATTTTCTGCAGCAAGAAAATACTTTGCCCTGTGTTTTGCTGGGTAATGTTCTGCTCTGGGACAGCATTTGTGGAAAAATAACTGAAATGGAGCATTTCCATGCAAACAATGAGGTGGCCATGAGCATTTATATGAGGAATCATTAGTTGTTCCTGTAATTACCACAAATGGGATAAAAGGCTGATGATTCAATCAAATTTCAGCACTTGGCTGTTGAGGAAAGGGCAAAAATTCATATGGCTTAAAGTAAAACAACTCAGAGGCAGAATGAAGGGATGTGGGGTAAGGGAGGTGATGGGGAGATTCATCAGGGTGCAAAGGATGCTGGAAAGAGGAAGGGATGGTGCTGTTTCCCATGCCTACAGCAAACAGGACAGAAATTTGGTGGCCCTAAATACAACCAGGGGGAGTCAGAGAGGACCTCAAAAAAACCTGAACTGGAAAAGGGCAATTTTTTTTTTTTTTTACTTTTGCACTTCTTTCTGCTTTCCTTCCCTTCCCATGCTTGGGGTATTTTGAGGAAGGATGGACTCTTGATGCCAACTCCCCACAGGCCTTGCCAGGGTGCAGGGTATCCCTGCCAATCTGATCCCCACCAATCCGATCCCTGCTTTCTTCTTCCATGGCAAGGACCAAATGCAAGAAGGGCCCCGATTCAGGCGGGAGCCATTCACCCGCATTCCTGAGCTCCTGGCGCCCTCTGCTCTTCATGCTGTAATAAAAAAAACCAGCATCGTATGAAATCCAGGTTCCCTGTGTCAACTTGACCCTAAAACCTTCCCCATGCCAACTCTTTCCCTCCTTTAACTGGAGGCTTTCATTTTCTTCTGCTGTAAATTTTCCTGCTAGCTGCCTGCTTATGGGCACCTGGGCAATCCCAGGGCAATCACGTCTAAATGTGATTTAAATAACATTTATATGTTTGTTATTTATTTTTATATGTATACGTTTAAATAACATATTTGTCAAAGCTTTTATAAATAGGGAAAGCGCTGGCCAAGGTTGGTTTGCCCAGATTCAGGTCGGTTTTGACACCTGCACTGAGTGAAAGCAGAGATAAAATTTCTGGCTTTATTTGACACTTTGGACATAGGTTGTTTCTTGGGGGTGTGGCTCCTCCAGGGACCCTCTGCCGAGGCGCCCTGGGCAGGGGGACCCCACGATCGCCCCCAAAGGCCTGTGTCCCCATGCTAGGCCGCAGCATCGCCATGGCAACGCTGGGGCAAGGGGCAAAGGTGACACCGGGGTAGTTGGAGCCGTCCCTCTTCGGCCTGCCCTGGTGTGATGGGGCCCAGATAGGGTGTTTTTACACAAAATCTCTAAGAATTCTTCTTTTCACTCAAAGGGACCTGGAAAACCTGCGGCAGCGGAGCCGTGCTGGCCTGTTGGCAGCAGGAGGGTGGCGTTGCCCGTTGTCCCCATCCCTGCCAGCCCGCCAAGGCCAGCGCGGTATGCGCATGCGCGATCGCCCCCCCACCCCCGGAACCTTTTTCCCCGGAACGCTTCTGCCCCCACCTGGCGCGCGCGGGGCGGAGGGGAAAATGGCGGCGCCCATGAGTGAGGGGTCTCCCGCCTTGGAGCCTGGCGCTGCTCCCTACGGCAACTTCCCCAATTATTCCCGTTTCCACCCGCCCGAGGGGCGAGTCAGCCTCCTGCCTGGCGGGCTTTTGCGGAGCCTGTTCTCCTCGGCGGCCCGCCCGCTGCTGGGGCTCGATGTGGGGTGCAACTCGGGGGTAAGAGGGCGCTTCGGCGGGCAGCGGGAGGGGTAGGCCGCGGAGCAGCAGGCTTGGGGGTGCCTGGGCTGGAGGGAGACGCTGGGGTGGTGGTCTGGGCTGTGGGGAAGACTGGAAAGGCTTCGGGGGAGGCGTTGGTCTGGAGTATTGGGGGGCTGTGAGAAAGATCATGGGGAGGTGCTGGTCCTGCGTTTTGGGAGGCTGTGAGAAAGACTGGAGGGAGGCACCGGTCTGCGGTATTGGGGGACAGTGGGGCAGACTGTGGAGGCATTTGTCTGGGGTACTGGGGGACAATCCAGCATACGGAACAGACAGGGGTTGAGGCACTGGCCTGGGGTGGTAGGGCAGACTTAAGAAGATTGTGGGGAGGATGAGGGCCTGGGTCAGTGGGGCAAACTGGAAAGACTGCACTCCCATGGGATATTGGGGAGGAGTGGGGCACACTGAGAAGGTTAGGTGAGGGCAGTGGCCTGGAGTAGTGGGGAGCACTGACCTGGGGAGGAATGAAAGAGCCTGGAACAGCCAGGGCAGGGGTAGCAGCCTGGGACAGGGATGAGCCTGTGGGAAAGGCACAGTGAGAAATCAGCATTTGGGTGCAGCGTGAGCCTGGTGGGGGTCAGGAGATCATCGGTGTGTGGGAAGCCTTCTCTGCAGGTCTCCTGTGAGAGGAGGGTGAAGGTTGGGGTGAAGACAGGGTGGAGCGGAGCCAGTTGTGTTGCTGAGTTGGGTTAAGAGGCTGTGTTGGTGAGTCTGTCCTCTTTCCTGCTGAGGCCTAAGCCTGCAGTGCCCTGGGTTGCTGCATGTCCTGAGCACCGGAGAGCAACTGTAGGACTACCCTAAGAGCAGGGGAGTTGGACAAGCCTGGAGCTAGAAACCATAATCTGTTGTGTATTGTGTAGTATTGTATCATTTATCCATGAGACAGAGCCTGAAACTTGAAATCCTGGTCACGTGCTCTTGAAGATCTTGTGACAGAGCTGATGAATCCTGTAGAATTTCCCCGTTTGAAAGTTCATTCTCTTTCTTTACCTAGTTCTGCTTTTTTTTTTCATGGCCTGTCCTCAGTGTGCAGCTTTGCTATGTTGTAATTCAGAAGTATATGTGCATCTCTGATGCGTACTGGTGCAATGTGTAATTTAACTATGTTTAAAGGTGGTGGGGTTTTTTTCAGATGGAAACTCTATCAATGGATTAATTTAGAAATAATCATTCAGAATGAAATTGCATTCTGGCTGGGGACAAGAGTAACTGCTGTTGCCATGGCTTCTATTCCCCAGGCAGTAGCTTTGAAAAGCTGCCTAAGGCGTTATCTAAAGGACAATTCTAGATCTTATTTCACGTGAACTTGTAAAACAGGTCAAGTAAAAACGTTCTCAGTCCAGTTCTTTTGCGCTGTAGCAACTTTCACCACTAGAGGACACTGCCCGCCTGTGTGGGCCAATGTCATTCAGGAACCACATTGGGTCTCCTTTAATGAAAGATTAATACGCTTTCCACTTAGTGGCGCACTCTGTGAAAAGAAATTCGAAGGAAAGCTCTCATGTTAACTATCTCATGCTATGGTCTAGTGGTCAGGGAATGTCTTTTACTTTAGTAGCAGCAGAAGAAATGTATTACTCTAAATTAGGCATTATAAATAGCTCTAAGTGTCACTGGTGAACTCTGAGGCTTACCTAGGGAAGCCAGTGCAGCCTTCACCCTCACATTGGATAGGGATATCCAGCAAGATTCCTGTTACTAAAACTCATCTTTCCCATAGTTTTTGGAGCAAAACCCCAAGTGTGGGGTGGTATAGGTTTAATTCCAATCTCTGGTTGACTTTCCAGTAGTCAGGGCTGCTATGATGCTTTTTTCTAAGAAAGGAGGATTGTCGGTTAGCATATCATTCTGAACTTCATCAAGAGCTCTGAGCTGGTGCTTGTACCTTGCTGCTGCGAGTGTGCTGGATGACGTGTTAACGAAGCAGCGCAGGCCCTGTGAACCCTGTTGTTTTCGTTTCTGCAGGAGCTAAGTGTGGCTCTGTACAGGCATCTGCTTGGCCTTCAGGAGAGCGAAGGCAGCCTGGAGCAGCCTGCAGCTGGAAAGGATCTGAACCTTTTGTGCTGTGACATTGATCCGGTGTTGATTGAGAGGGCTCAGCAGTTCAGCCCCTTTCCTGCGTCCATATCATTTGCCCATCTGGACATCATGGACTCCAGTGCCAGGGAGCCATTCCTGAGTTCCTACCTGGGCCGTTTTGGCCGCTCCACCTTTGACATTGTTTTTTGCATGTCTGTGACCATGTGGATCCACCTGAATCATGGAGATAGTGGCCTGATGGAGTTTCTGTCCTTCGTTTCCTCTCTGTGCAAGTACCTGCTGATTGAACCTCAGCCGTGGAAGTGCTACAGGGCAGCCGCACGCCGCCTGCGGAAGCTGGGCAGAAAGGACTTTGATCACTTCCGATCTCTTGCTATCAATGGGGATATGGCAGAGAGGATAACCCAGATCTTGACAAAGGACTGTACCATGGAGCTGGTGTGTTGCTTTGGGAATACCAGCTGGGACAGAAGTCTCTTGCTTTTTAAATCAAATGGCTCAAATGACAAGGGCAGGGAGTCTTCAGAACAGGAATAGTGACTGATAAATGGCCTCTCATGTTCATGAATCCATAGGCAAGGAGGTGCTTGTTGTTTACAGAGGCAGATCTAGGAATTCCTAAATCCCTATGGGGACCAGACCTTGACCTCCCTGGGGAGTTCGAGGCAAGTAATGTCTGTGTGATTTCTTTTCTTTCCACCTGCAAAATGCAGTGGCAGTTTTAACCTACTTAGTGGGTTCTGAGATTGCTGTTCCTAGAAAGTGCTCTTGAAATCAAAGTTGCTACATATGTGCTTTCTATGTGTACCGAGAATACTCCTGGGAAGAAAAGAGAACATACTGGTTTTGTCCCTGGAGCTTTTCAAGGAAAGGGGACGTTTCTGTTGACCCATACGATGTATTATTTGTTCTGCTTCTTGTCATGTTTTCTGTATAAAATGCTCTTGGAAAACATATAACCTGGTTTCCCAGCTATGAAGAAGTGAGTTGGATCATTGCAGAGGGTGTCTGGTCGACAGGTTACCCAGAGAAGTTGTAGATGCCCCATCCCTGGAAACATTCAAGGTCAGGTTGGACAGGGCTCAGAGCAATTTGATCTAGTGGAAGATGTCCCTGCTCATTGCTGGGGGTTGGACTAGATGAGCTTTAAAGGTCCCTTCCAACCCAATGTGTGCTTCTGCGATATATTGGTCAAGCTGTGATCAATGCAGGGGCTGGCCTGGAGTGTGCTGTGGAGCTTGTCAGTGGTGTGAGCTTTCTGTGGAGTCAGGGATTTCTACGGCAGGTATGTGTTCATTTCAGTGTATAACAGAGAGTGCTTTTTGTGATAATATCCTTGAAATAAAAATAACTTAATTTTATTGTAAATACTGTGTTGGGGTTTTTAATCTTTCTTTTTGTTCACATTGTTTTCAACACCTAAGCAGACCCAGGTAACTGAGTTTATAATTTTGTTGTACTTACAGGCTCAAATGAGACTTTGGTAAGCTTGAAGCTATGTTTGGCTAAGGTTAAAGTATTACAACTTTCACTGGGTTCTGTTTTTTTGTTGGTTTATTTCTTCAGTAAAATCTAGGAAGAAAGAAAACTTGAGCAAAATGTCTTATTTTAACTTAATTTTTCTTGTTTTAATAGCCCTACTAGCTTTAGTTCATATATAGTTAGTGGGTTTGTTAGCTGTAAGTAGGAGTCATGCTTCGACAGTGTTGTCTAAACAGATTAAAAACCTCAATCAAGTAGACTATGACACACAAAAATAGATAACTGATGACTCTTACAAATTTCTAGGTTCTCTTGCTTCCTTACTGCGAAGTGAGCGGGAAGCCCCGGTATGTGCAGTAAGCGTTGTGTTGTGGGAGCAGAGTACTGGAGAAAGAGGGGAGAGGAGCACGTCTCCTCCAGGAGGAGCTCTTGGCTAGCATTTCTCATACCCAGGTGAGCCTGTGTGCAGGGGCAGAAACTTTGATTGCATTTTACTTTACATCCTTACTGGGACTTCCTTGCAGTAATAGTGGAGGGAGGGGAAAAAAACCACACTTTGATTTCCTCCGCAATGAGTTCGGATGAAAGAGTGACATATGTGAGTGTGTTGGCTGGCTGCAGCCTTCTGGATGAAAAGCTGCTGGGATCCATGGCTAGAATTGTGGAAACAGTGTGCATGTACATGGGTTTAAAGGGACTGAGTTAAGGTCACAGGAAGGCTTTGAGGCTCTTCACATAAATGGAACTTCCACAGTGTTCTGCTACTTAGAGAATATCTAGGACTTCCACCAGCAGCTCCTGAGAGCTCCTCAGCCTTCTCAGCCACAGACAAATGTGTCTTCCCTGGTGGTGGTGGTTAATTTTCTTAAAGAAGACTTTTACGTCTGGGATAATTTTACTATCCCTGTGGGAGTGAGGGCAGAACCAATTTGTCATGTATTTTTCTGAGGGTTCAGGCCTGATCCCTCTCACAGCTTATGAATATATAACATTTACCACTTTGGTGATTAAGCACCTCATCTGACATTTGTTGTAGTCTATGGGTTAGCTCCACTGACTTGAGTGGCGTTGTCTCACCCAACGTTACCAGGCAGCTCAGCCTCCCCTTTTCATTCTGCCTAGTTGCTGTTTCCTATGTTGCGCTGCTGGTGGCACTGGAGTATCGTGCAACCTACAGCCTTGCCCCTTGGGATGTTTCTGTTGGGTTGTGTCAATATTAGTTGCTGTTTTCTTTGAACTTTGAAATATTTGTAAAATAGTCCTGGACTTATCTGTTCCGTGCTGAAGTTTAAAGGGGTCAACAGGGTTTCTTGCCTTTCATTTTCGTTTTTCAATTTAAACACTTGTCTGAAAAACTTTATGAAGAGTTGCTAGGAAGGTACACAACTCAAAGTTACACACAGGAGATGTCCCCCGCACCCATCTACAATGACCTTCCTCTTCCAAGAAACCCCGTTTATGTTCCTTATGCACCGAGTGATAGATCAGTATCTGCCTGGGGGATCCTTTTGGGCTGCTGCTTGTTGAAAGATTGTGGGTTGGTGGGGTTTTTCCTTCTTTTTTCCAGCTTTTATATGCTGGCCGTGTACAGACCTGCAAACCAGCCAAATGTGTATGTACAGTATGACGACTTCTTATCTGTTTCTCAAGTCTGTACTATTAAATTGCTAATATCAGTATGTCCCACTGTCTCAGAAATGGCTGAGCTCCAAAACTAGCTCTGTTTGGCTTTGGCACAGCAGTGTGTTTTGTTTCTCCTCCTTTGGATGTTGCCACAAATACAGCTAAAATAATATCAACACAAATCTCTGTGGTTCTTGAGATACTAAGGAGCTCAAAATGGAGTCAGTCCTTTAGTAGACAGGAGAAAAAAAAAAAAAAATCTCTTCCTTTTCTTTTCAGTTTGCTGCTTCTGCTCTCCAGGAAGCTGTTGGGAGATGAGACAGGTAGGAACCCAGCTCCATGACACAGCAATAGAAGAGAGCCTCTGGATCTCAACTGCAATGCTTATGTAAGGCTCTGGAGAAGACTTTTTCTTTTTAAAGACTCTCTCTGCATTTTGTGATGTGGCTAAAATGTGTTCCCAGATCTCCTGAAGGCAGGACAGAAGGAAAGTAAAGATGAGGGTTAAAACCAACATGTCCGCTCCCTATTGCTGAGAGCACTTTGCAAAGTTGGTTGCTAATTGTTCATCGTCCTGCTGGTGAAATGGAGGTGCCCCTTGCTTGGGTGAGTCCTGTTGGTTGTTGCCCTTATAGAGCTCAGGGTACCTGAGTTAAGGGAAGGCACAGAGGCCTCTGTGCTGAGAGTACTGCTTGCTCACTTCCTCCATGATCCAAGGATGGGGCCAACCTGGTGGTGGTTGCTGCTGCTAAAACCAGGGGGTGCGACTTCCCTGTGGATGGAGAGGGAGGGCTGTGCTCCTGCTACTCAGCTGGGAGCATGTGGCTGTGCTGATGTGTAGGTCCTGCAGCTGTCCACCATGTTATTTGTGTGTGCATGCCTGTGCCCCGGAGGGTTAATTCAGAGATCCTCTTTGCTCTTTCCTACCCTTAAAGCTCCAACCCTGTGACTGCTCATAGGAGCCTGCTAAATTCAACATAGAGCACACGTAGCTGAGCATTTCCAAACAGACCCAAAATATGGCATGGCACTGTGATGTCAAACTGCTGCCCTGTTCCATCCCAGCAGCAAGCGAGGAGTTCCCATGCTCTTTGGTTTGTGATTGTTGCTGGGCTCCATCAGGCCTTGCCTCAGTTTTTCCATCCACAAAATGCCCTTGATAACCATCCACCACTGTGGAGATTTCTGATGTGGAATATTGGCTGTATGTTTGCACAGCACTTTTGAGAGTGAAAAATACTGATGAGCTGAGCTGTATCATCAGCTGTGAGCTGTGCCATTGTTCATAATAATCACTGCAGCCACTTCAGATATTAATTAGGTACGATACCTTCAAAGTGGTCTGACTAATTAAGTCTCACGCCACTGCTGTGTAGCAAGTTGCAGCTAATTATCCCCCTTCCTTGGATGGAAAAATCTAGGCAGAGGAGGTGAAGCATCTAGTCGTGCGTAAGCTAGCATCAAAGTTGGGGCTGGGAACTTGGAGGTTCCGGTTTCGGATGATTCTGTAGTTGCTTCTAGCTTTTGTAGGAAGTAAGATTTAGATGGAGTCAATGAGGTCCTTTTTTATTACTTTTTATTTTTCTTAACTTTAACTCTTGCTGATGCTAAGAGACAGTTCACTGTTTCCTTGATTCTTGTGCTGGATGAGTACAAGGGATTATGCTTAGTGGGGAAACGTTTAGTGTGTTAATATGGGTGCAACAGGAGCAATTTTATCAGTTTAACGTTGACAGCTGCCAGAGCAAATGACTGTTGTAAGCACCTATCTCCCTGCTGTCTGCTTTTCTTCTGACACATATATCTATTGACAGCCTTGCAGACGCTGTTCATCAGCATTTCTAAATGGTGACATGGTTTAAAAATGGTTTAAGTCAACTTTCCCCACAATGTGTGACTAGCACAAGAGCGGAGGAATCAAGTTTAGGAACTGAGAGTTGGCAGCAACATGTCTGCTCCCATAAGCAGCTTCCTCTAGCTGGAAATGCAGCAACTTGTTGCTACAAGATTGTACAGCAGAAGCTGCAGATTTTCGGATTTCCTTTGCTCAGCTGAGGGCAAGTTCATTCTTGTTCTTCCTGGCACTTTGCTGCCCGTGAATTAAAGGAGAAAAGTGAGAGGTGTCAACCTATGGAAGTACAGGCATCTGTTTCTGGCAGTGCGGAAACCTGAGAAAAGAGCAGCCACAAACCAAACACATGATGTCTTTTCTCTACCAAGTGTGTGCCAGTTTTCTTGCAAAGTTTTGATTTGTTAGGTGAGCTGGTGGTATGAGGAAAGAGGAGCCTTTTGGCAGAGTTGTGGGGGGGCTTGGTGGGAAAAGCAACCCCAAATCCAAGGTGTGAGTCTGAGGTTTGCTCTGGACACGTGCTGCGGGCTGGTCCTGT
Organism: Balearica regulorum gibbericeps; assembly: GCF_011004875.1. Lineage (NCBI taxonomy): Eukaryota > Metazoa > Chordata > Aves > Gruiformes > Gruidae > Balearica > Balearica regulorum. Next base: position 558,878 of record NC_046212.1, read on the forward strand.
TAGGCCTTGGTGCAAATGAGAAGTGCTTGGTCGGTCAGGGGATCAAAGAGATTAACTGTTCACTTCCTTGTGCCCTGTTCGTTATGGAAATGAATGTGGCTTTACCGTGTACACTTAAATTTGATGCCTAGGTGAGAGTGGTCTCTGGGAGTCTCCAAGGCTTAGATACAGTCTCTCTGGACCTAGTGGAGAAGTTGACAGATAGAGAAGTGGTGTGTGGGAAACTGGTCTCCTTCTTTAGTCTTCAGGGTTTCGTTGCAGGCACCTCAGTTTTCTCATTAGATTCACTTGTGTTAACATGGGCAGGAGGTTTGGTTTCCCACAGGACTTTGTACAAAAATCCCTTGGAGCATTATGGGCAGAAGCCTTGCCACCAATTCTCGTATCAGCTCAAGCTTGAGTTTCTTGGATTTAATTGTGTGGGAGTGTCCTTGTTACCTTAGAGCTGGGTCACCCACCAGGTTTGGACTCCACAGGGGTCTTGAGTTTGAAGAAGAAAGCTTGGGGTCATGATCTGGGGTCAGGATATGCTTATAATGCTCTGACAAGAACTGAAAGTGCTCAAGTCTAAAAGACCTTTGTCCTAGGTTGGGAAGTGCGGGTTCCTTTCTTTGACCTGTCACCAGCTGGCCGTAGAACTTGGGCAAGCTGCTCCTTTCCTTGGACCTCTGATCTTGCACTCATTATTTCACTGGGAAGCACAAGCTGCCGTCTGGTGTGATAAGCTCTTGAATGAATATCAAATGCTATGCAGACCTGATCTGTTATAACCAGACAAGCAAAGTTCAATCAGCTGTAGATCAGGCTTATAAAATGCTTATTATCAGCTGCCTGGATTTTTATTCTGACTTGCAACAGAACCGCTCCATCCTTGGATCCTTCACAGAGCAGCTTGACTGTGAGCAGAAGGTTTTATTTCGAGTGATAATGTCTTCAGATTAGTAGAGCTTTCTAAACTCCTTCACTGTAGTGCGGGGACCTTGCTGTGTAGCAGAGAAGGTAATGAGGGATCTTACTCAGTCACAGAATGGGCTTTAGATAAGGGCCTTTGTAATTGATAAAAACCCCTTCATCAAAGTCGTATATGGTAGGCCAAAGATTAGACATGGCACTGCAAATCCTCTGCTCTGTTTCCTGGTGTGGAGTGCTTCATGATGCCATAATTAATTCTGGGTTATTGTTACATTAGCAATTTATGCGTCTTCTATGTGAGTGACAAGGGTTTAGTTAGAGCTGAGTCTGAGGGTGGTGTCCCTCCTTGGCCTTCTCAGTTCCCCTCCACCCCTGGGGTCAACCCAGAGACTCTGAAGTCTGTGAAACTCATAGAAGCTGCTGAAATGCAGCTTTGTTACCCCAGCAGCTGAAATCCAGGAGCAGTCGTGCTGCAACAGGCCTGCCCTCCTGCGAGAGAACAACCTGCAGGGTGACACATCAAAAGAGAAGGGCAGCTCCGTGGTGTTCTCTGCAGAGATCAAAAGGAAGTAAGCAGGGCGGCTTCTCTCCTGGCTGGCCCTTGAGACTGCTCATCTGTTTCTCCGTGTCCCTTTAATCTCAGTTACCTCCTAGAAGATCACTGTTTCAAGCATGTGAGATGGTGGTGGGAAAAGCTTGTCTGTGAAGTGGCTAGTGTGAGGGAAGAGATCCTTGGTTGCATGTTGGGGAAGAACTCCCTTTCCCCTCATGAACAAAGCGTACAGGAGAGCGAAGGTTTTAGTGTAACCTTCTAATAGAGCCAGCATCTTTGTGTCCCGTCAGAGGACGTGACGCAGCATGAGCGTGAAAGGGCGCAGGGGAGCTGGATGCGAGCTGCCCGGTGTGGTGTCTGGTATCAATCTCTACCTAGACAACATCAATCCCCTTCTGCAGCTGCAGTGCCTTGACGGTACCAGGGCAGGAGGTCCCCTCCATAGGGCTGCCATTGCACGGCATCAGGGATTAGTCCTCGTTACTACTAGTGCATGGAGGCAAGTGAGTAGGGCAGTATTTGAAAGTTGTGAGGGCTTTTCAGGAATGTGTGTGGTGGTTATTATCGAGGGCTCTTGGATCTCCTGGGACTGACTTGCTGGAGTAACCGCTGCATTCTCTGGACATTCCCAGCCTGACCAGCGCTGACTCTTGGTGTCTGGGGTGGCTAAGTAGGGCAGATGCTGAATTATTTATTGTCCTCCAGCCCCTAGAGCAGGACCTGCAGTGCATTCCTTACTGACTCAGGTTGAGCTTTAACTCCACATCTTAACCATTACTTAAACAGGTGTTTTCCTCAGAATACCCACAGTTGTACTCAGGATGAATGCCTGAGAAGAAAACTGCTTTTGGTTTGCCCTGGACTATTTCTGAGCCCACTGTAGATCACCTCTGTAGACAACCTTGTCCTTGGATCAGGGCAGCCACAGTGACTTGTGAAAGCACCTTTTCTGCCTTGCCTCAACGAACCTGTGGGTCTTTCCAAAATGGTGTGTCTTCTTCAGCGACGTCTTGTAAAGTGCTCAGGGCCAGCATTGCCTTTATGGAAAAGCCATAAGAGCAGAGGTGTTGAACCTGAGAGCATGGGAATGTGTGATGAAGTATTCAGCCTTGAGTGGAAAAGATACTGTCTGAAAGGCTATGGGTCAGTGAAAGGGAACATGGACCTCACAAGAGTGGTGAGCCTTGTAGCTGCTTTGGAGAGGAGGGAGGAAGAAAAGGAGAGTAAGTGTGAGTGAGACTTGGGAATCAAATTAGATATTCCTGGGGTACCTCCCAGCCTTTGTATTTATGAGCTCTTTTCTTCTGAGGACTGTACTATTGATGCTGAAAGTAGGAATCTCATCTGACCTTGAATAACATCAGTGTGATGCTGATTTTGGGGGGGATTCCCAAGGCCAAAGGAGGCATTTACCTGAGCTGTAGGTTGAAGAAGAGAGTAATGCAAAGGAAAAAACAGGCCTGTGCTAGGCCTTTCTCTCCCCTGGTGCAAGTTTCCCAGGTGACTGGTTAGTGTCCCAAACACTGATCTCTGCCTTTGGGGGAGGTGGAGAGCGGAGAGCTGCTCTGCTTCTCCATGTTCTCTCTTGATCTGCATTTCTAGCTGGTGCTGTCACCAGCAAATTTGCTCTGCTCTTTGCCAAGGCTGCAGGTCCTGGCTGGTAGCTGTTCCCTGCTCTGTATGTATGTGTCTGCGTTTTCTCTGAAGACCAGCTTCAGCTGGTTTGTGTGAAGTGCTGACTTCAGGCATTGTGCAGAGCATGACTCAGAAGGGTAGAGGTTTAGGGGAAAGGGAGGGAAGTCTTTTTAAGGAGTTGTAAGCTATAAACTACAGTGAACAGTATTGGTAGAGGTGGCCTGGTTCCCTTCCAGTTTCAAAAGGAAGACTATTAAGGATTTACAAAAAGCTGGCAAAATGGCAAGACAAACCAATGCTTTATTGAGTGTGTAAATGCTTGTAAAGCCACTAGTAAACCTGATAATGTTGTGTATGTGCAGGTGTGTATGTAGAGACAAGGAGGAGAGGAGGGACGTACCAAGAAGGTACCTGGAGGTTTCCAGAGAACCCGATGTTCCCTGTAGAAGTAGATTGATGACGGTCACAGCTGTCATCAGCAGAGTAATGGCTGTTGCAGAACCTGGTTCCCTTCAACTCCCTGCTCTGATTTCACGGTCCAGGGCAGGTGAGCCCACCAAGTCCATCAGTTCCTACTCCAGTGCCTTGTGTAATACTGTCCAGGGGTAGTCTTAAAGACTTTGACTCTTAAGGAGCAGAGAAGCACAAAGGGGCCATGGGATCTCTTAGAGGGAGGTCACAGAGAGGGGCTCACCCTGGTTCCTCTCTCTGATATGTCTATGGATATCATATAACAGAAATACAAATTTGGTTGTGTGATAAGACAGGAGAGCAGCCCATTTTCCCCCTCTCACAGGAACTGCTTTGCATGTGCACCAGCTGGGGCAGAGGCACCTGCACTGTGGTTGCACGATGGCAGAATAGGAACTGGGGGGCTGTGAGGATGGCAAAGAGCAGGTTGGTCTGGGCCTGAGGGGCTGGGAGAAAGGAAAGGGGCGGTAGGTAGGTGAGCTGTTCCTGAATATAATGCAGAAGTCGGGCACCTCCACATGTGAGACAACACCCCCCAAGTTCCCTTACATTGGCATTTCTTTGACAAGATGTCATGGAAGGCACTTGTCAGACAATTTGCTGATGTGGAAGCTTTGAAGCCCGCAATATTTGCCTTCTGTGCAAAACCCAGCAAACGTGGATTGGAGCTGTCTGCCTGGGTTGCAAGCAGTTCCCTCCCCACGGCAATGGACGCTGTAAGATCAGAGCTCAGCAAATGCACAAAGGGAAGCGCCAGGTGGGGCGGACAGCCTGCTCCCTGCTGCAAACAATGCTGACAAAGCCCTCTGGGGCTGGGCGGCCCAGCCTCTGAATTCTCCTTTCCCAGCGAGGTAGAAAAAGAAGCCTGAGCTGGCTGCGTCTCCTGAGGTTCCCCAGCCCAAGGGCCGTCTGCCTGCCCCAATCACTCTCCTAACTTCAGAGCTGTATTTGCATGGTCTGGGGGATGTGAATGTGTGTGCCAGGAGGCTATTTCGACCCCAGCATACCTAGCTAAATATGTTGTTGCCCTTTTAGGAGTGCCAAAGTCACTTCTGGCCTTTCTGTCCTTCCCTGGCATGGTTCAGGGAGCGTAATTGCTTTGTAGGGCTGCTTCAGACATCTTCACCTGGGGTTGTGTCAGTGCAAGGTTCATGGCTCAACAGGGGAGCTCTGGATCTGAAGACCTGCTGAATTTTGCAGGTTTTGCGATTCAGGTGGAAAGGCCGGAATAGTGCATTAGAGGAATAAAGGCCAGTTGTGAAATGCAGATCCACATCAGAAGCTGGATTTGGATCTCACTGCAGACTAAACAAATGTGGGTCTGCAAGGCTTCTTGGATGATAAACACTGAGAACAGGGGCGGTCATGTACGTATGCATTAGATGTCTCTGTTCTGGTTTGCAAGAAGCAGCTGTTTGTTGTGAAAATGTAGAAAGAATTTGAATTTTTTCTTATGGGGTAGGATTAACTGAAGAATAAAGGAATGGCGTCAGCCTTGTTTCCAACCTCACCTGTGGCAAAGAAAATAAGGGGGGTAATGTGAATTGGAGCTGAGATACCACACCAAGATGAGGATGTGCTTTAGTAAAGTTAGTGATGTACACAGGATTAGCTTAGCCTGTTGGGAATCTAATGCTAAATACATCTGGTCAGACAGCACAAATTCTGTATCTGTTAGGGTTTTTTTGGTGAGGTGGAATATTTTTGTCCCTTCTGCTTAGCAGCTGCAGGTGCGAAGGGCACTTGATGCTGCCAAAGGAAATTCACTCCAGGCTAATAAGGGGCCTTTCTGTCCCTCCTTCATCTCCAACCAACAGTCAGGACCTGCCCCAAGCATTCCCCTTTTATTGCTGCCAGGCCAGGTCTCTCCTTAGATTTCCAGTTAAATGGTGGCATTGCTTAAAGTTGAGCTTCACAACCCATGTAGGTGAGCAGTGGGGTTCAGAGATGCTTCCACGCGTGTCTGTGCACATAGATGTGTTTGTGCGCACACGAACAGATGCAGGTGTAGCCTCAGATGCATCATGCACATGCATGGATTGTGCCTGGGCCTGATAGCTGTGCATATTTGCACTGGTCTGCACAGTGTTTGCTCCCTGCAGTCTGTTTTCTCTTAGATTACGCTATCTGAATTGCTCTTTGCTTGATGTTGTTGAGAAACAAGAGTGCATAGAGAGCATTAAAAGGTGAGCAAGGAGGGAGCTGGGTGGGATCTGTAAGTGATCCAAGACTCCATGTCAAAACATCCCCACCCCATTCCTTGCATGGCTGGGATGGTTTGCAAAAAGCTCAGACTTCTCAGTAAATTGCAGAGGAATTGGCACAAAAGTAACTCTGAGGGGCCCAGTCCAGCTCCCATAAAATCCACCAGGAGACTAGTCCCACTATACTGCTGTAGCCAGCGCTCACTGAAATTTTGCTTATTCCACTCATGTTTAAGCTGGCGGAGAAGGGGCAGATGCCAATGCTTGTTACTAGCAGCATCAATCAGGAGCAAGGTGATGGCGTGGCATTGAGAACAGTCGGGCTGAAGTTAGTCTTTATTTGCCAGCTCTGCTGCTTGCGGACAGCAGCATCCTCACTACAATTGCGAGCTGATCCCAACAGCTCTGTCCTCTTACCTGCTTCAAGTACAAACCTGGAGTTAATCTCAGACTTGGAGCTATGATGATAGCAGGGTTTTAGGAGGCTCAGGAACAACTTAAGTCATTCTGTGCTGATGTTGCCTCTTGTGCAGCTGGAGAACCTGGATGGACAAGCATAGCCAGGCTGCTATGGGCTGTTTTCTTTGCTTGAGTGAAGAATTGGGGGGTCTTTCCTGGTTGGGATGGCAATAGGTTTGGAACAGATCAGCCATTTTAGGAAGAGTGAGATTGAAATGCTGACCCTTCCCGGAACACAGTGGTGAATAGCTGATGCAGCCAAGAGGCAATTTCCAGTGGTGAGCTGGGCTTTTAACCAGTGCAGAGGGCTGGAGTGTTGCTGGAGTCAAGGGCTGGTTTACACATTCAAAGATGTGCCCCCGAGTTGCTTCCAACTCTACTTAAGGTCTCATCAAGGACTGAGAAGCTTCCACCAAGATGGAAGTTCATATTTCTGAGTTACAAACTGGCATTTGTCTTGAAATTCAGTCCTGCCAACTACTGAATCCTCTACCTTGGTCTGACTGGGATCCTCCCGGACCTTGCAAAGTTGGGGGCCTTTCTCTGGATCCACTTGTCGTTGTTGCCCTAGATAACATGTGTTGTATAATCTGCAGAGCACACTCCAGATATGTATGTGGGCGAATCCTCCAGGGCGAACTGAATTCAGCACTCAGGTTGGAACATGTGCCGTAGGTGTTTGTTGCCATGAGTATGAGCTGGCTGTCCGGAAAGCTGCCAGTGGAGCACGTATGGATGGAGTGTTTCTCTCTCATCCAGAGGCTCCACACCACCTTGGTGCACTCAAAACTACGTTGGAGAAAGCACTGACATGGAGGCTGAAGAGCAGTCTGTTTGTGGGAGTAAAGGGCTTGTCTGATGCTAGCTCAGGTCTGGCTCTTAAGAGGGGTAAATATGTTGTGTGCTGGCAAGTTTCAGGTTTCCCCCAGGAAAATCCAAGGCTAAATGAACCTCTGGATTTCTGTAGTGCCTTGTGGTCCACTGCTTTAAAAGAAAAAGGCATTTGGAGTTCTTCCCCCACCTTGTCTAGTTTGTAAGTCTTCTGGGGTCCCAGTTTTTGAGTGTTTTCTGTTGTTAGTAGGCTAGAGCTTTGGTTTGAACTAGGAGAGCAGCTGTTCCTCCATGTTGCCCGACTTCAGGAACTGGGACTTAAAACAGTGTCACTCACTGGGAGAGCTGGCACTGGGGGGATAAACTGGTGCAGTGTCACTGACCTCAGTGAAGTTGCACAGGCTTCTATCCAGTGAAGTGCTAAGGGAATGCCGGATTTGCACCTTGTTGAGGTCAGTGGGCCAGGCAGGTGTAAATCTAGAGTGGATCTGCAGCTATGGATCTGAGTTGGTGTTATCTCACTCCTTGTATTTCTGATCCCTGCAAACTACACAAATCATTCTTATGTTGGTAGTGGGGTCTTTCGGCCCTCCTGCACTTATGCTGCACAAAGCAGCTGCCAGATCACTTTGGCTACACGAGAAGGCTCTGGAAGAGTTGAAAACTAAGCCCTAGATGTTTTATATTCCCTTTTTTAAGTGTGAACTTTAGTCCTCTGTTTGTGGTGGTGGGGCAGCTCAAAGAGGCCAACATTTGTTGGGTGGTAGACATTGCTGGCCAGGGAAGGTCTTGCTGTTGCACTGGAATACCACCGGCCTGGGAAATGTTGGAGACGAGGGAGATTTTAGGACTCTTGGAGTTGATCTCGGTGCCATGGAGTGTGGTAAAGCTGGACACACGGGTCTTAGGGAGCTGGGAAATGTGCGGGCCAGGTTTGCTAATGCTAAAAAAAAAAAAAAAAAATAGCCAGTGCTCTTTCCATGAGCAGAAGTTGGGCCCCGATGGCACCAGCCCCCTTTGCACGAGGAGGCTGGATGGGTGAGTCTAGTGAAGGAGCCCTTTGTGCAGAGGGGGCTGCCTTGCCCTGCAGGATCCCCTTGCAGGGCCACAGCCAGCCTGCCCTGCCCCTCTCCCCAGCGTTCCCAGCCCTGTTTGCTTCCTGCGTCAGAGCCCCCACCGCCCGCCCTGCAGTGAGTCACAGCTGGGATTCCTCAGCTCTGAAGTGGTTCCTTTTTTTTTTTCCTCCTTTCTTTCTCCCTCTCCTCCCCAGGTGCTGAGCTTTTTTTTTCCAAAGCCTTGAATTGAAGGGTGTGTCTATGAAATCTCACAAACACATGCAGGCCCCAGCAGGAATGGGTGAGCACCGTTCCCATTATGTTATGAATGTCTGGCTGACTGCCACGGGGATCCTGCCAGGCTGAGCAGCCAATCTCGAGCACCTAGACCTGCTGAGCTCTGGGGTTTTGCTCCTCTCACTAAGTCACTGCTTTGCAGAGATGGACAGTTTTAATCTCCTCTCAGCAACAGCCATGTTTTTGTACTTGCTTGGCCTGCTGTGATATCCCAGTTCCCACGGTTAGCAACTTCCCAGGGTACTGTGCCGGTAGGGGTGGAGAGTTAAGCAGGCAGCTCTGGCAGCTGGACTGCCCATCCTTGTGTGTGACTCATCTCGTCCAACCTGCAATCTCAAATATTTTCTCTTGCCCTGCCCTACACACTGGGCACTGCCCCAGCTCACCCAGGCCCCTCCATGGATCTCAGCTCAATGTGCTGCATCAGGTTTGGAGGCTGCCTGGTGTACTTGTGCATTGGGAAGATCTGTTGGGCTGGGAGGGAGTGTGGCTGGCTGGTCTGGGCGATCTCTGTTTCCCAAGGGTGGACATGTGCTGTGTGTTGGGCTTCCACCTCCTCAGATGCACAATGAGCACTTGTTTCCTGGTGAGGATGTTGAGGGATACGTGATGGTTAAGTAGCTGTGCTTAAAGCTAGCAGAGAGGATGCAGTAGCTGAGACTTCAGCACAACCTCTCAAGTAGACAACAAACTCTGAAACCCAGTTACAAACTCTGGCTGCTGAAGTCTGCAAAGGCTAAAGGAAGCAGGTCTTCTGTGCTAGCAGTGCCTGCTAGCAAGAGTAAGCCATTTGTGAAGGTCTGCAGTCCATGCCTTGATGCGCTGTTGGGCTCCACAGTTGAAAGCTGTCTCAGACTCAGCTGGCATCTGTGCAGAGTGAAGTTGATGCGTGTGAGGCTGTGAATGGTCTCTGGACCATACTGAGCTTAGAGCACGTGAAACCTGGTACAGACAGACCCTGATCGGAGCTGCGAAGTCTCAGTCCCGATCACTAGTAGTAATTTGACCTGACCTCGTTTCTGTTTTCCTCTGCTCAGCAAAATGGACACCAGCTCCTGCACATCTGTCTTTGGCATCATGACTGCACTCTGGACAGGCTGGCTTTCCAACCCTGATGAACTTTCCACGGAGGAACATCCTCATCTCTGCTGAGACCTGAGGGAGGTTAGCTCAGGCCACAATCCACACAGCCCTCCTGCCAGGCAGGGACAGTCTTGTTCTTGTCCCCAGCTGTGGGCAGAGCTGCTGCTCTTCCCAGTGCCCCTGGCCTGGATTCCCAGAGGCTCCCACTGCCGCTGGGTGGTGATGCTCTGTAGCATAAATGCTGTGTGTATAGAGGGTAGAGCGGGTCAGGAGGTGCTGGGAACTACTGTTTTGACTCATGCCTTCCAGAGAACAAAACACTCCTCTCCTACAGACACTGGTCCCCACCCTTTCTGCCCCCGTGCCGGGGCTCTGTCCTCCTGGAGGGCTGTGCAGCATTAAATATGGACAAACAAATGGCCAACCTTATTGCCATTTTGTTTCATTTGAGGCTTCCTCCAGGCTTGTGATGGCCTTGTGGATGTGCAAGAATTTGGGCTGGGTGGGGAGTGTGTGGAAGCAGCAGCTGCTGCTGCCTGGCTGCGTGTGCGAGTCCCTGGCACACCTGGAGGTGGAGGTGTGGGACCTGTTGGCACTCCCACCCTGTAAGCCCAAGGGCAATGAGCTGACACAACTCTGCTGGAATCTGTCCCGCTCTAACCAGGATCGCTGGCAGGCGGGTACTGAATCTTGGCAGCAGAACAAGGGAACGCTAGTTTCTCTGAAATTCTTGGGCTCGTTTGGTCAGGGTGCTGGCATGCGGAGTCATGGCAGAATTGGCACGCGTATTGCTGTGGCAGAGGCAGGCGGTGAGGCCTGGAGACAGGACTGGCTGGGCTGGCAGCTCAGGGTCTCTCCTATGTCCCTCCTGGCTGGTAGCAGCTTGGCTCTATTTTTTTATTATTTTTTTTCACTAGTCTGGGGGCACCAAGCGATGTGCTAACCTTGCCTTGGACTGAGGCAGCGAGATGTGGTACCAGGACTGGGAGACACTGGGCTAGAAGGCTGCCAGCCCTGTCGTGCACTGGTTTTGGTACTGCTGGGAGTCCCAGCCATGACAGGGCGATGCGTGGAGTCCCCTTGTGATCTGGTTGTCCTGAACCAAAACCAGGCTGAGGACATCTCAGAGGTGAAGCTCCCTTAGCAGGTCTGTGCAGGCTGCTGTCTCCCAGGCACTGTCTGGGAGGTAGAGACCCCAGGGCTGCCCTGAGCCAGCCAGGTGCAGGTAGAGATGGAAACTAAGCAACAGGGATGGCTGCAGGACAGAAGAGGAGGTGTTTCACATGTCTGGGATGGTGAATAACTGGAAATAGTTGAAAGAAAGGGGCAACCCAGCCTTGCAGCAGGCAACCTGAGCTCAGCTTGGGCACCCTGGGGACTCTGAAGGGCTGCAGGAGAGGAAAGCCCTGACTGGGCCACCATCCCCAGTGATGAATTCATGCAGGGCAGAATTTCCCCCCTGTTTTGTGCCAGGTGTGGAGTGGGCTATGTGGAGGCAGCCTTCCCTCCCCTGTTACAGGTAGAGCTCTGCACACCTGGCCAAGGAGGCAGGGTGTGGGCAGGGGAGGATGGGCCTGGCAAACCCGGCAAGGCTCAGGTGTTCACATTCCTCCCTGGATTGGCCACGGAGAGCAAAACCTCACCTTATATGGTCAAAAAAGCCAGTGCCCGCTGCTGCTCCTCCTCCCTGTGAAGGGACAGAACCGTGGAGAGGTGTGTATGGGCTGATGGGGTCAGGCATGCTTTCCTCCACCCTTCCCTGCTCTCCCCTCCCTTCTCCAGCTGCCCTGGAGACAACTACAGCATTTGCTTTGCAGCCAGTGTGGCTCATTTCTGGGGCTCACAAAGAGTCTGGTTCCCCCCAGTGAGTGTGACTGGTTTTGTGTCCCCCAAGAGCCAGGGAGGTGATGGGTGGGCAGCCAAGGGTGCCCCTAGGAGGGGCTGAAGAGGTCTTCAAGCTCAGGTAGACAGTAGGGACGGTACAAATCACTGCCTACCTGATCGTTAAGCCTCTTTCCTGCTCACTAAACTTGCTTCTGTCTGTACTGGGCTGGAGCATTTGGTTAGGATACCCCCCCCTCAACTTGATCCCATCTTAGGCTGCAGGCAAAACCAAATAGGAGTAACTGGCACAGTTTTGTCCAAGATCATGCAGGGAAGGGAAATTAAATTCTCTTTCTTTGCCCATGACTGGGGGAGTTCCTTTTCCCAATGGCTGATTTCTTGGGATGAGCTGCTTGAATCCCTGGAAACAGCTGTGCCAGGTGGCAGGCCTGGGAGATGAGCCTGGAGGATCCATCTTTCTCCCCCTGTCTTGTCCCCTGTTTTTTGGAGTCACTCCAGACGTGAGCTGGAACCGGGGGGAGCAGCTATGGTTGAAGTGGGACTGGCAGATTAAACTGGGTTGGAAATTGGAGCAGACTTGAGGGTATTTTTCGAAAACTGCAACTGTATTCAGTGGGACTAGGTGTAGTGGAAAGTCTCTAGAATTCTAGGCCATCCTTTCTCCACCCCAGAAACACATTTCCATCTCACTTTCCACGCATTTAACAACATGGAACATGTGGAATGATTTTTTTTTTTCTTCCCCCACTCCCCCTCACCCCCCCAGTACAAAGCATGAACACAGCCTGTGCCAGATTTCCCCAGTCTAAATTTACTCGTCTCTGAGCCAGGCTGCTCAGTGCCCTGGGGAGTACTAGAAGATAGGCTGGCTGCTTCGAGACCAGGTCTGTGGCCTGTTTTAATGGGAGCCTGGTGGGCACTCTCTGCTTCTACCCAGAGGAGCATCCCTACATCTGGAGGGAAAGGACGGGTAGGAGAAGAACCATAAATGTTCCCACATGCAGCTGGATAGCTGTTTCCTGGGGAGCAGATGGGCTGAAGGCTGAGTTTCCAAAGGAAAATGTGGTTCAGCTCTTCATAAAATTCTTTTTAATGTTTTCTTGCAGGATTTAGCCCTAAAAGGACAAAAAAGTGGTGTGTCTCTGCAGGTCAGAAAGGGTCCATGGCCTTTTTCCGAGTGGTGCAGGCAGCACAGCCCCCAACCAGAGCTTTGGTGTTAGTCACCAAAGCCAGGCACCAAGGAGGGGAAGGTGACAGGTTCATTCCCTGGACTGGTGGGATCTGATCAAGGGAGGTGTTTCTCACTCGTGTTAACTGCTGGGAACTGATTTCCCTTCACCAAGCAGATCCCCAGACTGATTGAAAAGTATGTGGGCTACGAAGGAATGAGATCTCAGTCTGTGTGCAGTGAAACAAATTGGGGCCAGCCAGGCCCAGTTACAGGCATGAGTTCCACCAGGATGTGAGTTCTTGGTGGCTGTGGAACATGCTTTGGGATCAGGCAAACCTCTGTGCCTCACTCCCTTTGTAGCCACTGTTGTGCCCGTGCAAGGCATCCAGGGAAAGATCTCAGCCACACTTTGGTGTCCTCTTTCTCACTACCTGGGAGCTGTTTTCCCTTTTTCCTGGGAGACTGGGCTTGCTGGAAGGGAGGGTGTTGTTTGGGATGTGGCAGCTCATGGGATCCAGGGCTTGGAGGCCTCTGAACCTCCTCTTTGGAGGTGTTTGCAGTGGTGTCACCTGCCCAGGAGAGGGAGCCTGGAGCTCACACTTGGATGCTCCCCGCCCCAGGAGGCAGTGGCACAGGTATGCGGTGCCCTTAGATGTGGTCTGGGGCTCAGACGCTTTCTGCTTGAAAGAGAGCAGAGGAGCCGTGCCACTTCCCTCTGTCTGCTTTGGCTTGTCTTCTGGACTCCAGCCCAGTTGCTGTTGTGCAGACGTGAATATTTCCCTGGTGATCTTCCCTGCCAGAGTCTGCCCCACCAAAAGCAGCTCTGCCCCCTGCTTTCAGCACATGGATTTATCTGTCCCTGGGTTTTGCCCCTGGGCTTTATCTCGCAACTGGGCCATGTCCTGAACATCTGATGTCTCCTTTCCCCACACTTGGGCAGATGCTCCAATCTTTGGCTCCAGACAGGGTTTGAGATCATCTTTGGGGAGCCTCTTGCAGTTGAAACTGATACAGCTTTACCTGGAGATGGCTGTGCTTTGGATTGCACAGATGTAGCTCGCCAGATAACACGGATGAGCTTGCCTTTATTCCAGCGATCCCCTTAGCAGCTAAATCTGTTGGCCGCTGTGTTGATTACTGTGCTGGCTCAGCATCCTTGCCCTCGTAGGACTGTCCCCCAGCACCCCACAGGGGATCTTGAGTTGATGGTACTGCCTGGTATTTCTCAAGGGGGCAAGGGGTGTGATGCCCTTCACTGGACAAAGAAAAATGATACAGAACTTCCCCAGTGAATTTAACAGCTAGGCTTAGGGCTGACTGTGTCTCCGGTGTAAGAATAGCTACAGAAATTAGCCCTGAGGAAGGGGCTGATCCTTCAGATGAAGTCAGTGCTCAAGGGGTAGCATGGAGAAGGGGGAAGGACAGGTACAGAGGCCCATACGGATGTCCCAAAGCAATGTGACTATCTCAGGCATAGCTCAGCTCCCATCACCGGACTGCAGGAATTCTTCTGCTGCATAAACTCATTGCCCTGGTGTGATGTGGTTTGATACACGCTTGTCAATTCTCAGTGGGAAAACTGAGGCACGGAGCAGTGAAGTGACTGAGACAGTGAAATAGTGAGTTGGGTCCTTCTCTCCTGGGTGCTATACTAGTGAACTGACCCCAGGAGTCCAGTCCCTGCTCTGGCCTTGGGGCTCTCACTCAGTCCCCTGGGTGGTGAAGGCTCAGAAGCAACAAAAAGACCAACCCTAAAAAACATATGGCAGGGAGGGAAAACAGCTAGAAACTTCTTGCAGGACTGGGCTGCTGTTGAACCCCTGTGCTCTCCAGCCTGGCTGTGAGCACACATCTCTGACCACCCTGCCCTCAGTTCCCCCAGGTTGAATGTTCAGGGCTCCCAAGCCCTCCCTGTCCGTTCAGGTTTCATTCTGGGCACCGCTAGCTCTGTGTTTCTCTGTCCCCCTTGCTCACAGAGCCTGCCCCACCCTGCCTTCCAAGGACACCGGGCTGTTCAGAGCAATCCGTCATTTTCTGGGCCTCACACACCTTTGGTGTCGTGCAGCCTTGCACAAACCCAGCATTGTTCTTCCAGTTGGAAGGGCTTTCCTTGAAGGGCTCTGCTGGCTCCTGCCTCCAGGGGAAGCTCTGCTAAAGTGCTGTCTCCTGAGCTGGGAACAGCTTGAACAACTTGGAGCTCACTTGTAGCCTCCCCCCTCATCCCTGACAGTCTGAGAAACTGGATTTAACAGCTGGGGCTCTTTCTGCTGGCCTGGAGTGTCCTCCCCTCCTGCCCCTGTACCCCTTGAGCTGACCCTGAAAGTGCAGTGTTTCTCTCAGGTGGGCAGCAAACAGCAGAGCAGAGATGCTCCCCATCTCAGGTCCTCTAGCACCCCTGGGGGCCTCGTTCGTTTTGGATCTCCCAGCTAAGGCCCCAAAGAGGAATGTGTTTTTGAGCAAAGAACACCAAGAAAGGCCCTGTGCTCTGGAAGGGCACCTTTGAAATGAGGGGCTGCATGAAAGTGTGGTTCCCCTGCATGGATCTGGGTCCCAGGTGCACGGATGTTCCCCTTTGCAGAGGTGCAGGGGGAATTTAGCAAGGAGAAGCTCTGTGTGGATGAGTGTGGTGGTGGGAGCGTGGGTAGCCCATGCAATAACCCTTCATCCTCTGAAACGTGCTTGAGCTGCTCTGTGATTCAAAGCCACACGGGAGGCTAGTGGCAGAACAGCGGTGAGCTCCCCAAAGCCTTGGCCGCTGGCTTTGCGTCTGCCCCTCCAGCCCTCTGTATTTCTCCCTGGGGATATGAACCAAACAAATTACCTGGGAAGCAATTTCAGCTTCATTTGGCTGCCGGAGTTTAGCCAGAGCCCTCAGCTGAGACCTGCTGGCAACTGGGGAAGAAACTGCTGTTTCAGGTGGGCTGTGGTAAGAAATTTGGGGAAAAAAAACCCACTACAGTGCTTTCCATGTGACATTCAATACTTTATTATAACAGCTGTAACCCTGGAGAGCAGGTGTTCTGGTTACATAGATGCTATGGTAGTTGTCTATCCTAGAGAAACATGGAAATACTGCGATGCACTCAACAGAAATATGCAGAGAGACTATTAACAACTCCTGTGAACTCAAAATCTGGGAATTCAAGTGGGGCTGCGTGGCAGCAGCTGAGGCCGGAGCCTGGCCTCGTAAAGGAAAATACTGGAGGGCACCATCTATGTTAGTCTGTGCATGAGGGCCACAGTAATGCCTGCGGCGAGGCCAGAACATCCCCCCACCTTCCTCACAGGGGGATGTGGCATCTACGGAGTTGGCTCTGGTGGCTTCAGTGTGACGTGGCTGGCATCAGCCAGGTAAGGTAAAAGCTGCTATGTAAGGTCAATAAATACAAAGTCCTGCTTGTAGTGGTTAAACAGGAACCAGTGAATATCCCATTTCTAGGACCTAGCACCACTGTGTGCGGGGTGCCTTTAGGTGAGACAGGCAGAGATGCTCTCCACTAAAGAGATGGCTTATGAAAATAAAAGTTCTGAGGAGTTTTAGGTTTGGTGGTATAGGAAGGAATGAGGGCCCCACCAAAAGGCAGTAAAATTAGTTAAATAACCTGAAGTGGCCAAGGATCCCCCAGTATAGCCAGCATGTTTGTCACCAGGTATGCAGATCCACCTGGCTCAGGTTGTTTACCTGCATCTCCCCACCAGCTCAGTTTGGAAAGCTTGATGCTGCCTTCCTTTGAAAGCCACATCACTGAACACTTCTCAGACACGCACGGAGCAGGGAGAGAATGATTTTGTAATACTGGTAAAATGGCTGGGCCGGTGGCTTCTGGCTGCTGCGTTAAAAGTTTGTGTCTGATACTTCCCCTCTTGCCAAGTTTCCTATAGGTAGGTCTCAAAGGTTGTGAATGCAAATCTTCTGGGGAAACAGACCTAGGGATGAAGATGTTGGTGTGAGTATTTGAATGGGAGAGTCTCTAAAATCCTGGTTTGGATTCTGCTCGTAACTGGTAACAGAGATGTTAACTGGGATGTTGCAAAAACAAAAGAGACAGCCTGGAGTGGATTCTCATCCCTTGTCCCTCGGACATTGGCTTGAGTTCAGGAGAAAGTGCTTTGGCTACAGATGCCAACAGGTCTTGTGTTTATGCTGTGGGGCTCTGTTTCTCCTAGGAGCATTCTTCGCTGGGCAGGGAACTGAGCTTTGGCCGGGCACCGCTGATGAAGGTGTCTGCTGAGTTGTCACTGTGGCTTCTAGTGGGCAGCACCTTTGTGCTGCCTCCATTTGGCTTCACCTCACTGTTGGTGCTGCCTGTTCCTTGTGCAAACAGCTTGGAGTTTCTCAAGGTGCTGGCAGAAACTGCAGGGTCGGGGGGAATGAAAGCAGGGAGGTTAGAAATGTTTTGTTCACACTCTGCTTCACCAAATTATATAAAAAACCACTTACGGTGCTTTGGCCTGGAGTGGATGGTGCTGACGATTGTGGGTATCGGTTGCTCCATGCTGTGAACACAAGGACAGAGTGTGAGGATGCATGTTAGTCTCTGCCATGCCAGAGAGATATAGAGGACTGGAGTTTGGCCCATGGGAGCTGAGCTGCATGGGTAGGGCCAAGTGCATGGTTGGGTCATGAAGGCTCAATCAACAGCATCTGGGCAAAGCATCATCTAGAGAAGTGCTGGAACCTTCTGATCTGCGGAGTCTAAGGAAAACTTCAGAGCAAGAAACGGGGCCGAACTGTATGGGTACTACTGGGGTTGGTTCTTTCTTTGATTAAACCTTCAATACCAGACTCAAAGCTTGGGATGTCTGCTTTCTCCCTAGGTGTTTGGGTGCATCCCTTCCCCTCTTAAGGCACACAGAAGCCCAGCTTACCTGCTCTCCTCCCCTTCCATCAGCTTCCTGTAAGTGAGGATCTCCACATCTAGTGCCAGCTTGATGTTCATCAGCTCCTGATACTCTTTCACCAGGTGAGCCATGTCCTCCTTGCTCTTCTGCAGGGCTTCTTCTAGCTTGACTAGTTTGGCTTTGGCATCCTTGAGGGCCATCTCGCCATGCTCCCCTGCTTCTTTGATATGCTCCTCTAAGTACAGGCACTGGTGTTGCAAAGGGAAAAGCGTGGTGGAGGCATTAGGTGTGTTGTAGGTTCAGACCTGTAGGTCAGAATTTTGTCACTCACCCCAGGACAGACCTGACTCTTTTGGGACACGATGCAGGACCTCAGCTTCTGGATCTGTATGTTCAGGTCTGCGATCTCCCGTCGGCTGTCAAGGAGGTGACTCCCATAGGTGCTTGACTGGGTGCTTCCTTCACTCAGCTGCAGGGGAGATGGAGGAGTTGGTTATCCATGTGCCTCCTCTGCTGTAGCAAAGGACCCTGCAAGGATTCCTACTGCCCTTGAGGAGAAACACCTAACTGGGGAGAAATAGCAGCTGTGTGGAAGGATTTAGGGCTCATTCGTGTATCCTCTTCTGGCTGTGCCAGGCATAGAGCACACTGTCTCTTGGTTAATCACATTCTTGCTCTGGAGGAGCACCAGTGGAAGGTTATTTGCCTCTTAGGTGGCCGAGCTGCCACTGGGAAATGTCCTTGCCTTTCTCCACTGATGGTGTGGAGAGCCTAGAGCAATGAAACTCCTCACTTACACACCTGAGTGAGGAGGAGTTGATCTGGGTTAGCACCCTGTCCCTCCCTCCATTCCCAGGTGTAGTCTGTCCCTCCATCTTGCTGATTCCTCTAGTTTCTAGGCTGATCTCTCTCCCTGTTCTTTCCCTGCCTCTCCCCAGTATCAATCAGATAAGGAGACAAATACCTTTCTCCTGGTAAGTGCTTCAGCCTCCTCCCAGCTCCGAAGAGCCAGGGCTTCATACTGGGCCCTCACTTCTTCCACAATTCTGCTCAGATCAAGTTTGCATGCATTGTCAATTCCCAGTACAACAGAAATGTCCTTAATTTCTGTCAACAGCTCCTCGAGTTCCTTAATAGCAAAGAGAGAACAGGATTGAAATACCAAGTAGTTGTCAAAGCTACAAGCCAGGAGTGAGCTGAACCCTGGCAGACCTACTGTGCTTAGCTCGGCAAAGCGTCTTTCACGTGCGGTGCGGAGATGGTGAGATTTCCTAGGGTTTCAGTCTCTGCAGTTTGGAAGCTGGTATTTTCTCCATAAAATCCAGACTCAGGCTAGAGTGTTGGTCTGGGACCTTTGGATACAATCTGAATCTGACAAAACAGTACATTTGTACTGCTTCAAGAGCAGGTTAACTGAACTGACTCTACAATATCTACCAATATTCAGATAGTGGGCTTATATCTCTTGGGCAAGAAATAGGGCAGTGTGAATCATTCTGCAGGCTGGTGATGCTAGAAAGATATCTTTGCTGACCTCTGCCTCAGTATCTAGAGAGACTGTGGCTGCCACTTCTGTTGTTATAGTCTGCTTTGTGTCTGGTAAAAGCAGGGAGAAACAGGACCCTTCTCTGAACACATCCATCCCTAACAGACCGATTCTGCTCCTCAGAGCTACTCTCGTGTGCTGGGGGAACTCACGCCAGCACAGGGGAAGAGGGAACGTGCACACACAAGCTGCAGTATCACTGACTGGGATATTTACTCTTGATAGCTGACTGGGTCACAGCTTTAGGAGAAGGAGCCAAACAATGATGAATGCAGACTCCCCTCAGTGAACCTAAAAAGAACCCTTAATCCGTGCCTGTAAACTGCACTCCTGGGTGGTTTGTATCCAGGCAAGACATGACTTGATGTTGAGCAGATGGTGCATACATTCACTTGGCAGCTCCCCCCCAGCCTCAGACTGCTCCTGCAGGGGTGTCACTCCTATCGGTATCTGCAGTTGCTTCTGATTTACACCAGTGTTAAGAGAGCAACGTGCATCTCTCCCCATCTCTTACCTTTCATCTTGATGTTTTTGTTCTTCCCTTTTGTGCTGAGGGCTCTAATCTATTTAGAGAAGCATTTGTATCCCTTGTTTGCCTTGCCTTCCCCTCACTGGGGAAACAAAGAGCACCCTGACATGGTGATTCATGAATAACAGGAAAATACCCCACCACTCTTCCAAAGAGCAGGATTATCAGTGTATTTTTTCCCACTGGTGTTTAATCCTTGAGCCTCTTTGTTAATCTTTGAGCAGGTTAAGAGCTATATGAGAAAATGTGTGTTTATTGCAAATGCTTGAGCATCTTCTGCTGGGGCAGGAAGAAAACAAAAGAACCTAGTGGTTTATTAATGAGGATTGAGGCTGGGATTTTCTTCTGATTCATACCAACATGCTGTGAGCAAAGCTGTCAAGCAAAGTTTTCCTCATTTGCCCTTCCACTGGGTATGTGTGCCTATACGTTGATGTCAGTCAAATCAACAGGTACAGGCGAGAAAATGACTAAACTGAAAACAAGCTATTGAGAGGAGAGGACAAAACAGAGAGAGAGGTGGAGGGTAATTTCTTTGCATAAAGCATGGGTTAAAAAAAAATACAGCCTTCTGCCAGGACAGCAGTGTGGAACCTGGAGGAAATCAGCTCAAGAAGATCCTCCCAGCAGGATCTGATTTCCAGCTGCCCCTGTGAATTGCCTTGCACCAGGAATAATCTTGTAATTCTGGAGAAAATAAGGCTTCATGGTTAGTTGCAGGTAGGGTATATGTTCTAATGCCGTTCTGATATTATGCAGGTCCTTCTGTCTCTCTGTGCCTCAGTTTCCCCACAAGGAATGTTAACATTCCTCTGTCAAGCATTTTAATTGTTTGTATTGGTAGAATTCTGACAAATCATTAGTATTCCCAAAACACTGCCGAGCCTGCTTGGTAACATTTTACAGGCTCTGAGTAAGTGTCTGTAATCACTTCAGCCTGTTTGAGTAGATATAGGCACGCTGCAGCCCTTGGGTTTGTCTGAAGGGCTGCAGCCTCTGTGTCCTTCCCCCCCTTGGTGAAATCATACCTGACTCCGCACTTCTTGTTTAAGTGGAAATGGAGTATGTTGGATTGTGTTAGAGCATCCAGCACCTCGCCCAGATTCACCAGAACTTGTCCTGTTGTGGTGTGAGCCCTTCCTCTACATCCAAGTAGAATAATATTCAGCTCGCTCATGACCTGGGGCGCTTGGTCTCAAGGCAAATACTGTCAGTGGGGTTGGGAGCTGAGCTCAAAACCAGCCAGCTGGCTGCTCCCTGGGGGTTTCTGCCTGTCAGAGGGGAGACCTGCTGGAGCAGCCTCCCTGCAGTAGCTGAGGGGCAGAAGGAACATCCTGATCAAATTTAAAATGGAGCTAGTTTAGTTAAGGAAAGGGAACTGGCTCATAAGCCCCTGCCTTAAGCAATCTAATAGTTGTCTGCAGCACCATGCACCTCCCCTGAACAAGCTCTCATTTTGGTGTAAATCTGGAACAGTGCCCTCTCTGTAGTGGAACTGTCCACAAAAATGCCTTTTTTTTTTTTTTTTTTTGCATAGCAGCTTGTGTGTGTGCCATGGCCACTCTCCCAATGGCGTTTTTTACCTGCTCATAGATAGTTTTCTTCAAATCCATCAGCTCTTGGAGCCCGTTGAGTTTTACCTGCAGCTCAGTTCTGTGCAAGGAGCTCACATCTAAATCCTACAGGAGAAGGAAAGTGTATTAATCAATAGTTTGAGTTTGGAGCAAGAACTCTTTCCCACTGTCACCTTTCCCCCAGCAAGTGTCCTGGCAGGTGCTTTTGAAACTGCTCTACAAGTAGGGAGGTTCCTTTGTGGAGCTTTTTCCTCTGCAAGTTTCTTAGGGTGGTGTTTTTTTTTTTTTCTGGTGTGCGCTTTGGTGGAAGTCTGAAATGAGGTAGGGTGGAGAAGGAAACGGGCAGGGCTGGTCCATACCCACTCATCTTTTGTTCACCACAAAAAGCACGGGTTATTGAAAACTCTTGATGCCATCCACAAAAGTCACTAGAACTGCCCTTACTGGCTGATGAGCGTGTCAGGGGAAAACATGCAATTAGCCATAATGATCGTTTGTGGAGAATGCTTCCTCTGTCTAATAATAACCTGCATTCCTGCACCTTGGATTATTTTTTTTTAATGTAAAGGCAGTGCACAAAGCTTCCCATTTCAGCTGATACTCAAATGCAGCTACTTCTGGGGCGGGATGTTTAAACAGGGTGTGGCTATGCAATAGGAAACAAAAGCAAACACATTTATCAATTTCCAGCCTTTCCCAACCTATGATGTCATTCTGAGAGAAAGCATGCAAGAGAGGAGGGGTGTTGCCTCAGAGGGTCCTGGGGTGCAGACCCCTCCGGGCCAGGTCTGGCCGGTGCCATTGCAGTGTGGTTGGGTGCCGGCATGGTCCCACCGCCAAGAGCCGTGGGGCTTTTCTGTAACCACGAGTGGCCCAGACTCACTTGTACTTTGCTATTGAAATGGTGATGGTGCTCACCGCTCCGCTGTCCTCCTTAAGGCTTTCCTACCCCACAAAACATCTGTGGTACAAGGACTCAGTCCAGAATTAGCCCTTGGCTACCTCTGGACTGTTTTAGCTGAGCCTGGACCATCCTGGCTTCTGTGACCATGCAGAACTGATGTAGAGCCTGTCCAGATGAAGAGCTTCTCTTGCCACTGACCTTTTTGAGCTCCATGAAGGTGTATTCCATGCCACTACAGAGGCGAATTTCATCCTCATATCTAAGGAGAGTGAAAAAAGCAGTAAGGAATTGCACATGGTGAAAGCCTCTGGGATGCTTAAGGTTGCTGGCCCCAAAAAGCATTGTTATCAAAGCTTTCAGCTTTTACTATGATGTCCCACCTTGACGTATGCTAGACAGCAAGGAGAGATACCTCCTAGGTGTGGGCATCTTGGACAAGAGAGAGGATAACAAGCTGCCACATGCCAACCGCTCGGTAATAACACCATGAGCGCTTTAAGTCTGAAGAGCCCCAGAGTAGAGAGGAGGTAGCTTTAATTCTAGTTTAATTTGAGGGCTAAGCAACCTCAGGTTACCTCATATTTGCCACAGAAAGAGAGAGTAGGCATGGAGAAGCAGGGTGTGGTGAGTTATTCTCTGTGAAACCCAGTTGCATGCCCAAAGACTCCTAAATTTTCACCCTAAGCCTTCCTTTTCTGTTTCTTTCAGGTATCCTCAGCATTTAATTTCCAGAGTCTGAGAGTCTTCTCAAGGGAGAACATTTTGGCTTGTGAAAATTCTGAGAATACTGGACTGGTGTCATAACTTATCCTAAATGTAGCTCAATTTGTGAAATAACACAGGACCTGGCAAAGCAATTCATGGAAAACAGTGCCCACAGAGCAGAAGGTAACAAAAACCGGATAGGGTAGGGAGGAGTCCTAATGGCTAAATATCCAGCAGAGGAATTAACCCCCAGGGTTTTAAAACAGGTTTGATAAGGCAGGACCAGGATAGCAAAGACTTAGTCCGGGGGCAAATGCATTTTTTGGTGGCCAGCAGCAGACATGAGAGGGTAGCCAAGGGAATACCCCAACCTTTGTTGGCTCTTGGGATGAGCATGTGGTTGGCCCTGATGTTGCTAAAAGCAGGTATCAGGCCAGGAAGCCACGAGGTCTCTTTTGGGCCTGGTACGTGACCAGCAGCGGTTGGTTTGTTTGCCACGCAGGAGCATTGTGTGATGGGTGTCTGGTATCTCCTGCTGTGCTGCTGGACACGCTCTGGGAGTATTGGTTCTTCTGCTGAGATGAGAGCAGGTTGTGCTCAGGGAGGTCACAGCTTCCCTGCTTTTCCATGATACCTCAGGCTCCTCTTATCCTAATGCGCATATAGCGTTACTAGGCTGCGAATTAAACCTTTCAGTGCTACGTATAGATGTCACCAAATTGATACGGGGAAGGCTGAGACCTTTGGGACTGAGGTAAAATAGCTTCTCCTAACAAAGTGGTGATGGTAAAATCAGGAATGACAGCCATACACTGTTTGGTGGTCTGGTGCGTTATCACTCCAGTTACTCTCAAGAGCCTTCCCTGCTGTTGTACAAACCTTTAGGAGAAGGACGAGCTGTGCCGAGGAGCAGAAGGAGGAGAAGGTATTGGGAATGCAGCACAGGGAATTGCGTTGCAGGGCAAGGGGGGTAAGTCATGCTGAGGAGCTGACCTGAAATATCAAAACCAGCTCCCTGGAGCTGTTGCTCCCTCAACAGAGGGGGTAGTGAGGGCAGGGAGGGGATGTGACAGTCACAGGCTCTGCAGTTAGGCACTTCTAAGGTTCCTCTTGAGTACCCCCATGGTGTTAAGCTCACCCTTTCCTTGCCTGCCTTTATAAGGCCAGGTAGTGTGGCTAACGAGATTTACTGGTCTGGTTTCTCTGCTGTTTAGCTGGAATGTTAGCCATCCTGCCAGCATCTATGTGCTGAGCTTAATTACAGCCTGCCACTCTTCCTTCATCCTCATTGCATCTCAGCCCAATCCCAGTCTGTCCCAGCCTGCCAAAGCAGCTTCGCACATTGCCGGGTGCTGACATAATCTTGCATATTGAACAAACAACACTCCTGACTGAAAGAGAGCAGGCCCAGCCAGCCAAACGTGCTCACTGCACAGCTCCGGAGGGACCTGGCGGCCGGTAGATGATTCACATGGGGATGGAGCATTCCACAAACACATTACAGCATTTATCTCCTTAGAGATAATCCTCAAGCAGTCATGCATGAAGGCGTAAATCCATCCCATCTCAATTCATGCACTTAAGACACACTTGAGACAGGCGTCTGGTCGCCTTGGGCTCCTTCCATAGGCAGTGAAGCAAAATCCGAGGTGAACCAAATCTCAGGCAGGCTATGTTCCTCTCTGGATGTGTCTTCAAGACTACTTTAGGGTGAAGATACAGTGGTGGGATGGATCTGAGCCTGGTGGCGTGGAATTAAGTCAGTCTTTCTCTTGTGGAGCAAGGAAATGGGGCAGGAAGCAGCTGAAAACCAGCTGCAGGGGTTGAAGGTAGAGGGGTGTTGACTTGTCTAGTCTTCAGGTGGCAAGATTTGACTAACGCAATCCCTGGATCGTGGAAATGGATCCTCTAAAGGCTGTATGCCCTATATTTTCCTGCAGTATCTCCCCAATGCCGCACCAGAGTAGGTCAGCACATGTGAAAATTCCCTGCCTTCTCATTCAAATGGGTCTTTGCGTGTGCAAATCACACATGTGGGGAGCAGAAGCAAACACTTGTGCAGATGTGCACCTCTGGGCAGTCATCCCTATTCAGGTATGTTTCAGTATTTGATTCTTAGCTGGACTTCCTAAAGAAGCAGGGTTTGAGATCCTGGGCCAGCATCCTGCCACTTCCCTGTCCCTCTGTTCTTTTCTGCATTTGGAATTGCTGGTCAATGGCAACCTAACTTGAGAAGGAGATGCAAGCATCCCAGCTAGTTAAATCTCCTGTATGGTTTTTGAAAGCAGTCCCTGGATAGAGAAGACAAATGAATTAGGGCCTTTTGGAGGGGCACTGACAGGCAGGTTTCACATCTTAAGTGACCTGTTGGGCAGCAGCCTGCTTGGGTGGTCACTGCGTGCATGGCGTGTTACCTCTGCAGTGCCGCAGGTTTGGATGAGAACATAACCAGTTCAATTTGCCAGTGAAGTTATTAGCTTTTCCTCCCCCAAAAAATTTCCCTTGGGAAAAGAAACCTCCAGATGAGCTGGAAGCCTCCAAAATTTGCATGGTTTAGGCAGGCCATTTGCTCCAGAAAAACAACTGGGCTGAGGCAGCCTTCTCGAAGGCGGCGCGCAGGACTCAACAGAGCCAGTGTGGGTTAGGACGGGGTTGGATTGCTGCCTGGAGAAGGCTCAGCAGAAGCAGCAGTTCTCTCCTTGTGAATCACTAACCACTGGGAGCAGCACAGTGGATTGTCACTGTCACAGAAATCCACCTGCACTGGTTTTGGGTATTAAAAGCACCCAATGACAGGGTGGGTTTTGCCTATTTGCTACCTGGGTCACCCCTGTCAGCTCTTGTGCCTTGCAGCTCACAAATGGGAGAAAGCAGAAGGGAAAGGCTCTGCAAATGAAGAAGTGCTTTGAGGAGCAGTGTCATTTCTGAAGGCTGTTTTCTCATGGCTGTGTAGTCCCACAAAGCGGGAACTCTTCTCAAGACTGATAGTTGCGCTATTCATAAGGTGGTACCCATTGTGGATTCTCTGCTGTCTAATACTGCGCATGTGCACACGTTGCGTCCTTTTCCTCTGTGGGTGTAGGGTGGGTCCCATCCTCTAGTCAGTCTTTTTTTTTTTTTAATTTTGAGGGATGTAGCATCCCTATCATGTCTATCCTGTAGTCCAACTAGGTAGTAACTGTTCAAGAAAATCAAAAGGTAAGGGGAAACGCACAGCCAGCCTGTTTGTATAAGCACCTTTATCCTTCAGAAATCAGGCTGGGAAAAAAAAAGTGCCAGGCATATGCAATTAATGAGGCAATTACTGACTACACATAAGAGTACAAGCTGTGAGAGCAGGTAGGGGTGGCTGATCTGACATTTCTTCACTGGCCCAACCATTTTTTATCGGGGTTTTCCTGGCTGTCAGGGAGTAAGCCAAGAAATATCTTTTATAACTGCAGGACCACAGAGCAAGTATTTCCTCAGGGAACTGCGAGGAAGACCAAGTGCTCCAGAGAGGGATGACAGGTCTTAATCTTTATGGGGCAGGGAGTAAATGGCACAATCCATACTGGCCCCAAGCTCAGGGTTGCTACCTGGCAGCAAAGCAACCATTGGTGAGCCCAAGTCTTGTAGTGAAGCCAACATTCAAATAAAGAGTAGATGGACACCCACCACAAGGAATTTTGGGATTTCTAGGCACCTGGGTATCAGTGTGTCACTTCTTGAAGGATGCTGGGCATAGTGATTTCAGCATAAGGACAAGAACCAAACTCCTAGCTCCTACTCCTGCTCTGCCACCAGCTCACTCTGTGAGCTTAAGACATATTAACGGAGACACAGCAATTAAATGTCTGTAAAACAGAGGTATCTGTCTCTCCTCTAAGTTGCAGACACACCGAGTAGCTGGTTTAATCAAAGTCTTGCAAAGAGCTTTAAGATCCCTGGGCTAAACTCTCTGGAGAGGGCACTTATTTATGCATCACCTCATACATCGGGAACAGGTTTGGGCTATTACTACAGTGATGTTTATCGGTGCCAGCGGAGGGGCAGTCCCTTAGCATCACTATTCTGTCCCGACAGTGCCTGTACATTGGTCTTTGCTACAAATCAGCAGGGAAGACTCCAGAGATCTTGCGTAGGCAGATGGGTGTAACTGTAGGGGGAAAGTATCTAATTGTGGATTCATCTGTGGTATGCAAATGACACCGATAATAAGAAAAGCATTGTCGTCTTGAATGAGCCATGGCACATCTCAGATGCTTTTATCTGAAGATCTCAAAGCTCTTGGCAAAAGCAGCAATAAGCACGTGGCAGCTGATCCTCCCTTAAACTTTCAGCTGCCTCAATATTTTCTGTCGAGTTTTTCTGGGTAAAAGTCTGACTTTTTGGTCAAAGCAGAATTTTGCATTAAATGTTGTAGGGTGAAGGGGGAAAGGAGGGGATGTTTGTTAACACCAAGCAGCCTAGATTCATAAAAAGGTTTGGGAAGAAAGTTCTGGCTTGTGATAATAGTGTGGAGAATAAATATTTCTCTGGTTTAGTGGCTGTCATTCCTGGTAATACTGTTCCCCAGAGCTGTTGCTGGCCTGAGGCATTTCGCAGATGCCCTGCACTCTTTGGTATTTCACTTTTTATGGGTTTTCTTTCATCTGTAGTTTATCAGGAAGAGGCTAGGATGCTAACTTCTAACATACACAGTTCTGTGCATGCCAACCTAGGAATTTGTTCCTGGGAATACCAGACTGTGTCTGTGTTAAATCAATCCCACGCTACTCTTTGTGCACAGACCTGAACCGATACCTCACAAACACATTCCCCCCCTTGTAATATCCAGCTAGGCTAGACACCTACTTGCTTCGAAAGTTATCCATGGTGCTCAGGACCTTTGTCAGCTCTGACTCGAGATTTTCCTGCTCGTAGTTCAGCGCCTTCATCTCTTGATTCATTTTGCTCATGTATTGATCGTAGATGGCCTTGATGTCTGACTCTGAGTGGGAATTGTCTTGATCCTTCAGGAAGTTCCACCTTGTCGTCAGGATCTTGTTCTGTTGCTCCAAGCACTGGACCTGCAGAAGAGGTTTCAGAGATGTTAGTAGCACCGACAGCCAAAAGCAAAGCTGGCTGCTCCTGGCAGGGCAGGCAACCTTGACCTGGAGACCTTCAGAGCAGTGAGAAGCTGCTGGAATCAGCAGAGATCTCCAGGTAAGAATGAGAAATCCCCTGAAGATCAGGCCCGAGGAGGGAGGGTTATAGGGACTTTTAGAGGTTTTACACATTGCCTACTTATTAATTTCTTGATAGAACATGTTCACATCAAAATGAATGAGCATCTCTTAAGTCACTGAAAAATAAGCACTGTTCAATGCTGGTCCCCTTTGCGTCCAAACATACTGAAGTAAAGACTGAAAATCCACCACAGGTCATGCACATATGTCCAGGGTGAAGGAAAGTCTGATTTACTGCCTTGGAGTGGCCAGAACAAACGTAACTCCTCTCAAATCTGTAGGGTCACACCATGGTAAAGTTTAAGTAATGAATCAGAGTCCTGGTTTGTATTGCAAAGCAACATAGACGAGGCCTATGGGAACTCTGGAGAATAAGCAAAATAATTACAGACTCCACATGAGGTCTCTGTGTGTGTGTGCGCCTGTCTGCTTGAGAGAGGATACACTGCATTTTCATCCACCCACTGTTTGATGAATCTGGCACTCTTCTTTCCTAATATTCACAATCTTAACAGTAATGCTCAGTGTTTAACAGTTTTCATCTTCAAAGCTCTGGCTAACTTTAATTAATTATCTAATTGCTACCTCTCTCTTACTGCTCTGTGAACAAAACCAAACTCCTTCAGTCACGTTTTGGCTGGTGATTTGTGAGTTGCCTCCGACAGAGCCCTCCACTCTGTCACGGAGATGATTCAGTGCTGATACTACACCCTGTGTGGTGTGAGCAGTGGGGTGCAGATGCTATCAGGCCTTGACCTTCTGCTTGGCCTTCAGCTTTGACTTTTTCTTGCTGTGGCCCCAAGCAGCATCAGTGCATTGAAGAGGTCGAGTTCTCAGCTGCTGAGCGCTGCACAGATGCACATAGTGAGAGGCAGCATCTTTTTGGGAAAGAACTCTGAACAGAGAGCAGCCAATCAAAGCAAAAGTCCTGGGATGCTCACAGTTTTCAGCAGACAAGATGCAGGTGTTGGGATCTTCCAGGTCTCACAGCTACAGATCTAGTCCTTTCTTCCTGGTATCTTAACCCATGGCCATAGACATCCCATCAGTAGTCCAGTCTGCTGACTGGCTGCTTTATCCTGGCACAAAACCAGAGTAGCACACTGTGTGTATATGTGCACGCGTGCGTGAGGCTAAGAACAAGGAGGATGATGCAGCAGAGCCAGAAAGGGACATTGCAGGTGGCACAAGTAAGTGGCCTCCGAGGATACCAGGAGCCAAGCAGGCCATTTACTCTCTCCATCTGAGGCATCTCATGGATTGTGATAGAGCTTCCCTCAGCGGGGCTGCGATCGACCTGGGGCACTGGCTGTAGGTAACAGCCTCTCATTTTAAGGCAGCTTCCCTGTTCACTGCTGGGACGGTAAATGATTGAATGTGTTGGCTGTTGTTCTAAGTCCATCTTTGACCCTCAAATCAAGTCTCAGTTCCTGACCTTGCTCCTAATCCTTAGTTGTTCTTTTTCCCCTCACTAACTCTTTGGTTTCTTCCCTGTTCCCAAACCATGCCCATCCAGTGGCCTGAACCACTTACATACAGCGGCCGCCTTAGCAGAAATTCTTCCTTGCAAAGTCTTTTAACATGAGCTTTGCAACAGAAGGATCACCCAGATCTGGCCATGTTTCCTGGAAGATCATGCCCAAACACAGAAGTAGTGACCAAAGCTTGGTCCTTGGAGGCCTCTACCTCTGTGCTGCTCAGGCTAAGGGTAGGGCTTCAACCAGGGGCTCCATCACTTGGCCATTCCCTGTCTTCCACTTGGACATATCTGGATGGAAAATAAATACTAGCAGATCTGGAACAGCCTGCAGGAAAACCATCAGCAGCAAACTCGTACAGTTAGTGTGGTCAATTATCTAAGGAATTAGCTGCTCAGGCTTGAGACCATCTGAATTCCTGATTAAAAAGACAACTTCTCTTTGACAAGGAAGTGTCATTACTTTCCTCTGGAATGAGGGCCCGAGGCAGATGGCTGAAGCTTGCCACTTGATGTACCACTTGAAGCTACAGCCTTCAAAGCTAAATGCAGCAGCTGCTAGCACTGAAGTCAAAGCCACTCAGCTAAGGTGGGGTGTTTGTATCTTCTGTCCATCAGGCAGATGGATCCTTTCTGCTGAGGTCTAGTTTATGCACAAGGCTAACATCTACAGAAACCCCCTTCAACCAGTCCTGCAGCACAACCCACCTGGGTGATTTCTAAACTAGGGGTTCTCCAAATTCACATTGCCAGGATCTGTGCTTGGAAAAGCACAGATGTGGAGGCTGCCATGCCCCTCCATGCAGGGTCAGCCCCCTCGTACCAACGCATGCCTGTTCGCACACATAGGTGTGGTTGGTTCACAACTATTCAGTTTGGATAGATGCTGTGGGAGATGGTTCCCATGCCCTTCTTCCCAGTGTGAATTCAGGTCCTCAGAGAGGTAGACTTAAAACAAGAAAAAAAAAAAATCCCAAGCCATAGTAGCTTGGCATTGAGTGCCTGTATTGTAGACTGCAGTGAAGCAATCCTCCTAGGAGATTACCATCTGTTTACAGAGCACCAGGGCTTTGCAGAAACCTGCCTCGGCTAGATGAGTTGTTTTCCTTTGAGAAAACCTTCTGCCTTCTCATGGATCTTAAGAGATGAAAGCGACACTTTCTTGGCTAAGCACGCAACCCCTCGAAGTAAAAACCGCAGAGGAGGGAGGTGGGTGGGGGGTCTGCCTTGCCCACCACATTGCTACAGAGGTGAATTTCCAGCTCTCTTTAGCAGTTGGAGAAGAATTTGAGCTGCTGCCTTAATTGGCGTCACCGCCCATGGCTGTTTGTCCACTGTGGGAGCCAAGGCCTGCTCTGTCCGGCACCGTGCCTCCACAGCCCTGCCTTTGCAGCTCAGGCAGGGCAGGGTCCTCGAGGGCAGAGCTGCCTGTCCTCCCCAGGGACCTGTGGGGTGACCGGCACAGCAAAGGAGATGCACAGGCTGCCTGATGCCGCTGACCACAGATGCGGCCCAGCTTCACCCAGAGATGATGCTAGCCCTTGTTAAAACAGATAGCACTGAGGGAATAACTAATTGGGTAATTAGCCTAATATTCAGAGCCTGGCAATGGTTAGCTGAAGGCCTTGATAAGTCTTCTGAGAGACTGGTTAGTGTCTGCTTCCCCACCACCATCCTTGTCCCCGTGCTGTGCCATGGTCCTCAGTAGATCACCTTACCTTCTCAATTAGGGTCACGAACTGGTTGTTGAGCAACTTGATATCCTCTTTTTCCTGCTGCCGCATGGCTTGGAAGTCAGGGTCGATATCGAGGTGCACAGGGGCCAGGAGTCTCCCATCAATGGAGAAGGAGGAGTAAGAGGAGCATCGGTATCCGCCATCTCCGTGGAGGCTGAGAGCGCTATAGCCATTGCTGGCCACCCCGTTGGGACTGCAGCGGCCCAGGCAATCCGGGGACGTGCTG
Source organism: Balearica regulorum gibbericeps (assembly GCF_011004875.1). Taxonomy (NCBI): domain Eukaryota; kingdom Metazoa; phylum Chordata; class Aves; order Gruiformes; family Gruidae; genus Balearica; species Balearica regulorum. Next base: position 590,143 of record NC_046212.1, read on the forward strand.
GCTGCTTTTCCTCTGCTCATCTTGCCTGACACCTCCCAAGAGGAGAGAGAGCCACTGGTGAAGGCTTTGCAAGGGTTAGTCATGCTCGGCTTGTGGCTCTGCAGCTCGAGGGGAGGGAAAGGGGGAGAAAAAAAAGAGATGAAGTTTTCTTGCTGCTGCTGCCTCAAAGGGAAGAAGAGTAGTGGCACGCTGAGGAGTTTGGTCGGCTTAATTCCTGTCTCCTCAGCTCGTGGGTTGGCTAATGAATTACAAGCACCTGTTCTCCTATGTTCATTAAACGGAGGAGGGTGTAACCGTTGATGTAATCCAGATCAACCTGTTGGCTTTTTTTTCTTCCCTCCTCTCTCTGTACCCTCCTTTCTTCAGGAGCTTGTTTGTGTGGTGAGGGCATAGGCATTCGCAGCAAAAACAAATCACTCACAGGTAATTCGCTGGGCCCCAAGCGGCTGCTTTCCTCATCCTTAAATGGTGAAGAAAGGTGCTGGGCTGCAGCAGGCTCAGGGAGGACGGCTCTGAGCACGGCTGCTGCACTAGTGCTTGGCACATGGAGCCTGGGTTTGCCTCTGGCTGGTTTCCAGCCAAAATCTGCTGGAAGGAGTTGTGATTTATTTATTTATTTTGGGGGGGGAGTGTTTAAAATTGTAAAGAAAGAGTCAGAATTGGCTAAGGGTAGGAGTTTGGAAATGCATCTGAAGCTCATCGTGGTTAGAGGTGCTCATGGTCTTCCTTTGACCACACAGGCACATCGCAGAAGCTTCTGGTGCTCTGAGGGTTTTAGGGATGATAGGTCTGGTCTTGAGACCCCTGGGTGTGGGGACCAAGAGTCCTGAGGTTATTCAGTCATCTAGTCTGGCAACAACGGAGACCTTCAAGTTGAATTTCAAAAGTGCCCAAGTCCATCTTTGACTGCCACACTCCCACTCCTTGAAAGCCCTTTAAAAGCCAGCGCTGGAGACACCAAAAACCACTGTCTTTTAATGAATTCTAGGCTACTAAGGTGGCACGCCCTTAAATTCCTGTTTGGACCTAAGTATAAATCAATGTTGGACATGGCTTTTCTTGAAAACATTTTTCTGCTTTAGCTCAGTTTCTCATGTGAAAAATCAGGACAGAAGAGCACCCGTTTCTGCCTCTTTTTGTCTGTTGTGTTGCAGTGTTCTTGGGGAAGAGGATGGTCTTCTCTGGTCAAAATGGAGAATTTCCATTTTTGTAGGAGAGGTGCTGTTTTACAGTCTGGTTCTGCCCTGTGTTGGAAGACAAGCCGGGAATTTGTCTGCCAAGTGAAGTGAAAGAAAGCTTGGATCTGTCGCAGACCTGCTTCAGCAGGAAACATATCTGATGATGTAGTAGTTTCTGTCTTAAAAAGGACTTCAGAAGGAAGATGACCTGTTCCAGTAGGGTTAACCATTTCTTCAAGCGTAGTTTCAATATTTTCCCAAAACTGATGTTCTTTCACGTGGCATGCTCACCCTTTCCAGGGAAAATGTTTCCCCGGATTTGATCCATTTGAATGCCAGGTCCCTCACTCAACGGATCCCTGTCAGGACTTTTCAGTTTAATCCTGATGGTGTATTTTAAGGATTAACCCAAAATTTGTGGCTGGGAAATGACAAAGCTCATGGCTCTTGCAAAGTGAGGTGAGATTATCTGTCTCATCATGGGCTGCTCGTTTGTGGCTTTGCGGTTGCAGGCACATCAGTGTTCCTGATTAGCATCAGGTCATGGGGTCACCTGGCAGGTTTTTTGCTTCATCTGGTACTGAGGGCAGTTGTGATGGCTCCCGAGGGAATGGCTCTGAGGGAAGAAGATAGAGGTGAAATTAGGCCAGTTCAGCTTCCTAGCGGCTGGGAGCACTGAGCTAGGCGGGATATTGCACGATTATGTTTGGCAAGATCCCAGGGGAGCACTGCTGCAGAGAAAGCACTGTTGGTCATCCCATCACAACCACATCTGCCTGAGTATCAATCCCTAATCCTTTCTCCTCTAAGTATCAGTTCTTTCTCTCCATTCTCCCCAGCCCCCTTTTTGTTTTTTCTTGAAATGAAATTTCTAACACTGGATCCAGCCTATGAGGATATCCAGTTTGGCTGAAGTGGCATCTCCCAGTGCAGAATGGCAGAAACCCCTCTCTCGATGATGAGATTTAATTGTAATTTGTTGCTTGGTGCCTTTTGAGTCCTGGTTCTGCATAGCATCATGTACTATATCCCGCATCCTCTCTGTTAGGTGCTGGAGGTGAGGGCAGAATCATTCTGCCAAAGAAAGATGTGGAAGGACGATGGCTTAGGATTAAAGCTGCCTTTAATGCTTGGGAAGGGCAGGGTGGAAAGCCATTTTTCAGGGGGAGCACTGGGGCCACTCTACTCTGAGATGAGCAAGGCTTTTCAAAGTCCTGCCTCCTTCCAGGAGGATGGGTATAATTTTCAATAACCCTCTAAGGAAAGTGTTTGTAAGTGGTCATCTCTGCTGGCACGTGATGTGAGAATGTGTGGGAAGAGCTTGCAGAGAGAGGATTAACCGGCTCTCTAACCTCTCCTTTCTAGGGGCCAAGGCTGAAGCTCCTCTTGTCCCACCTGCTAGGCAGAGGGGTGAGGTGGGGATCCAAGTTTGCCCCATTAAGGGGAAACACTGCTGCTCGTGGTGCTGGGTCCTAGGGGGGCCCTAATTTCAGTCTAGCCGGGGCATTGCTCCGTTGCGATGCTGAAATGATACTGCTCTTTGGTATGGCAGGTGCAGAAACCTGTCACCCCACGCTGTCTTTTCAAGGATGGAGAAGAGAAGGCTGCTTTATGCAGTGGCAGCCAAAGCCTTGCTACGTGTTTCTCTCCCTTGCTGTCTTCCCTGCCCTGTGGGAGAGGCAGTGCTGAGTCAGGGTGTTTCTTCCCTTCCTGCTGATGTTCTCGATGCTCCTCCTCGGCCAGGTATTTGGTTCAATTTGGAATGGGCTGGTCTCCAAAACTGGGCTTTAAGATTTGGCACCAGCCTCCTTGGCTACACAGCAAAACAAGCTAAAAAATCTTGGGGACAAGAGGAGGGTGGGAACAAGGTGGAGAAGACTCTGGAAGATGCGATGAAGGGTCCGGTCACCTCCAGCTAAACTGCTGTGTCCTCCTGTTCCCATAGTGTTGCTGCCTGTGCCCTTGCAGCCTGGTCTAGCTTGTCTCCGGATCCATTCGGATGGAGTCGTCGCCATCCAAAGATGCTGAGTGGTCCCGGGATCTCCCGTTCTGGATGTGTCTGGAGCAAGGCAATGTGTTGCTTCGATTTTGCAGTGTGGTTGTTTGGTAGGTTGAGGCTTGGGGATGGGCACAAAGTGGCTTAAATCATCACAGGGTGGCTTGGGGGTGCTTAAACCTTTGCAGGCAAATGTAGAGTGTCTTGTCACCCCTCCCTTGATACACAGAGATTTATCCTGGCCATCTGGAAATATCACCTTTTAGTGTTATTGGCTCAATATGTATACACATAGTAGAATGATTTATTTGTCAAGGTTCCATAAGTAATTGCTGTTTATTAAGTATGGGTAATGTATGAAGCATAAACAACGAATCAGCATTTGCCCCAAGGAATCTGAATGATTAAGGTTAAGCAAGACAGAGACGGGGCTGAGGGATGCAGAGAGCCACGGAGGTAATGAGTGGGTCAGCAGGACTTATTTAAGCCTCATCAGGCACGCGAGGAGCGTCTGGAGTGAGAACCGTGCATGTTAAACCAAATGACGCATCGCAGGGGAATGGCTGATACTGTGGCCACAGGTAGGACAAGGCAGAGCAGCTGCAGGTTCCTGGTTCCACAGAGCCAGATTCAGTCCACCGAGTTCATCCCAGGTTAAAAAAAAAAAAAAAAGGAGGGCCTATTTTGTTAAATGTTTGGTTTGCTTTTGTGAAAATTGGCTGCTGGCCCTCATCCTGTGACAGGAGAGGCATTTACCTGCTCTGTGGCATAGGCTGGAGATAGGTTGATTATAGGGGTCACAGGCCAGCAGTGCTGCCCAGAGCTGGGTTTGTGGTAAGGGGCTTGAGACTGCAGAGATGCTGTAGCTCAGCTCTTTCTCAGCCCATCTCTGCAGTGCCCAGTGGGGAGGGAAGGTGCTGGGCTGGGCTGGAGGCATGCCCAGACCGGTGCTGTGGCAGGACAGCCAGGAACACGCCAGTGACCACAGGGCTGCATGCTAATTTGGGCACGCATGTGGTTTGCTGTTGCTCTCCTCACCTGACCCTTCCCAACCCTGGGGGATAGCGGGTGGGCACTCGGGGAAGCGCTGTAGCCACCCTGCCCACGCTGGGATCAGGGCATGGTGACTGGGGACAGGAGAATTTTACCCCAGACTGTGGGTCTTTGTGGACCCTGGTTTGGGGGATGGTTGGGGACAGGAGAATTTTACCCCAGACTGTGGGTCTTTGTGGACCCTGGTTTGGGGGATGGTTGGGGGCAGCTCTGTGGCCTTCACTAGCTCTACTCCATCCCTGCTCTTTCCTTCTCTCTCACTTATTCCTTCTTTCCATGCTCATCCATCCTTGTAGTGTCACATTCCCATTCTCACCTCCTCCTTTCATTCCTTTATGTGCCTGCCCAGAGCCATCCACATCCCCTTCCACCTGCCAGCCCCCTTCCCTCCTTCCTCCTTTTTGATTTCTGGGTGAAACAGCGAGTAGCTAAAATTCTGCCGTCTAAATCACTTCCCCCAAAATAGACGTCACTTGCAAAGAATTTATGGAAGGGTTTGGAAGGCAGGACGGGACGTGCCCACATCTGCTTCATGCTCAGGAAGGTTTCCAACCCATCTGCTGTGCTTTTGTTCACATAGTTTCCAGGAAATTTCAGGTATTGAAAAAAAAAAAGTAGGACTAATTAAGTGGTGGTGACATCACTTGTTTCTGCTGGGGTGCTGCAGGCTCTTCCCTTCCCGCTGTACAAAGAGGCTGGGTGATACCGGCCGTGCCTACGGCTGGGGAAGCAGCTGCTGGGCGCTAGATCTCCCCCAGGCAGCCGCATCCTATCATCTCCCAAATAAAGGGACTCGTCTTCATCTTGGAAACCGCTGCTTGCTTTTCTCCATTGAAGTCCCAAAGTTTGTGAATCTCTGTGTGTTCTCAGCTGTCCGTCATCCCCTCTTGTCCTTGTGTCGGCCACTCTTTGAGCCCACTCTTTTCAGCTACGCTGGGAGCCTAAAGGCTGCAGCTCCCTTTCTAATAACCTGTCCTGTTACTTTGGCAAATGGCTTCTTCTTTCTCAACGTCCCCGCTTGTAAAAAGAGCATAAATGAGACACACAATGTGAGGATTTACTGCTCAGTGTTTCTCAATCCACACTTGAGCAAATGACTTCATTCCTTTTAGACAGCACCCAGTATCCACCACTCTGATTACAATCTGGCTCTGTGCTCTTGTGTCACTTTTAATTAGGCATTTTGTTTCTGCATTGTGTGTCATTCTCACATGGTTTACAGCATAAATAATGATCATATTGTGTTTTAGTGGGTACTGTGAACCTTTAGCTCTTAATGAGGTTGCATGGATATTTATGAGGCCGTCTGCCTGTTTTGCAATGTGCAGGTTCTGAGGCTAAAATGCACTGGGATCTGTTTTTTTGGAGGAAAAAAGACCTAAGACATCAAGGTGATAGTTAGAAGGTGGACGTTTGCATTGTCAATTGCAGAAACAGATCAAGGTGGGGATTGGTGGCTGATCAGAGCAATCACAGCCTGCAGCAGCTTCTCTCTTAAAAATCAGTGTAGCGAGAGTGAGCCCAGAAACGTAAGGGATGTACAGGAGGTGAGATGTATTTGAGGATGTTCTGTTCCCTTACGAGAACAGGGATTTGGGTTCCCACTGCCTTTGTCATCAGGTGGGAGCCACAAGCTAGCAGCAGGGACTTGGTGAGAGTGGGAATGGGAGAAGGGATGGTGACGCCGCTCAAGGGATGATTTGCTGTGGGATCCCACAAAGATCAGGGTGGGAGCTCCTTGTGCTGCAGAACCAGTGCCTCTATGCCCCCTCACTTGCGGCTGCCTTGTGCCTGTGCTTTTTGGAGGCCACGTGCCCGAATCATCAGGCAAAAGGTCTGAGTTTATTTTTTCCCCAGCCACTTATGTGAATTGGAGCTCAGTCTTTCACTTTTCGCCTTGTGCCACCAAAACACCTTTCTGGAATAAATGCACAGCGGGCGTTCAGCCACGCCTACACCTCACCACAGCTTTCCTGGGGCAGTTTGTCGTGCTGCATGCTTCCCAAATGATGCAACCGAACGCCTCTGCAGCATGGGCAGAGAGCTGCAGGGCACAGCCCGCTCTGCTCCTGGTCAGTGCTTGAATTACTGTAAAGGGGCAGTTGTGTGCATGGTTTTAGTGCTGGGTTGCCCCCAGGGGCCAGTTAAATCCTGGAGCCTCCTCTAAGCAGTGCAGCATGCGGTCGGGAGCCGCTTGCTGTCCCGACGTGTCTGCAAGGGAAATTTTGGCACCAAACAGTGTGCCCTGTAGCGTAGCTCAACAGGTTCGTAGTGTGCACGCAGCGCAGGCACAGGCCCAAGTCAGCAGCTTGAGGCGGAGGGAGGAATCGCCTGTTTGCTTCGCTCGGTCGCGGCTTTGCAAGGACGATTATGACGTGGCATGGCTGAGCTGCATGTGCCATTGCAACAGCCCCACGCAACCCCACGTGTGTGCATGTGTCAGGGCCATGCTGGTACTAAGCCCAGGAGCGAGTCTGTAATCCCTCTTAAATCTGGTACCAGATCTGATTCATCCTGATTTTTAACTCCTGGGGTCAAATTCTGTGCAACTGATTCATGCCTGATGAACACTGGGAGCTGGAGGCTCAGTCCTGCCTCGAAGGGCCCTTACGCCTTTTTTCATACCGGGTGAAGCTCTTCTCCTGCACTGAGGAGCTGCGGGACACGGGAAGGAAGCATCCTCAGCATTGTGGAGAGCCCTTCTCACTTTTGGCACTGTTTTTCCTCTTCTCCTTTTCCTGCCAAGCCTCTCTCCTCTCCCACGCTGTCCTCGTGTCACATGGAAACCTGCCGTGAGTGGAGCTGATGGCTGGGGGTGCTTTGGGGTGCTGGCGGGTGTAGGGAGGAGGCAGTTGGGTGCTAGGCTGGAGGAGGTTTCTCTGAGCAGCAGGCATGGCCTTGGGTAGCCCCAGCTGCATGCAATGCTGGACCTGATCTTCCCTCCCACAGGCCTGGAAAGAGTCATGTCATAGGCAGTGTGGGCAGGTGCAAGATAATTATAATTACAATTATTATTGTCATTGTTGAGTGTATTGATTATGATGGTGCCTGACACAGACATACCACACCCTCTGCTGCCATCAGCACCCAGGGCTTGGCTCTCCATCAGGTCCAAGGCTGCAATCTTGCCCTTTGCTCATACTGTAAAACCTGATACCAAGTCCCAAGCTGGGAGAAGACCAGAGGAAAGGAGTGGGTCGCGCCTCCCTTTTGGCTTTCATTTGGAAGCTTCCAACTCTGTTACATTTGGATTAAAAGCTGGGTGCTGGAGCAGTGTGTCTTGCTGGCTGAGATATAAATGCTGAGATAAAATACTGGGCTGGTGCAACAGCAGACAGGTGGGAAGTACTGAAGCCCAGATCTTGGGAGCGTGGTTCTCCTTGTTTCTGTATTTCCTCTGTTTGCAGCTGTTGGAAAAAACCCTTGTCTCCTTGAGAGCTGAATTGGCCCTTCTGTAAGCAGAGATAGCCATCTCAGCGCAGTGATTATAGCTGTAATAAAATACTTGTAACAAATTAATCGTCTGAATTTTTTTTGCCCTTCTCTTCTGATAGTGACTCATCTGGGAGGAGGTCCTACACCTCTTGGGTTTAGCCCCTCCGCCTTTGCTTTTCTGCTTCTCTGGCTTTTGTAAAACTGTTCGTGCGTTCGCAGGTTGAGCTGTTTTGGGTAGATCCTGCAAGGTCCAATTTTTACAAGTTGAATGTGTTAAATTCCTGCAGTTGTGGATGGAAAACATCCCTGCTGTGGACATCCCTGGTGCTTGTCCAGGAGAAACCATCCCTGGAAACCCTGGCTGGTACAAACCACCCTCTGTAGCAGGAGGATGGTTTACACTGAATCTGATGGAGTTTTTGCAATCCAATGGCCTGAAGATTCCAATGAGTTTTCGAAGCCAGGTGTTTGGTAACATGTCACTCCGTGCGTAGGGAGCGGAGGGAGGTGATACGGGTTTTACTCCTGCTTCTCCCACGTACTTCCTGCCAGCAGGACAGTTTATCTCTAAAACACCACATACAGTTCTCTGTTTTTCTTTGTTGTTTTTATTCCTTAGGAGCATTTATTGGGCAAGAGATCTGTTTGCACAGCTTTGATTTTGCAAAAGATCTTGGAATTTGTAACTGGGGCCAGAGGCTGTGGAGCAGCTTTGTTCCCATGTAGTCACCAGGGTGAAGATGGTTATTTGTGTTGTGGTAGCTATTAAGAAACCCAGTCGTTGTCAACAATTATGTTGCGCCAAGGGCGGTACAAACACGGGCAAATTAGGATGGCTGCCATGTTGCATGCTTAGTATTTTGGGGGAAGTAAGACCTTAATCCTTCCTGGATGTGGAGATGGAGGATCAGTTGGTGTGAAGTGGCATGGTGCCATTGACTCCGCCCAAGCTGCGTCAGATGAGACAAAAGTTTGATAAGAGCATTTTTCATTTATGACTGTGCTTTATCTTTTCTCTCCTTCTTTGCTCCATTCACTTCGCCGCATTATGCTTTAACCTAGGCACAAATCAGGCCTGCAAGCTCTGGTAATAATGCTGCGTACTGTTGCAGTCATCATATTTCAGCTCCTCTAAACTGGAGGTGGTCCCTTGACTGCAGCAAAATGTCCTTATGGTTTCCATCAGCTCTGAATGGGGCACGTTAGTTTACAATTGAGTTAATTAAAACAGGAACACAGGACGATCTTCTCATGCCACATGCAATCCATTGCCGCAGGCTCTAGCGAGCAGGGATGAGTTTAACCGAGTGGACCAATAATGGGGAGAGAGGACCGTCAACAGCAGTTAAACGTGCTGGTCAGGATGCAACCTCCAACTTGGGACAAGTTAAACAGCTGGAGGCTGGAGAAATATGGCCAGAGGAAGGATCGCTTTGTAACTGCCCTGCATTTTGGGGCTGGCCAGCCTGTACTACTGGCTCAAGATAAATGGCCACTGATCTGACCCGGCTTGCCTGCTCTGTGCCATGTGAGGAGCCATGGAGGTTAGATGAGATCTACTGTTAGGAACTTGAACAGACCAACAGATTCAACAGGCCAGGCTCAAAAGTCACGTGTGATTTTTGTGGGGACAGAACGTGGATTTTTCCAGTTTCTTCTGAGACATGCCGTTTCCAGAAAAACTAAGCCCAGCATTGCCAGAACCGGCAATTTCACCTCGGCTCTGAGAAATGTAGAGCTTTAATTTGTTTGTTTGTTTGTTTTTTCCTTAAGGCTTTAGCTGTGGGAGTGACTCTCAACTTTCATGTAAAAATTATCCATGTAATTATGATTATACATAATTATAACTATATTTATAGTTATTCCTTCATGATTTCTTGTAATCATACAATCTTGTAGTTTGGAGGAGAGGGGAAAGAAAACAGCTTTAGGTGCATGTAAAATAGGCTGCAGGAGGGGAAGGTCCATAGCTTGAATGCTTCTGCCATGTGTCAGACACAGAAATCTTTCCTGAAGAGCTGGTGGCCCACCTCATGCTGTGTCCTGGGAAGGATCCTGCAGCCCGTCTGCGTGGGCTGGGTTTGCTTGTTTGTCCAGGAGCTCGTGGCAACGAGCAGAAGTTCCCATTGCAGCAGCTGCAGCGTGTGGTGTAAACACTCCTTCTGCAAACAGGACAGGAGACACACAGGGCTCGAT